>NC_064626.1:264317084-264627845 GCF_023864275.1 Schistocerca cancellata | reverse complement strand
ATAAAATAATTTGATTGAAGAAAAATTTATATTCACAGAAAATTTTTGTTTCTACATACTGTTAAATTATATATCGCTGTATCTTCAATATCTCACCATTCATAATAACATAACTTATATTTAAGAGCCGTATCTAAACTGTGGAATATACAAAATAACATTCAGGAGCGTTCATGTTCTGTTTAGCTCAAACAAGCTGAGATTTCAACAACAGGTATACAGAACTCATTAAAGCCTACACACACAGCATTAGCAACACCCACACAGACACCCACAACGCATGACACCAATTTGGGAAAGACAAGTAACACGCCGAACTTCTCCTCCTTTCAAACTTTACAGAAGCTCTTCTGCGAACCTTGCAGAACTAGCACTCCTGAAAGAAAGGATACTGCGGAGACATTGCTTAGCCACAGCCTTGGGATGTTTCCAGAATGAGATTTTCACTCTGCAGCGGAGTGTGCGCTGATATGAAACTTACTGGCAGAAGAGCTTCTGTAAAGTTTGGAAGGTAGGAGACGAGATACTGTCAGAAGTACAGCTGTGAGTACCGGGCCTGAGTCGTGCTTCGGTAGCTCAGTTGGTAGAGCACTTGCCTGCGAAAGGCAAAGGTCCCGAGTTCGAGTCTCGGTCGTGCACACAGTTTTAATCTGCTAGGAAATTTAATCTTGAAAAGTTCATTGCGACTCCAAAAATAGGTTAACCATACTCACCTGACCCAGCTCCACTCAAAGGTTTTCCACGTATCTTGTGCAAGCCAGCTGTTAGTTGTAGACTGATGAATGCCTGCAGTTCTGTAGAGTCCAATTCAATCTAAAGTTTAAGATATGGGTGTAGAATTTTACGGTCATCTTCACGATTATTGGTATACATTAACGTTACACTCTGCGTGTGACTGGTGATAAGAAGTCTGAGACAATCTGCTATTGTGTGTAAATGTGGACTAAGGTGATGTGGAATATGTGCAGTTTCACATTCCTTGAAGCCTGCTTACGGACATCTTGTACTATGTCATACGTTATCTGTTCACTTCTAAATACAAGAGTAGGCGCACTAGTTTTCTGAATAACATTATTATCTACTTCACATTCACTCACAACCGCTCCATCTCCAGCCTGTATATCTTCCTCTGTCATATCTAAATCAGTATTACTCTCACTTTTATTTCCAAAAACTGATTAATTATTACTATCACTCTTCTTAAACCTACTAAAGCCTGCTCGAGACTGTAGCCACTTTGAAATCGGTTATCGTTATCCATGACGGATAAAACACAGCACCAGGTCTTACATCAGCAAAACACAATTCCTAACTGTGAGTCTGTCATATCAATGCACGTGTATATGGCTTATTTACAACAATGGGCATATAAATATCGGTTTTGAGGGTCCATTGTTGCCAAATTTTTATTTTCATAATAAAGCTGAAATGTAACATTGAAAATACCATATTGTATGCCTGGAACGTTTTCTGATACCGCTGCAAAAATTTCAAATTATTGTGCTACGAATATTGGTGTAAAACATAAATATTTTACATTTTTATAATAAAAAGCTCATAAAAAGCTTACATGCAGCACTGGAAGTGTACATCCACATTAAAACTATTTCTTTGCGGTTAAACGAACTTTGGGGGTCTAAAAAGAACCTGGACACCATGCGAGGGTTACACATCAGCGCCGATATATGCTCATTAACAATGTGCGATTCAGACTGATAAACGTGTGAAAAATTGGTAACTGTTTATAAACAAAGAATATTTCCAAAACATAGACTTGAATCAATTATACAATACAATATAGGAGATTCTGCTGTCACATAAATTTCCTTTTGTACGATTTTGCTTTCCCGGACTGTGGCGTTACAAACGATTTTGACACTGGTGCATTGAATTTGTCTACTTTTTTATGTCTTTTGTTGCTATGCATCACCTGAATGACATGTACTGAATTTCAATTTCCATTGTATAGGAATAATGAACAATTACTGTAATACGAATAAGTAAGTTTTAGTCCCAGAATACTGCTGCAATTATTAATGAAATTATACGCACGCTTGTTTCAGCAACAAGAATTTGAAAAGAAATTTTTACGGCATTTATTCTACGAAATTTATGTAACCAGCTACTTCATTTACACTACTTATATGCACCAATCTTCACGACGTAAATTATTTCTTCAGTTCTATGTATTGCATTCTGAAGACATAACGCTACTGCTATTTATTTATATTTTTAACATTTTTCAGTTTTATATAAATTTTTTTGCTACTTTTCAGAAAATATGACATTTGACATTTGTCTTGCAGAAGTCGTTATTTGCATTACAAGTACATAACAATTTATGCTTATTTTGGTTCTAAATGCGAGTCCACATACTTATAAAACACGCCAGACCTTTTACGTAACGCATTCTCATGCTTATACAAATTCTATTGGTACCTTGTTTTCGGGATTCCTTGATTATTCAACATTTATTAGGTGGCGCCGTGCCCAGTACGGAGAATCTTGCAGGTCGGTTGTCTTGCTGTACACAGGCCTTGCACAATTTCCTGTTTTCATACGGGTGTATATGAAAACAACAACTGAAAGAGACAACACTTATTTAGACATGTGTCCAGCGGATCACATCCCTTGGGTGGTCTGACCACTGCAAACGGTAATTCAAACATTTTTTATAATAAGAATTTGTGTCCTTTGGTATATAGCCTCTATATGTCTTATATTCATTTATTTACGATGCTATTTTGTCTTTGCTGATACCATGTAATGTACACACTCGCTCGCCTGTGTATCTTCCACAGTGCTACAGCGTTTGTTCCGTCACATTGTGGTGAAGGCAACGTATCTTAAACCAATTAGCTGAATAAACATTGATACAGGAAAAGTTTATAAATGCCAAAAGAATACTTACCCACTGACATAAAATGTCTGACGGAGACCAAAGTAAAATTTGAAATTAACTGAAAATCTTTATCTTTGACAACTTCTTTTATTCCAGGGTAATTCATGTATTACTGTAATGTGTAAATGGCGCTGGGTTGTTGTTGTTGTGGTCTTCAGTCCTGAGACTGGTTTGCTGCAGCTCTCCATGCTATTCTATCCTGTGCAAGCTGCTTCATCTCCCAGTACGTACTGCAGCCTACATCCTTCTAAATCTTCTTAGAGTACTCATCTCTTGGTCTCCTTCTACGATTTTTATCCTCCACGCTGCTCTCCGATACTAAATTGGTGATCCCTTGATGCCTCAGAAAAAGTCCTACCAAACGATCCCTTCTTCTAGCCAAGTTGTGCCACAAACTCCTCTTCCCCCCAATTCTGTTCAATACCTCCTCATTAGTTGTGTAATCTACCCATCTAATCTTCAGCATTTTTCTGTAGCACCACATTTCGAAAGCTTCTATTCTCTTCTTGTCCAAACTATTTATCGTCCAAGTTCGACTTCCATACAGGGCTACACTCCATACAAATACTTTCAGAAAGGACTTCCTGACACTTAAACCTATACTCAATGTTAACAAATTTCTCTTCTTCAGAAACACTTTCCTTGCTACTGCCAGTCTACATTTTAATTCCTCTCTACTTAGACCATCATCAGTTAATTTGCTCCCCAAGTTGCAAAACTCCTTTACTACTTTAAGTGTCTCATTTCCTAATCGAATTCCCTGAGCATCACCCGACTTAATTTGACTACATTCCATTATCCTTCCGGAACCGCGGAACTGCTACGGTCGCAGGTTCGAATCCTGCCTCGGGCATGGATGTGTGTGATGTCCTTAGGTTAGTTAGGTTTAAGTAGTTCTAAGTTCTAGGGAACTGATGACCTCAGATGTTAAGTCCCATAGTGCTCAGAGCCATTTGAACCATTTTTCCATTATCCTAGTTTTGTTGTTGTTGATGTTTATCTTATATCCTCCTTTGAAGACACTGTCCATTCCGTTCAACTGCTCTTCCAAGTCCTTTGCTGTCTCTGACAGAATAACAATGTCAGCGGCGAACCTCAAAGGTTTTATTTCTTCTCCAAGGATTTTAATGCCTACTCCGAATTTATCTTTTGTTTCCTTTACTGCTTGCTCAATATACAGATTGAATAACATCGAGGAGAGGCTACAACCCTGTCTCACTCCCTTCCCAACCACCGCTTCCCTTTCATGCCCCTCGACTCTTATAACTTTCATCTGGTTTCTGTAAAAATTGTAAATAGCCTTTCGCTCTCTGTATTTTTCCCCTGCCATCTTCAGAATTTGAAAGAGAGTATTCCAGTCAACATTGTCAAAAGCTTTCTCTAAGCTTACAAATGCTAGAAACGTAGGTTTACCTTTTCTTAATCTAGCTTCTAAGATAAGTCGTAGGGTCAGTATTGCCTCACGTGTTCCAGTATTTCTATGGAATGCAAACTGATCTTCCCCGAGGTCGGCTTCTACCAGTTTTTCCATTCGTCTGTAAAGAATTCGCGTTAGTATTTTGCAACCGTGACTTATTAAACTGATAGTTCGGTAATTTTCACATCTGTCAACATCTCTTTTCTTTGGGATTGAAATTATTGTGTTCTTGTTGAAGTCTGAGGGTATTTCGCCTGTCTCATACATTTTGCTCACCAGATGGTAGAGTTTTGTCAGGACTGGCTCTCCCACGGCTGTCAGTAGTTCTAATGGAATGTTGTCTACTCCCGGTGTCTTTCAATGCTCTGTCAAACTCTTCACACAGTATCATATCTCCTACATCCTATTCCATTTCCATAATATTGTCCTCAACTACATTGCCCTTGTATAGACCCTCTATATACTCCTTCCACCTTTCTACTTTGCCTTCTTTGCTTAGAACTGGGTTTCCATCTGAGCTCTTGATATTCATACAAGTGGTTCTCTTTTCTCCAAAAGTCTCTTTAATTTTTCTGTAGGCAGTATCTACCTTGCCCCTAGTGTGATAAGCCTCTACATCCTTATAATTGTTCTCTAGCCATCCCTGCTTAGCCATATTTCACTTCCTGTCGATCTCATTTTTGAGACGTTTGTATTCCTTTTTGCCTGCTTCATTTACTGCATTTTTATATTTTGTCCTTTCATCAATTAAATTCAATATTTCTTCTGTTACCCAAGGATTTCTACTAGCCCTCGTCTTTTGACATACTTGATCCTCTGCTGCCTTCACTACTTCATCCCTCAAAGCTACCCATTCATCTTTTACTGTATTTCTTTCAGGTCATGAGTTCGAGTCTCGGTCCGGCACACAGTTTTAATCTGCCAGGAAGTTTAATTTAAGATCATAATTTAATCTACAATATTTTTGGCATGGCTTATTGCAAAAACACTTTCCCAGTATACTAAAGCACAAGAAAGCCGAGGGCCATATCAATGGGAAAATTTAACATTAATGTTAACAACTGAATTTAGTCTTTCACAGTCCGTATAGCCAACACAAATACATTAAGATGAAGCTCTCAGTGATACACATAAATCCTAAGTACGGGTACAATTACTTATACAGCTAAATATTTAGCTGGGCGGCCTTAGCTCAGATAATTACGCTCAAACAAATATTTCAGTAAGTCACCAAGTGCAGGCAATAGTGGTGTGAGAAATGTGAGAAATACTGAGCATATACGCACAGTATGGGAGATACATGATAATCCTGGAAATTTCCAATGCGGCACCCAGCAGCCTGCCCCACACAGCATCGAGTATCAAAGCCATACAAACCAGCGGACGCGGACAGAAGGACGCCGTGCTCAGCTCGATGTCGCTACTCTGACACCACCGTTACACCACGTGTTGACATAAACAAAGCTAACGGCCGACTGACCCATTATGTCCACTACTCGGCCCATGATGCCTTCTAGTGCGCTGTCAGTCGTTGCCTCGCTCTTAGTGCCCAACCATCGCTGCTCAAGGCTTGCTTTAGGACTGGCTTGCTGCCAGAGATAATCAGCGACAAGCTGCAATCGATTCACGCTGGTAACAGTAGCGTCAGTTAATACCGCTCGAATTCAAAGCACGCGAAATCGATTGTGAGCCTCCCCCCCACCCCCCACCCCCCTGCTCAGTCTCAGAACATAGCACTTTCAATTTGATTTACTGAGGTTGTATTAGCTAACCATCTCACCTGAAGAACGAGATGTCGTGCACAGAGCTTGGGAAGCATTACTACATGCTATGGAGTATTCTGTCCCGTTCTCAGATGGTAGCAGCAGACCGTCTGCAACATCGGTTACATATCGAGAGGCCACGCCCAATTACAGGAGGCAGTCTCAATTATTTCGTAATTAACAGTGAGATTACGGTTACTCTGGGTGGCAAATGAGCTTGTAACTAGCACAACATATATTCAACCCTCCTGCCCATCTTCTGTAATCATCAATTGATTATGACATAACATATTTTAAATTTTGTTCAGGTAGAGTTACAAAAACATTTTGAAATGCAAAGTCAATTAATCACTTTGAATGGAGAGCCAATTAGGTTTACGAGCATGTAGTACTGCGTAATCTTGTGCCTTTAAATAGGTGATTCAAATGTAAACCAAATTAGTTATAGAAGCATGTCGTGTTAAGCAATCTTGTGCCTTTGTTTAGGTAATTATGTAAGCCTGCAGAATGTTGGATGGGGTGAGCAACGGTGACCACAGCCCATCATCGCACGGTGAAAGCAGAAGTGGCCGAACAGGAGCCAGGTGGGGGCAGGGTGGACAGCTGAGGGCTTTTATGTAACTTGCCGGACGAGGAGGAAAGTGAGTCGGGGAGGGAAGGAGCTAGGAGCCGGCCTGTGGTGACACCTGGGCAGCGCCTCGACAAGCAGCGCGGCAGCATCCATGCCGTAGAATACGGCCTTGGGGGTACGGGTGCTCTGGACAGAGGCAGGTGTAGGGGGGGGGGGGGGGAAACTAATGCAGAGGCCGCACTATTAGAACTACACTGACCCATGTACCCTGGATACGGAAATTTACTCAATTCTGATGAAAATGGGACGAGATAGACGCTGTAAGCCTACCACACTTATGCAGGTCTACAGACTTCGTCAGTAATAATATGGCTTTGAGCACTATGGGACTTAACATCTGAGGTCATCAGTCCCCTAGAATTTAGAACTACTTAAGCCTAACTAACCTAAGGACATCACACACATCCATGCCCGAGGCAGGATTCGAACCTGCGACCGTTGCGGTCACGCGGTTCCAGACTGAAGCGCCTAGAACCGCATGGCCACACACGCCGGCAGTGGCCACAGTGATTGTCCAACTGATCACCAGTAACTTCTAACAGAGTAATTAAGGCAATCATAGTTACAGTTTTAAACATGCGTGCTGCTCAACAACCGTATACTAGTTTCAACATAGGATTATACAAGCAACTGGTTGCACATAACTGGTAGGTACATTGACCTATGTTTCGACACCTACTATGGATGTCTTCACGAGAATGAAATTTTGATAAATTGTAAAATCACATCGTTAAAAAGCAATAATCAGAATTCAGAGCAACTATGCTTGAGTCTGATGCTGTTCCCAGCTGGGCAGACGTGTCAAAGTCTAAAATTTTTTTTTCAGTTTTGACTTGAGCATACTTGCTCTGAATTCTGATCATTGCTTTTTAGCAACGTAATTTTACGATTTATCAAAATTTTATTCTGATGAAGACACCCCTAGTAGATGTTAAAACCTGGGTCAATGCAACTACCAGTTTCGTGGAACCTGTTGGCTGTATAATAGTATGCTGAAAATGCAATAATAGTTACGTTGTTTACACTGTAATACGATGTTACCGCATGACTTTTGATAGATATGTCTTTGGATGGCCATAACCGATCATGCTTTAGTAATTAAGTGTCATGTCATATGAATATTTGGGGAGTGAATGTGTTATGTCTTGAACTTGCGTTGAATCAGCGAACTCACAAGATTGGTTGGAGGCTGCCATTGCAAGAACGGGCAGTGTAGAGACTCTGTATCTTTGATACTGATCTGTTGGCAAATTTTGTTTGTCACTGGTCATTTTGCTATTGATCTGTGCTTGCCGCGACACTGAACCGAGGATTCTACTGCAAGGTGACGGTTAAGATGTAAATGATGTCCAGAGGTTAATATTTAAAGACAACAATCCCCAAACAAGAGGCATGATAGAGAATGGCACAACATGAAAGTGGTCTGTTTCTAAGAGCACACAGAAGAAGTTCTGTGGGGAAAATTTTCTGCTAGGTCAAGTAACACCGTAACTGTTCAGTGATCATAGCAGAAAATTAGTTGATAAGGGGTCGGTAGTGTAAGTTGGCAAGGTTCTGACATCCTACATTTAATAGTCTTGTAGATTTATATTTACATTAGATCATATTTACAATGCAAAATCGGGTTAATGATTTGATTGGCTGTTAGTGACTAGCACCACGTACTAACGATTTCTGTGATTCTGAATGTCTGGGAGTCAATTAGGGCTGAGCACTAGCGGAAAGAGCCAAGCGGCCTCGCATGTGTTAGAAGCTGCTGTTGGCTAAGGAGGAAGGAGGAGTTGGAAAGCATCGTCATATTCTCCAGGGGTGGACGTTTATTGACCTGAAAGAGAGCAGTGCGAGGTGGCGATGGTTTATGACGATAGAGGTCCAGATAGCCTGTAGTGTGGACAGAGTGGTTGGGAGGTGCTCTCTGGCGACACGAAAAAATTACAGAATAGTGTACCTGGAGAAAGAACGTTGGCAGCGGTAGAATGCGAAAGGACATCGTTTTAGGGCGAAGCAATGCGTGGGGTCACGAATGATACTCGTGACCTGGAACGTTCTCATGGGCAGCGCCAAAGCACGCCTACAGTCGAAAAAAATCAGAGATGACTGGAAATGGAGCCTTTCAGAAATTCTTCTGAAAAATGTTTGAGCTCCAGGCGATTGGCTGGCAGATTCATAACCCATATTGTGGGAGGTAATGTTTGTATATCGGCCGCTGGGATTCGTTGCCTGGTTCGCAAGCGTAAGACGCCACACCCCCAGCTGGGAGTGGAGTACGGGAGGAGAAAAGGGACTTTTCTGCCGGCGCTTGCCACTGAACATCACTGCAAGGGACTTTGCTAACTGTAGCCGTACCGGAAGAGCTGGCAGTCAAATTGCATGTGTTGGTTTCTACACAAGGAGCGCGCGAGTCGTTTCTCTGAGACAGAGTTGTTATTCTATTTATTCGAGTGGAGTTTGACACACACTTCAGTGCTTCTTTTTGCGACAATACCTGAATTCAATTTCTGTTCCTGTCTAGTGAGCAAAAAGAAATCTTGTCACGTCTTACATTGAAGTAATTTCAGACCTAGGAGTTTGCGGACTGTATACTACGTGCACTGAATAGGCAGAGAACTGAAATCACGCCACTTACATCATCTGCATAGCGGGCGACACTCGAAATGCGGTTCGTTGGTGCAGCACAACTGCTGTCTGTACTCACGACAGGTGGTATGCGCACTCCGATTCGGCCGATAGGGGAACAGTCACAGTAAATCAGTAAATGTGTTGAGTTCCGTTTGTTTGTGCGTCTTCTGTCTCTCACCGCCAGTATTAACCAACTCTGCGTCCATCTAATAATGGGGAGACGCAGTCTAAATTAAAACGTATGTTCTGCTAAACTCGAAATTATAGGTAGGGTATAGCCAGATGTTGTGTATTTAATATTTGTACAATGTTTGCATTCTACATGTTTTTTTAAGAATAAGTATGTTGCAGCATCCCGTTGTAGCATCCCGACATGAATGATTGGTTTGATATGTTAAACTGATGTGAAGTAAAACCACAACCCGGTACTTCGTTTTATGGAAATCTCTAGGTGTAGGCTGTCAATGACAGGGTCAGTTTAATCAGCTACAGGCATGATAATTCCATTGCGGAGACAACATTAGGCAGACAGGCATACACAGCCCCATTATGTTATACACACAGGGGGTTTATAATTTTCGGGGTTTGCTTCATTCCAGATACGCTTTACGAACTAACAAGAAGGTCCACGACGTATTAGTTTTTTTTAAAATGCTGACACCATGTACCGAGTGCTCCTGGAAATGCCAATTAATAAAAGACTCTTGGTTTAAATAAAGATAAATAACTAAGTGTGATAATAAAAATGTAAAAAGAGATTTTGCAATTACGTTGCTGAGAAAATACGGCAGCGAACCTGTCCATAAAAATGTGTATTCTTTGAAGCAAAGAATATTTAACGCTTCACGGCACAATGTAATTCAGTCCTGTCTGAGTAGCAATCACCGTCGGCCATTGCCCCCGCTGATTGCATGTTATCTAGTGTAAAATTGTTTTTAGTTAAGTATTTGGTTCACCCCTTCTCCCAAAGCACATTTTTATTAGGTTTCAGGAACACGAGCGGTGCTAAGCACTGCATGACCGGCAGCATTGTTGACAGCCATTAAGCGCCACAGATAATAAAAAATTTCTTTACAGCTTCCTGCACGAGATACGGCTGCAAGTACGACGTATACGTACTCTGCAAATAAATTTCAAATAAAGCAGTAACAGTTGTTTCAAAAATATTAAGAAATTCAACCAGGGCGACAGTTCAGTGATGTCTTTAAGCCGCTTCTCGACCGACGTTTGATTAATAACTTTTGAAGAATTAAAGAGAAAATTACTAAGCAAAGAAATTATTAACAATTGCGTACAATATCCACAACGCGACTCCAAGATGATTAATTTCTCAGCCTTTTCATCTGTGGTGAATCCGCGAGATAAAAATTGTATTTCTAATATTCTTACGTTCTTAGTTTCGGGACATACATTTAGGCGCTTCACGCTGAATCATAAACAATAAAACCAATTAGTAAAATGGCTCCCCAACTATGGGGCTTGAATTATCGTATGTACTTGTCTGTTTATACATGTTTGTAACATACAATGTGTTCTTTTTCATGTACAATCTACACGACTGAGTCTGTTTATACATAGACGGGACAAAAGGAGAAATTGAAGTAAACCATTTACTGGAATTTAATCTTGCGTCAATACCTAGAAATGGTGAGACGCGTGAGGCAACGAAAAATTAATCAAGGCAAGAATGCGATTGCATGGTCTCCCACATTTTCAGGAAGCCAGGCAATTAGGTATCTTGGGGCCATGCATGAAGCTTAACTTCTGAGAATGAAAGACAGCTCCTTTGATGATTCTGTATAAATTCTGAGATTTTATACGCCGTAGTAAAGTTTCTGGTAGTTAAAATCAATTTCTTACGTGACATAATACAGGAGTGTACTTAAGGTGTCCCCCCCATGAACCATGGACCTTGCCGTTGGTGGGGAGGCTTGCGTGCCTCAGCGATACAGATAGCCGTGCCGTAGGTGCAACCACAACGGAGGGGTATCTGTTGAGAGGCCAGACAAACGTGTGGTTCCTGAAGAGGGGCAGCAGCTTTTTCAGTAGTTGCAGGGGCAACAGTCTGGATGATTGACTGATCTGGCCTTGTAACAATAACCAAAACGGCCTTGCTGTGCTGGTACTGCGAACGGCTGAAAGCAAGGGGAAACTACGGCCGTAATTTTTCCCGAGGGCATGCAGCTTTACTGTATGATTAAATGATGATGGCGTCCTCTTGGGTAAAATATTCCGGAGGTAAAATAGTCCCCCATTCGGATCTCCGGGCGGGGACTACTCAAGAGGATGTCGTTATCAGGAGAAAGAAAACTGGCGTTCTACGGATCGGAGCGTGGAATGTCAGATCACTTAATCGGGCAGGAAGGTTAGAAAATTTAAAAAGGGAAATGGATAGGGTAAAGTTAGATATAGTGGGAATTAGTGAAGTTCGGTGGCAGGAGGAACAAGACTTCTGGTCAGGTGACTACAGGGTTATAAACACTAAGTCAAATAGGGGTAATGCAGGAGTAGGTTTAATAATGAATAGGAAAATAGGAGTGCGGGTAAGCTACTACAAACAGCATAGTGAACGCATTATTGTGGCCAAGATAGATACGAAGCCCACACCTACTACAGTAGTACAAGTTTATATGCCAACTAGCTCTGCAGATGACGAAGAAATTGATGAAATGTATGATGAAATAAAAGAAATTATTCAGATAGTGAAGGGAGACGAAAATTTAATAGTCATGGGTGACTGGAATTCGAGTGTAGGAAAAGGGAGAGAAGGAAACGTAGTAGGTGAATATGGATTGGGGCTAAGAAATGAAAGAGGAAGCCGCCTGGTAGAATTTTGCACAGAGCACAACTAAATCATAGCTAACACTTGGTTTAAGAATCATGATAGAAGGTTGTATACATGGATGAACCCTGGAGATAGTAAAAGGTATCAGATAGATTATATAATGGTAAGACAGAGATTTAGGAACCAGGTTTTAAATTGTAAGACATTTCCAGGGGCAGATGTGGACTCTGACCACAATCTATTGGTTATGAGCTGTAGATTAAAACTGAAGAAACTGCAAAAAGGTGGGAATTTAAGGAGATGGGACCTGGATAAACTGAAAGAACCAGAGGTTGTACAGAGTTTCAGGGAGAGCATAAGGGAACAATTGACAGGATTGGGGGAAAGAAATACAGTAGAAGAAGAATGGGTAGCTTTGAGGGATGAAGTAGTGAAGGCAGCAGAGGATCAAGTAGGTAAAAAGACGAGGGCTAGTAGAAATCCTTGGGTAACAGAAGAAATATTGAATTTAATCGATGAAAGGAGAACATATAAAAATGCAGTAAGTGAAGCAGGCAAAAAGGAATACAAACGTCTCAAAAATGAGATCGACAGGAAGTGCAAAATGGCTAAGCAGGGATGGCTAGAGGACAAATGTAAGGATGTAGAGGCGTATCTCACTAGGGGTAAGATAGATACTGCCTACAGGAAAATTAAAGAGACCTTTGGAGATAAGAGAACCACTTGTATGAACATCAAGAGCTCAGATGGAAACCCAGTTCTAAGCAAAGAAGGGAAAGCAGAAAGGTGGAAGGAGTATATAGAGGGTCTATACAAGGGCGATGTACTTGAGGACAATATTATGGAAATGGAAGAGGATGTAGATGAAGATGAAATGGGAGATACGATACTGCGTGAAGAGTTTGACAGAGCACTGAAAGACCTGAGTCGAAACAAGGCCCCCGGAGTAGACAACATTCCATTGGAACTACTGACGCCCTTGGGAGAGCCAGTCCTGACAAAACTCTACCATCTGGTGAGCAAGATGTATGAAACAGGCGAAATACCCTCAGACTTCAACAAGAATATAATAATTCCAATCCCAAAGAAAGCAGGTGTTGACAGATGTGAAAATTACCGAACAATCAGTTTAATAAGCCACAGCTGCAAAATACTAACACGAATTCTTTACAGACGAATGGAAAAACTGGTAGAAGCCGACCTCGGGGAAGATCAGTTTGGATTCCGTAGAAATACTGGAACACGTGAGGCAATACTGACCTTACGACTTATCTTAGAAGAAAGAATAAGGAAAGGCAAACCTACGTTTCTAGCATTTGTAGACTTAGAGAAAGCTTTTGACAATGTTGACTGGAATACTCTCTTTCAAATTCTAAAGGTGGCAGGGGTAAAATACAGGGAACGAAAGGCTATTTACAGTTTGTACAGAAACCAGATGGCAGTTATAAGAGTCGAGGGACATGAAAGGGAAGCAGTGGTTGGGAAGGGAGTAAGACAGGGTTGTAGCCTCTCCCCGATGTTATTCAATCTGTATATTGAGCAAGCAGTAAAGGAAACAAAAGAAAAATTCGGAGCAGGTATTAAAATCCATGGAGAAGAAATAAAAACGTTGAGGTTCGTCGATGACATTGTAATTCTGTCAGAGACAGCAAAGGATTTGGAAGAGCAGTTGAACGGAATGGATGGTGTCTTGAAGGGAGGATGTAAGATGAACATCAACAAAAGCAAAACGAGGATAATGGAATGTAGTCGAATTAAGTCGGGTGATGTTGATGGTATTAGATTAGGAAATGAGACACTTAAAGTAGTAAAGGAGTTTTGCTATTTGGGGAGCAAAATAACTGATGATGGTCGAAGTAGAGAGGATATAAAATGTAGACTGGCAATGGCAAGGAAAGCGTTTTTGAAGAAGAGAAATTTGTTAACATCGAGTATAGATTTAAGTGTCAGGAAGTCATTTCTGAAAGTATTTGTATGGAGTGTAGCCATGTATGGAAGTGAAACATGGACGGTAAATAGTTTGGACAAGAAGAGAATAGAAGCTTTCGAAATGTGGTGCTACATAAGAATGCTGAAGATTAGATGGGTAGATCACATAAGTAATGAGGAAGTATTGAATAGGATTGGGGAGAAGAGAAGTTTGTGGAACAACTTGACCAGAAGAAGGGATCGGTTGGTAGGACATGTTCTGAGGCATCAAGGGATCACCAATTTAGTATTGGAGGGCAGCGTGGAGGGTAAAAATCGTAGGGGGAGACCAAGAGATGAATACACTAAGCAGATTCAGAAGGATGTAGGTTGCAGTAGGTACTGGGAGATGAAGAAGCGTGCACAGGATAGAGTAGCATGGAGAGCTGCATCAAACCAGTCTCAGGACTGAAGACCATAACAACAACAACTTAAGGTGTCTCAATGTTAAAGTAAAGATACAGCTTTTAGAAAGCTATTGCCATAAAAAGATTGAGGTCTGTGTCTGGCATGTGCACAAGCTTTTCACAGATAAGTATGGGAAGTCGGCTCTTTAGCATGCGTAGCACATTTCGTACTGGCATCGGCTCATCCCAAAACCTCGTCGACCTACAGGAAGATGCAAGGCAGAGTCAGTTTGGGAACGGAAGCCACAATAATAACAATAACAAAAACCGAAACAATGGAGGGGACAGTCCAAGGAAGAACGGATATGTCCGAGAATGTGATTATCAGACAGACGATCGTTCTGTCAGACAAAACACCCAGGGTAACCAAGGTGGTTACAACAACGCGAACAGATCGCCCCGAAGAAATGGAAATCGTAACAATAACAACTTCAACCGAAAACGAAGTAGCGAAAGCAACTATAATTCATCCTTTGCTAACAAAAGCTAGAGGCAATGACCAGTGGCAAAATCCTGGCCCAGTGAATTGGCAAGCGTAACAAGGCAACTCCGCTAGGAATGTGCCTGTAAACAATAGAAATGTAAAGAAACTTACTGGCAGATTAAAACTGTGTACCGGGCCGAGTCTCGAACTCGGGACCTTTCCTTTCGCGGGCAAGTGCTCTCGGCCCGGCACACAGTTTTAATCTGCCAGTAAGTTTCATATCAGCGCACACTCCGCTGCAGAGTGAAAATCGCATTCTGGAAATATAAATGTAATTCCTATGCCATTGCCTAGTGTGATTCGCATTGGGTACCGCCGCCTCAACGTGTACCACAACACTATTCACCGCAACAGCAGGAGATGGTGAGAATTGTAGAGATGGTGGACAAGACACAACCCAATCACGCGAACGTGTTAAACACGAACCGGCAGATCTAAGCCTTCCACATTTGGCCTGGAAGGCACAGGGGGGGGGGGGGGGGGTGAGATACAAATGTTAAGGTATAATGAAAATAGTGATTTAAGACAAGAACTAGTTGCTGAGCCTAGAAAGTGTAGCCAGGAAAATGTTGAGTTGGTGCAAGCCGCGATACAAGCAAAAATGAATGGAGTACCAGTGAATGTACTGAGACAGGTTCGAGTACATCGGTCATAGACCAAGAGTTTTATAAATGTGCGAATCAATTGAAAAGGTTACCATCATTGCCAGTTCAGAATATTAGGGTCGCATGCGAATAACCAAAAACTAGGCTGTGAGCACTATGGGACTTAACATCTGAGGTCATCAGTCCCCTAGAACTTATAACTACTTAAACCGAACTAACCTAAGGACATCACACACAGGAATTCCCCAGACAGAATTCGAACCTGCGACCGTGGTGGTCGCGTGGTTCCAGAGTGAAGCGTCTAGAACCGCTCGGCCGGCAGGCATCAAAAATCAGGTGCAGGCCGTTTCAGACCTGGGAAACGAGGCACTAGAATGCTCATACCTAGTGGTCAAGAATTTAGCGATTCCATTCTTGGCCTTGATTTACTGCGAGAGAGGAAACCAAAAACTGACCTTTCTCGTGCGGTATGCACATCGTTAAATAAGGGTAGAAGCATTGAACTGGCATCAATTAAGACTGCTGCCACACGTAGTAGTTACTGTAGGCAGGTTTGGATAGCTTTTGTCAGACCCAAGATCCCACAATTTAGAGATAATTATTCTATGGATGGTTATCCGAGTTGGGTACAGGAACCGGAAGCAGAAAGAATAGCAGTACAACAGGAAATTACAGTAAAGGTCACTGAGTCTATTTAGCTTGAACAAATTCAGCAGCGTGAACTGATTTTCACCTTCTAAACAAATATGTCACTATGTTCTCAGAAAGGCCGAGGATCATTAAACGTTACGTATATGACATGCAAATCAAAGAACACCAAACGTTTTGCCGTGCAACGTACTCTGTGTTTTGGTCTCAGAAGGAAGCCAATGCCTTGGTCTAAGACGGAAGCCATATCAAAGGAAATACAAAAAATATCACCCTATAGTAGTCCTCTGCTGGCTGTAGCAAAGGCCGAGGTGAGTATGCGCCTTGTGCTAGACGCACGTAATATTAGTGAGATCATAATTCCGGTGCGGACACGCTCGGTAAATGTGGAAGAACAGATACGAAAGTTTTAACGTGTAAGATTCCTTACCAGTATTGACCAGAAACTCCACACTGACAAGTATTTCTGTCCCAAGCATCGCGAAACTACACAGCCTTCATATTTGCTGGGCGTAGCTGCCAGTTTATTGTTGCCATTTGGGCTCAATGTGAACACCTGGTGCTTATTGCTGTACTGGACATCCTGTTTGGTCCAGATGTATTGAACAAAGTAACACTTTATGTAGGTGATCATCTGATAGCAACTAAACCCTTGGAGCAACACCTAGAATTACTTGAGTGTGTATTAAACAAGTTTGTTGAGGACGGTGTTATGACTAACTTAAAGAAATCTAAGTTCGGCCAGGAAGAAATAAAATTCCTGGGACATACAATCTCACCAACAGGCATAATGCCGGATTCCAGAACGTGAGAGGCATTACAACAGCTCCCATACCCGCACATTAAAAAGCAGTTCAAAGCGTTTTTCGGAACAGCTTCGTTTTTTCGACGTTTAGTATCAGCGCAGTTGTTGAATAATGGTTATTTACTGCCCTTACTCAGGAAAAATAGACCGTAGGTTTTCACAGAAAACTGTAAGAGTGCGTTTGATGACATTAGGAATGCATTGCTAAGCTCAGAAATTGTGCGTCAGCCAGACCTGTCAGAGGTCTTTTACTTAGTGACAAATGCTTCATTTTGTGAATTGGGAGTGTGCGTGTTCCAACTGGAACAGAAGGTGACAGGAACGGCAATCGCCGGCTGGAGTGGCCGAGCGGTTAAAGGCGCTACAGTCTGGAACCGCACGACCGCTACGGTCGCAGGTTCGAATCCTGCCTCGGGCATGGATGTGTGTGATGTCCTTAGGTTAGTTAGGTTTAAGTAGTTCTAAGTTCTAGGGGATTTATGACCACAGCAGTTGAGTCCCATAGTGCTCAGAGCCATTTGAACCATTTTTTGAACGGCAATGAAAGTGATAATTTTTGCCAGCTGTGTGCAGACAGGCTGCAAGCGGGTGTACTAGGCTAAGTAGCTTGAAGCCTTAGCAGTAGTATGGGCGCTTAAAAAATACCACTACTACGTGTATGGAAAACATATCTTTTGTTATCACCAAGCACTAAGCTATCTGCTTACCTGCAGACTGTTACATACGAGTCTAACACGGTGGTGTTAGCTCTCCAAGATTACCCTTCTGAAATTAGGTACGTAAAGGGAAGCGAGAATGTAGTGGCCTATGCGCTATCACGTTTACCCCAAGGACTGCCTGAAGCCGCGGACATGGTAGAGCATTCGACAGAGTTTAAGATTTTATTACTTAAGGACGCAAGCTGAGAGCAGGTGTACTTGAAAATGTATAAAGAGATGCAATCGCTGCATGGGGACAGACAAAATATGGAAAGAAATGATCGCCATCTTGAAAGCAAACCCCAAAAGTGAGCTGAATAAGCACTACCGAACAGAGGATGAGATATTATTTCATCGGAGTCAAATTCATCCGGAGTGGTGGTGGTGGTGGTGGTGGTGGTGTGTGTGTGTGTGTGTGTGTGTATTCCCGCCATAGCACTAAGCTATGTCATATGGTATATGCACCATTTTTGGGGCCACTTTGAAATACGAAAGTTCTCGGGTAAGATATCAACATATCGCTATTATTCTGAGTTATCAAAGCATGTCTGTAAGCTTATACAAACTTGTCTCGTATGTCAAAAGGCTACACCAACTAGTTTGAGCACTCGAAATGAGTTGCATTCCATAATATCATATCAGCTCACATCCACTGACGTAACAGGACCTTTACCAACTGCTGGTGGTGGTGTAAAGTACCTGGTGGCAGTGTACGATTTATTTTTAAAGTACCTGAAATTTTACCCTACTAGGAACTCCACCTCACTTACAATAGTGCTTAAGCGAGTAAATGATTACATTCCGCAAGTGGGGAGACCAGTGACAATATTGTCGGACAACGTCACCTACTTTGAAAGCAATACCTGGAAGCAATTCCTCAGAGAACACAAGGTATTAAGCACATTTTAGTGTCCTATTGCAATCCGACTACGAATCTCGTTGAGAAACCTTTAGTGAGTTCAACAGGTTTGTAAGAACGTATACTGCAAACAAACACACGAACTGGGTAGAGTATGTATTTACTTTCGAACAAGTGTATAATAACCTACCACATGCGTCAACTGGATAAACACCAGCGGAAATTATGA
The DNA here is from genome assembly GCF_023864275.1 of Schistocerca cancellata. Lineage (NCBI taxonomy): Eukaryota > Metazoa > Arthropoda > Insecta > Orthoptera > Acrididae > Schistocerca > Schistocerca cancellata. The sequence continues at coordinate 264,609,025 of NC_064626.1, read as the reverse complement.
TGCCCAGGGGTGGACGAGTGGGTCCAACCCTTGCCCAAGATTCATAGGCACGAAGACCAAGAGGAAATAAAACAACAGACGTCGGTGGAATTAACAGGCAAGCTGATTTACGAAAGAGGAAAGCTAATAAACAGCTGAAAGCTATACACCAATATAAGGAGGGAGAACTGGTAATGCTTCGGACACATCTGAAGGCATCCAGCATAAAAAGAATAAATAAAAAATGGCAAATGCTATACTCCAGAACACATGTAGTTTTGATGATTCCACATGACGGGTGATGCCTTTTAGCACGCCTGGAGGCACGAAAGATAAGGGGTTTACATGCACATAAGGACATTAAACCGTACAGACAACAGGAAGTAGAGTGAAGCTTTATCAAGAGTAATACCTGTACTTACGTAAATAATTTAGTGTTAGGGATAGGTTAGGTTTAGTGTTAGATATCATGTGTAGTATAAAATATGTTTGTATTGCAGTGCGATTCACGTATGACTGGGGAAACGAAGAATCAATATACATATGGATTCACTATGAAGCAGCAATAACGTTTAAAAACCCGCAAAATTTGTTATTGTACTGCAAAAGTAAGCTGAATGCATGCTTCACTGTTACCTGTGCTTATTTCCGTTTTTTTTTATTATGTATAATTACGTCGGTAAACCTTGTTCTCAGAAACTATGGCATATTTGTCAACACTTACATAATATGTAGAGACTGCGTTTCAATGTCGAAAACAGACAAAAGACCTGGGAATCATGAAACCGTATCCTAGGACGGAGATCTCATGAAACAGTAAAAAATTGAATGAATCGGCGTCAAATGTTAGGCATAAATCTGAAAATCACCTGAACTCTATAGTCCAGGTGACGTAATAGTCACACTTTGCAACATGAGGGAGAGACTAACTGCTTAAGTAACTCAGAGCTGTACAGAATCCTGTAACAAAAATATGAACAGTGCGTAAAAAATGGTTCAAATGGCTCTGAGCACTACGGGACTTAACACCTGAAGTCATCAGTCCCCTAGAACTTAGAACTACTTAAACCTAACTAACCTAAGGACATCACACACATCCATACCCGAGGCAGGATTCGAACCTGCGACGTAGCAGTCGCGTGGTTCTGGACTGAAGCGCCTAGAACCGCTCGGCCACAGCGGCCGGCTAACAGCGCGTACAGTATAATGCAAGTGAGATAAGAACTATCCTTGAAATGGACTTTCCTTCTGTACAATGTATGAACGAAGTGACTGAAAGTGCATTAAGGGTGTTATAATAAAAACTTTTATGTTACGGACACTTCACGTAAGCGCAATGTTACAAAGACTGTAATCAACGGTGAACTTCGTTAAATGACTTATGTCCGTTGCGAGAACATTTTAAGATGTACTGCATCAGTTGTGCGTGTGAGTATTGAAGCGGTGTGCTTCAGCTACTGTAGAAAGCAACAACCGAATCAGGAGAGCTGAACGTTATTGCGACATGTATGCCCACCACGAAAGATGAAGTCACTAAGTTCCTGCACGTCTGTATTGAACGCTCGCCACAGTGGCTATCCAGTGTGTATTAGTGGAAACTAGTGCATAAAAGCAGTGCACGGTAATGTTTCAGTGAAAACTGTACTTACAGCAAGAAAGCTGCTCTCCTAACGAGTTAAAGTACTGGAACTACACACACAGAAACAATGACAATCTTACACGTTGACTGAAGTGTGAATGATCGCTAATGACAACCACTTTAGAGCAAGTTATTAGGTTATGGCAGAAAAGTGATTCTCGGGGGAATGTTGTTACATATACACACACGGGACACGCGGCGGCGAGCGACGACGCTGGCGATCAGCTGATCAACGCCTGGGGAGGAGTCTTTGCCTGGCCACAACACAGTAAACCCGATCTTCAGTCGACGACATTGCCTGCGAAGGGCGTATTCCCGATCATCGTGCCATCTCACCGGCAGCCTCTTCCGTCCGAGAACTCAACTCGCCTATACAACAAAATTTGTACAAACCTTGTAAAAATGCATAAAGTACGTAAATGTTTGTAAAAAGTATGCTGCAATGAGCTAATGGATCAAAGACATGAAAATTAAAGATTTTGGTTTAAAGAAACAGAACCACAAATAATATGCAAGAAGAGGTAATATTTAATGTTTTGATGCAGAAGTCAAATATCTTCAACTATTTTCTGAGAAATATGTCACCTTTAAAACCATGTTTATCAAAAGACATAAACTTGGCCTAACAAATGAGTAGACACAAAGTTTTGGAGATCGTTTCAAATAGGAGCAATTTCAAGGCTCCCGGCGCGATTTTTACACCCTGGTTTTTCCCGTGCCTGTAACCTAGACAGGGCAGCATAGCTATGAAATTCCAGGTGTTGTAGGATCATACCAAGTTGTTCCTATCTGAAGATCAGTTGATGGGCTAAAGTGAGCTAGTGATCAATGCCCATAAGAATAGTGATAATGTATATTCTTACGTATTCTTGTCAAATGATATTAAACATGCAATTTACTATGTCGAATGAATAATGTTCAGTGTAACATGAACAATTTACTTTGTAAAATGAACAATTTTCGATTCCCATTGAACAATATTCGACGTAACCCAAATAATTACTTATGTATGACGAACAGTTTTGATGTCAAATGAACGATCTTTGACGTGAAGTGAATTACCAATGTTCATTGTGTATACTGTGAATGATTACAACAGTGAACTTAATTAATATACAGTGGTAATGGTACAGGTGGAATGCCTGTTTGAAAAATGTGGATTTTGAAACAGACATCCTAGGGGGCCGTTGTACCGTGTGCTCCTGGGAATGTCAGTTAATCAAAGGCTGTTGGTTTAAAGGTTAATAACTACGAATCATAATAAAAATGTAAAGACATTCTTCATTTACATTGTCGAGAAAATGCGGCAGCGAACCTGTATATAAAAACGTATATTCGTTGAAGCAAAGGACTTTATTTAATTCAGCCCAATATAAGTTACAGATAATAACTGTGACTCTCTCTCTTGTCTGAATAACACGCACGGTCGGCCACTACCTACTTTAGTGTAAACTATTGTAATGACTTTGCTAATTACATGTTACTTTGTGTAAATTTGTTTTTACGTAAGTATTTGGCCTATTCCTGCCCTCAAAGGAACATACCTTTTATAATTTTCAGGAAGCTGAACGGAGTTACACGCTGCTAGATCGGCAGCAATATTGACAGTCAGTGAACATCTCAATTAACAAAAAAAAATTCCTATACAGCTTCCTGCACGAGATACGGCTGCAAGTACGACATATACGTACTCTGCCAATAAATTTCAAATATAGCAATAACAACAGTTTTAAAAATATTAAGAAATTCAACCAGGACGACAGTTCACTGATTTCTTTAAGCCGCTTCTTTGCCGACGTTTTATTAATAGCTTTTGGAGAATTAAAGAGAAAGAGTACTAAGCAAAGAAATTATTAACAGTTGCATACAATATTCACAACCCGACTCCACGATAATTACTTTCTCATGCTTTTCATCTGTGGCAGATCCGTGAGATAAAAATTCCATATGTAATATTCATGCGTACGTAGTTACGGGGCATACATTTAGACGCTTCACGCTGAATCATAAATAATAAAAAAAGATATATTGACAGTAAAGAGTATCTAAAAGAACAAAATTCACGTTATTCCATTTACTCTAATATTGATACGATCAATATAAAAAGAAAGAAGAAAAACCGATTAATAAAACCACTAAGGACCGGGAGAAAAGTAGATGCTCAGTGACTTGCTTTCTGCAGCGTAATACTTGGCGGTGCCAGAGACCTATATGTTGTATTATTAGCGATGCTGTGTTATTGGGACATAAAAACATGGAGCAAAACTTCTGAATTTTTTATGGATGTACAATATCTTAAATATTTCACGAAATGGAAATGTGAAATATTTACTTAGCTTTAAATATGTTTTTCTAGTATTTAGTCAACTGTGTTAACTAGTTTCTACAAAATGGGGTACAAGTAGCCCGGAAACCTTTCGTATCATGAAGATTAGCTTAAGGGATGTATATTTCGTTGTGGATAAACATACGGCAGTAATTGTAATTCCGTATTATTGGTGTGATATATGAGTCGCGCTGCAAGGTAAATTCCTCGTACTGTATTTGCGAGTATGTCTGTAGTATTGCGATGTGAGACTCTCTTTGATTTGCTTAGACAGACCAGTCTGGGGCAGCGTGAGAGACGTCGAAAGACGTCGCCGGTGTTCTGTTTTAGCTACAAGATCCTCGTTATGAAAGGATTCTGGAGTTCGCTGCGCGAGTAAGAAGAAACAGCGTAAGCATGCAAAGTACGACATCCTGCACCGGGGAAACGCTGCGATCAAAAGATATGCAACCTGAGGCAATTACGAATTTACGGATCTTGCTGTTGGTGCTGGATTGTCCGCAGGACGAAGCCTTGCTACTCCTGGGCTTAGTAACATTGGGTGAGCGCCGTATATATCCTATAGGGCGTTGGTGATTTTCCTCAGATACGGGAAGTGGGGCGTGTAGCACAGTTCTTGAAATACACTACTGGACATCACCAACTGGATGATAAACGGGTATTCATTGGACAAATATATTATACTAGAACTGACATGTGATTACATTTTCAAGCAGTTTGGGTGCATAGAACTTGAGAAATCAGTACCCAAAACAACGACCTCTGGCCGTAATAACGGCCTTGATACGCCTGGGCATTGAGTCAAACAGAGCTTGGATGACGTGTACACGTACAGCTGCCCATTCAGCTTCAACACGATACCACAGTTCATCTGGAGAATGTGTTGGACAGGGCAGCAGTCGAACATTTTCAGTATCCAGGAAGGCCCGTACAGGACGTACAACATGCGGTCGTGCATTATCCTGCTGATATGTAGGGTTTCGGAGGTATCGAATGAAGGATAGAGTCACGGGTCGTAACACATCTGAAATGTAACGTCCACTGTTCGAAGTGCCGTCAGTGCGAACAAGAGGTGACCGAGACGCGTAACCAACGGCACCCCATACCATCACGCCAGGTGATACGGCAGTACGACGATGACGAATACACGCTTCCAAGGTGCGTTCAAAAAATGGTTCAAATGGCTCTGAGCACTATGCGACTAAACTTCTGAGGTCATCAGTCGCCTAGAACTTAGAACTAATTAAACCTAACTAACCTAAGGACATCACACACATCCATGCCCGAGGCAGGATTCGAACCTGCGACCGTAGCGGTCGCTCGGCTCCAGACTGTAGCGCCTAGAACCGCACGGCCACTCCGGCCGGCAAGGTGCGTTCACCGCGATGTCGCCAAACACGGATGCGACCATCATGATGCTGTAAACAGAACCTGGATTCATCCGAAAAAATGACGTTTTGCCATTCGTGCACTCAGGTTCGTCGTTGAGTTCGCCATGGCTGGCGCTCCTGTCTGTGATGCAGCGTCAAGGGTAATCGCAGCCATGGTCTCCGAGCTAATAGGCCATGCTGCTGCAAACGTCGTCGAACCGTTCGTGCAGATGGTTGGTGTCTTGCATACGTCACCATCTGTTGACTCAGGGATCGAGACTTTGCTGCACGATCCGTTACAGCCATGCGTTTAAGATGCCTGTCATCTCGACTGCTAGTAACACGAGGCCGTTGGGATGCAGCACGGCGTTCCGTGTTACCCTCCTGAACCCACCGATTCCATATTCTGCTAACAGTCATTGGATCTCGACCAAGGCGACCAGCAATGTCGCGATACGATAAACTGCAATCGCGATAGGCTACAATCCGACCTTTATCAAAGTCGGAAACGTGATGGTACGGTGGTCAACTGCTGTTTGTGTATGAGAAATCGTTTTGAAACTTTCCTCATCTTAGCAAGTTGTTGGTGTCGCCACCGGGGCCAACCTTGTATGAATGCTCTGAAAAGCTAATCATTTGCATATCACATCATCTTCTTGCCGTCGGTTAAATTTCGCGTCTGTAGCACGTCACCGTCGTGGTGTAGCAATTTTAATGGCCAGTAGTGTATTATTCGGCAGCTTCCTCTTTTGCCCTGTTATGATGCATCACTTTCTTCTTTAATTCGGAGCACTATGGAACTTAACTTCTAAGGTCATCAGTCCCCTAGAACTTAGAACTACTTAAACCTAACTAACCTAAGGACATCACTCACATCCATGCCCGAGCCAGGATTCGAACCTGCGACCGTAGCGGTAGCGCGGTTCCAGACTGCAGCGCCTAGAAGCGCTCTGCCAGGTCGGCCGGCAATTCGACACATGCCTGTGTTGCTAATGTAGCGCGCGTTTGGCATGTTCAGTGTCCATATAGCAACACTGCTCAGCCTCTCTTTTGGCTTCTATTGCCAAGCGTTTCTGTTTTATTATGTTGACCAATTGATTGGGCTTTCTATGTTATCATGTTCGGGCTAGTGTACGTCCTCTAATTTTTTTTAAGCTATCTTTCGATATTTCATGTCTGAATTTATTAAAAGGTGCAAACTCTTTCGAGGCACCCCCTTTCCTTAATTATGTTATAAAGGGCGGTGGTAGTACGCGTTTTCTCACTTGTTGTAAATGGTTTTGGTGTGTTATAGAAGCCATTTATAATCTGACCCCTCACGTCAACCTTGGCGTGTGCCTGTTCGGCCTGGGCGTATTTTGTGCCTGCCTGTTTTGTCTGACGTGCCGGCTGGGAGCGTTGACCGGTGTCAGGGCACGCTGTTAGTGATCATTCCTTACAGGCGCCACTTCTGTCTGTATTCTCCCAGTTATTTTGGCATTTTTATTTTCTCCCGTCTGTAAGCTTCGCTATTCTGTGCCTGCTTTTTTTCCTTAAACTAAAATATCTTAAACCTGTTGTTTAGGATGTTTCGGTAAACCTCAAACGAGTCTTGAAACAGGGCCCAACTCTTGTGACCTATCTTGTAAGTTTTATCTTCTTTCTAATGAAATAGTGATTTCCTTGTTACAATTACTTTAATTCACAGTGATTATCTGGAGCTCAGTTAGCATTTGTAATAATAATTTTGTGCCCCAATAAATTAAAAGGGTGTTAAACGAACTTTACTCAATACCCCCCTCATTGACGAACCATTCCTTATGTGTTAATCCGATCACACGCAGTAGTACGGTAGTCTCAAGTTATAGTATAGAGCGCAATTTTCTGCACCACTGTTGTACGAAAACTGAACGAATTTAAATAACGAAAAGGTCAAGTCTGAGTAGCGCTCGCGCTCTGACAGTCCCGTACAGACTTAATAACGTATAGCCTATAATTACTTCCTCCATCGCAGGATTCGAGAATATCGACGATTTTTGCATGTTATCCATATCAATACTGGAAACATATCGGTCCATGCAATTACAAGCCTTTCGAGAATGTCTGATGCCCCGCATCTCCTGGTCGTGCGGTAGCGTTCTCGCTTCATACGCCCGGGTTCCCCGGTTCGATTCCCGGCGGGGTCAGGGATTTTCTCTGCCTCGTGATGGCTGGGTGTTGTGTGCTGTCCTTAGGTTAGTTAGGTTTAAGTAGTTCTAAGTTATAGGGGACTTATGCCCACAGCAGTTGAGTCCCATAGTGCTCAGTGCCATTTGAGAATGTCTTAATTGTAACTTTTAAGTTTAATTGTTTTTGTAACTTCGCATTTGATATCGTTATTAAATGATAATTAAATGGACACCCTAGCTGCAAACACGCGTTGATGTACTTCATTGGAGACATGTTGAAAATGTGTGCTCCGAGTGGGACTCGAACCCGGGATCTCCTGCTTACATGGCAGACGCTCTATCCATCTGAGCCACCGCGGGCACAGATGATAGTGCGTCTGCAGGGACTTATCTCTTGCACGCTCCCCGTGAGATCCACATTCCCAACATGTCCACACCACTACACTCGTAGTGCGCCTAATAGATGTTTGCACATCATACTCATTACTCGTGGCAGATTAATCTACCAAGTCCCGTACGAGTTCGACCATAGCGCGTGCGTTCGCACAAGAAGGTCAATGGCCGGGAAGCCATATTTTAACTATATATGATGGGCAAACATCTGTTAGGGCCACTACGAGTGTAGTGGTGTGGACATGTTGGGAATGTGGCTCTCACGGGGAGCGTGCAAGGGATAAGTCCCTGCAGTCGCACTACCCTCTGTGCCCGCGGTGGCTCAGATGGATAGAGCGTCTGCCATGTAAGCAGGAGATCCCGGGTTCGAGTCCCGGTCGGAGCACACATTTTCAACATGTCCCCAATGAAGTACATCAACGCCTGCTTGCAGCTAGGGTGTCCATTTAATTATCATTTCATTTCTAGCAAAGCTGCATGGTCATCCACGGTAACTGTTCTTTCGGGAACAGATACTACCGTCATATATAGAAATCGTAATTACTGATAAAAATGGTTCTTAGCAAACGGAGAGACTGACATTCGGATAAAAAATACGTTTTTTAATAGTTTTCGGATTTATTTCCTTTACTTGTACTGTGAAACTCCACTTCTTAACAAATTTCACGATTTTAGGTCAGTGGGACCATAAGGGTTTTGATCAGTGGATCTACGAGTATCAAAGAATAGCGCAAACTGATATGGCCGCATGGCTTAATGTGAATCGTTCTGTTGTTTTTCGGATGAGCTGATAGTTCACAGCCGGCTGCTGTGGTTGAGCGGTTCTAGGCGCTTCAGTCCGGAACTGCGCTACTGCTACGGTAGCAAGTTCGAATCCTGCCGCTGGCATGGATGTGAGTGATGTCCTTAGCTTAGTTATTTTTAAGTAGTTATAATTCTAGGGGACTGATGACCTCAGATGTTACGTCCCATAGTGCTTAGAGCCATTTCAACCATTTTGACAGTTTACACAACCCGAAACTGTATCCCGGAGACCAGGATAGGGTCGATTATGTGTGACATCAGAAAGAGTGGACCGTTATTTGGCCGTAAGGGCACGACGTACCGCCTAAGTAGTGCACTGCAGCTGGCATCTAACTTCGCAGCATCAGCTGGACGTGTTGTATCGAGGCAACCGGTGTAAAGAAGGCTTCAGCAAAGTGGCCTTTATTTTTGGTGACCTGCTGCCTGTTTATCTGTGGCGTGTCTTCCCAGAAGGAAACATCTAGATTGGAGCCGTCAACATGCCACCTTGGCGGTCGAACGGTGGCCCCATTTTCTTTTCACAGATGAATCCCGATTTGGTCTGAAGAGTGATTCTTGACGGATTCGGATCTGGAGGGCACGTGGAACACGATTTCGAGACACAAACATAACGGAAAAAGACCGACATCGAGGAGGATCCCTAATGGTGTGGACCGAGCGAGGTGGCGCAGTGGTACCACACTGGACTCGCATTCGGCAGGACGACGGTTCATTCCCGCGTCCGGCCATCGTGATTTAGGTTTTCCGTGATTTCCCTAAATCATTCCAGGCAAATGCTGGGATGGTTCCTTTGAAAGGGCACGGCCGACTTCCTTCCCTAATCCGATGAGACCGATGACCTTACTGTTTGGTCTCTTCCCCCAAACAACCCAACCCAACCTAATGGTGTGGGCAGGGACTATGTTGACCACTCGAACACCTCTTCATGAAACTGCAGAGGTGAATCAGCAAGATTTAAACTGCTCTCAAGTACCGTGAGGAGTTCGTGGGATCTCATGCATGTCTGTTACGAGGTGCTGAGCGCCCAGACTTCGTACTGATGGACGATAATGCTCGACCTCATAAGGCAATGGGTGGTTGATGTGCTCTTGGAAACGGAAGATCCTGCACTGATGTCGTGGCCTGCTCACTCTCCCGCTTTTAATTCCATGGAGCATATTTGGGATACACTACAGAGAAGGGTTGCATCACGTCAGGATTCACCAACCACCTCCCAAGACCTGTGAGCAGCTCTGCACGAAGAACGGGCGTTATTGCCTCAACATGAGATTCATGACATTATTCGCAGCATGTCAGGCCTGTATTGGTGCCATAGGTTGTCACAACCCATAAAGAGCTCATAATCCAGTTGTCAGAAAGTGTGTGCAAATCCGTTAAGTTGAAAAAAACAAAAAAACAAACAAAGAACATTTTTGTCTGCCGTTACGCGTGTTGCAGTTGATTATGTGCTGTATCCTTTACACTGTTTATACATTATTATCACCTGTTCATACTGTTATGTAGCAAAATAAACACAACGTTGCAAAATTTTTGTTTGTTGCTTTAATTTGGACAGCAGCGTATGAGTTGCGAGTGTCAAACTGTTACATAAATGGCCGTATCTTTTTATTACATTGACATAAAAGCTTAAATTTTTTATATCGCTAAGAGGCCTTAGACCTCAGTGTGTGATATATATTTGAACTCGATATGTCTACAGGCTCCTGGATAATAGGGGTCTTAACAGTCCGGCAGACATACAGATGGACAACAAATCAATCCTATAAGGGTTCCGTATTTACCGACTAAGCCAAGGAATCCTAAGAAACAAAACAGAGTGGTTAAATCGGTAACTGTCGTTTTTGATATACTTTTTCTCCGAATATGTGGTCTCTTGGTTTGGTGACATCATTTAAATGCCAGAGACGCATGATTTATTGAAGTCATATGACTTTTCATTTGAGTTACTTTCCAGCAAAGATCTACCTATGACAGCTTGAAATTATTGAGTGCTTTGAGTCTCCCGTCATTTTGCGTGCAAAGAGTTGCCAAGGGACGGGCAAGTTTCGCGAGTCGCCTGAACGACGTTTGAAACGTATGTGATGCTGCCTTTAGAGATAAATCCATGACTTACAGTTAAATAACTTCTCGTTTATTGGTTCGTGTGATTTCCAGTGTATTTCTTTGTAACTGCTTTTCTTAAAGTCGATAGCTACCTGTGCCGCTAAAGGCAATTGTTTCTTTAGTCTAGCGTATCGATATTCCTCAAGGGCTGTTGTTATCTAATAGCATTTGTATACAGTGTACTTGATGTTCCTGGAATGTTCGAGGTCAATGAGAATCTGCTTTCGAGTCGCACATTGATTAAACAGGCCGCAGGCAAACACTGCAACGTTCCTTTGAATCAACTAGACCTCATTCATTAGTTAGACATGCTAGCAATTCCACGAGCATCCGCGCTCATTCTCTTTCTCACATAAATGCACGTACGCGTAATGAATGCTTTTGAGCAGAAAGCCATTGGGGTTTTCTTAATGAATAGTTGCAGCTACACGCTTCCTTTTCAACTCTTTCAATGGCTTCATCAAAAGATCGTTCGTCTTGTTGCACCAGAGTACGGGGCTAACATTTTGACGTACAGAGGTGATTTACTGTATATGTTGTCTAAAATTATTTGAGAATTTAGTTTCTTTACCTTATGTGTGCAAGTGGTTGTAAAACTCTACTCTTTTCCGTGAAAATCTTGACAACCTATGCACTTTATTAATATCTCATACGAAAAGTCGCGCAAAAAGCATAACTTCCTAATCGTCTTGTATGGTACGACTTAAGTAGTTCTTCAGTGGATATCGAAAGAGTCGCTTTCTAATTTATGATATTGGAGGTAACCAGTGTAGAAAATTTGAGTATTTAAAATGTTGTGCTACTAAGGGACGTACAAACTGAAATAGAGAGCAAAACTCCGAAACTGAGATTAAGTTGATGACTCATGCGCTGTAAATTCATGGTTTGGATAATTTGGCGTCGGAGGTGGTAGCAGGTGGAAAATTCCACGGGATAATATGAAATACGGATTGCTGCATATAACGGTTGTAGTTGGTACACTGGATTGGAGATACCACTGTACAGAAAAGAGTTTACTGTCGTAGCTTCCAATGAGCATTAGCGCTGTAGCCATGATCAAAGCTGTGAGATAAACGGAAAGGGAAGTATAAACGCGTTACATTGTTCGCTTGGTGGTTTTTCTTGTACTGATGATATGTATCCTTTTCTACAATCAAACCATTCCATTGTTATCACCGTATTTGTAGATTTGTTTTAAATGTAGTTGATACCAGAGTAAAAGTCGGTTACTATATTTTTTACCTAGCAGATGTTGGGTACCACAACGGTACCGGAAATTCCGTTGGTCTAAGTTGGTAAGGGAACCAGAGCGACAAAGAATACTCAACAATGACTCGAACAAGAGATTTTTAAGCGACCTCTTTCCTGTATGAATTACACTGGTCATAATTCCCCCAATAAACATGAGCCACACATAGATTAATATTCATTGCACCTTAAATCGCAGTGGAAGGAAAATCGTAGATAATTGAGTGTTATACTGATCGCCAAACGAGAAGCCCAACGATATCGGATCTTTTCCCCTACTTACGCGCATTAAATTATCTTTACAGGCAGCTGCTAATCTTTGATTACGGCGCTAATCATCTGCGATTTCTATCTTCTTCTTTTTTTTAAATGTAAGTAAAACCTCATTTGCTTTAAAAGAGTCCAAATATGGCCGGGATCTGTTTTGGGACGTTCCTTTGGTCATCATTATCTTCCATACATCTACCTCCTAATTTTTTTCTTCATGTAAAACGTATCGCTGTTTTTCTTCCGATATTTCTTGGAGATCTATTTCAATATTTTATAACGCCAGTAGTCCATTATTATCCACTATCTAAAATCATTGGGGGAAGTGGCAACAAAACGACTATTCACGTTGGTGTGTAGAATATATGAGTCTGGCGATATACCATCTGACTTTCGGAAAAGCATCATCCACACAATTCCGGAGACGGCAAGAGCTGCCAAGTGCGAGAATTATCGCACAATCAGCTTAACAGCTCATGCATCGAAGCTGCTTACAAGAATAATATACAGAAGAATGGAAAAGAAAATTGAGAATGCGCTAGGTGACGATCAGTTTGGCTTCAGGAAAAGTAAAGGGACGAGAGAGGCAATTCTGACGTTACGGCTAATAATGGAAGCAAGGCTAAAGAAAAATCAAGACACCTTCATAGAATTTGTCGACCTGGAAAAATCGTTCGACAATATAAAATGGTGCAAGCTGTTCGAGATTCTGAAAAAAGTAGGGGTAAGCTATAGGGAGAGACGGGTTATATACAATATGTACAACAACCAAGAGGGAATAATAAGAGTGGACGATCAAGAACGAAGTGCTCGTATTAAGAAGGGTGTAAGACAAGGCTGTAGCCTTTCGCCCCTACTCTTCAATCTGTGCATCGAGGAAGCAATGATGGAACTAAAAGAAAGGTTCAGGAGTGGAATTAAAATACAAGGTGAAAGGATATCAATGATACGATTCGCTGATGACGTTGCTATACTGAGTGAAAGTGAAGAAGAATTAAATGATCTGCTGAACGGAATGAACAGTCTAATGAGTACACACTATGGTTTGAGAGTAAATCGGAGAAAGACGAAGGCAATGAGAAGTAGTAGAAATGAGAACAGCGAAAAACTTAACATCAGGATTGATGGTCACGAAGTCAATGAAGTTAAGGAATTCTGCTACCTAGGCAGTAAAATAACCAATGACGGACGGAGCAAGGAGGACATCAAAAGCAGACTCGCTATGGCAAAAAAGGCATTTCTGGCCAAGAGAAGTCTACTAATATCAAATACCGGCCTTAATTTGAGAAAGAAATTTCTGAGGATGTACGTCTGAAGTACAGCATTGTATGGTAGTGAAACATGGACTGTGGGAAAACCGGAACAGAAGAGAATCGAAGCATTTGAGATGTGGTGCTATAGACGAATGTTGAAAATTAGGTGGACTGATAAGGTAAGGAATGAGGAGGTTCTACGCAGAATCGGAGAGGAAAGGGATATGTGGAAAACACTGATAAGGAGAAGGGACAGGATGATAGGACATCTGCTAAGACATGAGGGAATGACTTCCATGGTACTAGAGGGAGCTGTAGAGGGCAAAAACTGTAGAGGAAGACAGAGATTGGAATACGTCAAGCAAATAATTGAGGACGTAGGTTGCAAGTGCTACTCTGTGATGAAGAGGTTAGCACAGGAAAGGAATTCGTGGCGGGCCGCATCAAACCAGTCAGTAGACTGATGACAAAAAAAAAAAAAAAAAAATCTATTACTGCAGTGTCGGCATGTCCCACACGTGACTCATCACACAGAGAAGTAAAGTCATGTTTCAATCGAGCCGCCCCTCTCGTAACGGTTGAAAATGAAGAAATGGCCTCCTTACAAGCCATCACAACCTATGTTTTACAAGATTATCACCTATGCAGATTCATCAAAAGACTTTTATGACGTCGTAAGTTTCAGTTTATTCACTTTTTTGAGGCATGCATATTATTGTTATTTGAAAACGGTGGATAAACAAAATTATACAGGAAATAAAGTTGAAAATTTACGTAAGACATTATGCAATATGTCTTGACATAACAAAACCTAAATTTTATTGCAATGTGGTAGGGAGCTAATGTCGAGTGGAAGGATACTGGGCGACGAATTATTAACATTATTAGAAACACTAACCAATTTATTAAAACACAGGAAATGATGCAATGATGCAAGACAATATGAACAGCTCACCGCCCCCCCCCCCCCCCCCCGCAATTAATTTCCAACAACACAACTGCTGGTAGATATTACATAACTTACAGAAATCACTGAATGAAATTTTTAAAAAGTCTATTTTTTTAGAACAATATTAAGTTTAAAAGAACATAAATGCTTAGCGTAGAGATCACAAGTCTATACAATTAACCTGCACATTCCACATTACAAGTTCAAAAAACATATCAAAAATAGCTGACAGGTCATTAACATCAGACATCCACTATTACGTGACTGTTCGCAGATAATTAAAAGGAAGACGACTGGTTCCAGGCAAACGGATATTAAATTCAAAGAATGAATAAGTCGGAGTTGCAGAGCCAAGCAGTTTCTCTTTCTTCACTTTTAGAGTGAATGGCGATCGCCTCACAATTAAGTCGTTTATCCTACCCTGACCTCATCAGCTGTACACACAATATAAACAACATATACTCCGAGCTCTCCTGTAACACACGAACCATTAATTAACAATTTGCATTTAGAACACAAACAGATACTGTAAATACACTTGAAAAGGGCGAATGTTGCGCACGAAGCACATGATTCCAAAATAAAAAACAACAAATTTTAGTAACAGGTGCGACCAAACTTAGTCAAACGGCTCGAGCACCACTAGTTTAGTCACACATTCGCAGAAACGTAACTTGAGTGAGATCATTTAAAGTATGCATGAACCAAGATGTTAACATGTCATGATGGATAACCAGGATGGCCCGTTAGAATATGTACTGTACATCGCAACATATTCATGGACATGGTAACTGGATGCTTACCATAATTTCTTGCAGATCGAAGTGTAAGTTGGGAACCAGTTGACCAAGGGCTGCTATCAAATAGGTGTTATGACGGGTTTTCTGGGAATCCGGAGCCAACGGATGCTATTCATCAGATGCCCCTGCAACCGGTTTTTGAAAGTGGCAGACAGGAACCCAACCCAGCACCACAGTGGGCACAGGCTTCTTGCAAATTCAGATGTCGATAACACGTCGGGTTCCGCGCATCGCATAGAGGTAGCATGCTCAGCGAGCAATCTTCACGGCCCCACCAGCCAACAATCAATCTCACCCGCAGTGACAAGAAACGCAACTTTTAGCAGCGGGCAAAGGGTACTGTCGGCCATGACGTCACGGCGTCTACTGCCATTACCTTTCAAACACACCACTCAACACTCCGTCACTTCCAGAGCACCTCCTGTTTTTCTTCCCTTTATTGTAATGTAAAAAAATGGGGGTAAAAAGGCAGAACTAAAAATACAGTAAATGGTGATGATGGGAGTTAAAATATACACTAATATGGGACATTGGAGGACAATTAAAAAGTTAACACAAAGTTAAAAGAACACAGCTGGCAATCTGTTGCGTTCTTAAAATCACTGGAGTCAAACACAAGGTAAAAGTCGGCCACAGTATAAAATCACAAAGAGTGAGACACTTAAGAAAACAGAACCACTGGAAATGACGAAACACACACAAACAATAAAAAACCACTGGTAGGAATTTCCAAGCGACTGGAGGTTAGAGAGGAGGGAAAAAGATGGGAGGGGGGATGGGGAGGCAGGAGGAAGAGGAAAAAAGGGGGACAGGGGGCGCCCCAAGAGGCAGGAGACAGGCAAGGTCGGAGATGAAGAGGGAAGACAAGGCAAGAAAGAGTGAAGAGACACTGAAGAGGAGCATGAGAAAGGGAGGGAGTGTAGGAGGGGGAAAGCAACTCAGGAGAAGGGAGGGGGATGACAGGGAGCCCTGAGGAGGAGGTAGGAGGAAGGTGGGGTTAGAGTTGGGAGGATGGGTAGGCGTCAGGGTGAAGTTCATCATCTGGGAGGGCTAGGTGCTGGAAGTTGCGTCAGGAAAGGAGGTGGAGGATGTGGAGATGTAGACAGGGCGGGAAACAACGGTAAAAGAGCGGCAACAGGCTAGGGGTGGGGGGCATCGAGTCTGTGGGCAATATACAAGATGCAGATGTGTTCAAGGAAAAGGAGAAGGTGGGGGAAGGGGATGAGGTTATAGAGGATGTGCGTGGGGGACGGAAGGTGGATATAGAAGGCGAGGCGGAGTGCATGGCTCTCGAGGATTTGGAGGCGTTAAAGAACCTTGGAGGGGCGGAAATCCAAGCAATGCTGGCTGGCATAACAAAGGATGGGCCAGGTCAAGGATTTGTAGGTGTGGTGAAAGGATGCAGTCCCCATGTCCAGGCTAGGTGTTTCAGGAGGCGGAGTGTGTTGTGAGCTTTGTGTTGGATTGTAAGGAGATGGGGAGTCCAGGTGAGGTGACGGTCGAGGGTGAGGCCTAGGTATTTGAGGGTAGGAGGGAGGTGGATAGGACGGCCATAAATGGTTACGTAGATATCATGGAGACAGAAGGAGTGGGCCTATGTTGATCGCAGGGTCTTCGAGAGGTTGATATGAAGGAATCACTGGTTGCATCAAGTGGTGAGCTGGTCGAGGTAGGTAGAGCCTCCTGGTTGCAAGAGCGCTTAAACGCTGGCCCACGGACCTGCGTCAAACCACTCGAGAAGCTATCGCAGCCAGAGAGGCTGATAACGACCAGGAACTATCGACATCAAAATGTGCCCCCACGGTAAACATATGTCAGCTACAGTATCTCTGCACCGATAATTTTTCACCATGTCCTCCTACTTCATTATACAAATGCGGCACGAAGATGGGGCGATTCTGCAGTGTGGCACATCTGTCACAGGAAAGAGGAGAAGACAAATATTTGGGAATCTGAGAACCAAGGGATTAAATGCAGTTTTGAAATTGTATAAGTTGTGTATTGTGTAATTGGATGTGGGGCAAGTGAAACGGCGCAGTTTCTTGTTATTTTCAGCAGATGGAAAGAAAAGAAGGTAAGATTATATCACTGATTTACTTGTATTGGAATATATTATTCTGCAAGTAATCGTATCATTCCATGGATTTACTTTCCAAATATAGCAGTTTAATGTACAGAACCTGATGGCGTTGGTATATAATGGCAGACCGAGGTAATGGTGCGCTGAAAGACGACAGTTGGGACCATCCATAAATTGCGTGAGGTGCTTAGGGGGGCTGGGGGGGGGGGGGGAGGAGGGAGGGGAAGGGGGTCGAGCCGAATCTCACCCAATTTCAGCAAATATCACGTAAGCTTTTTCCGCAAAAAAAAAATGCGATAAAAGTGGATTAAATTAAGTAAAACATTTTTCTCCTCTAAAATACGACTAACTCTTACACAAAAATATTTATGGCTCGTATACTAATGCCGCAAAGTAGCACAGTGGCCCCTAAGTTGTTTAAACTAATTTTAAATAAAAATAATTAAGAAAATTATGTTTCTTCTATAAATCCAACGCAGTCGAGCACAGGTTGATGTATTTACACTAAAAAGACGCATTTTAAAATATATCACTTGAGAGTAATAGGGGGGGGGGTTAAGGAGAGGATCGACCCAAATATCACGTCATCTCACCAAGGGGGAGGGAGGGTCGAAGAAACGCCAAAAATGGCTCACGTAATTAATGAACGCCCCCCAGAGAAGCACACCCCGTGAAAAGTAAGGAAAAAATGTCGTGGATGGAAGAATCTGAAATGAAAAGTGAAAGAGAAAGCAAGCAATGAAAAGAAACAACTGACTGGATGAAAGAACAAGAACTGGTAAATTGTACGTTGGTGCTTCACTGAGCAGCCATCAAAGAAGAAAAATAAAATTAGAAGCAATCGCAGGAGCCATTACAGGTTTCGGATGTTTCGAAACATTTGTGATTAGACGATGACGATGATTACAATAATTAGTTCAGTATGGCGTTGAAATCGTAACCTACAACTAGGAAAATCTCCTAATAAGTTACGCTACATGTGTGGGAAGCAGGTAATGACAAAGAACTATGGTACATGTGTGTTGGGTGGTCTGCTTGCATTCACGCTGCATGTATTGGCGATAAGACATCCAAGACTATGTTTGTGATGACTGCTTATCAAAGAAATGAACACTAAAAAAATTGATGAAATGTAAATATGTAAGGGAATACACATTTAATTTTTCTAATTTCTTAATAGAAATGGGCAGACAATTTAAGCTGCCATTGCATTCCCTGGCGTGTACTTAAGTAAGCTTATGTTTTCACGGATACAGTTCCTGAACCATTGCGGGTAATTACCCCATGGGACGGAGAGTCGAGGAAATCGCAGCTTTGTGATATTTGCAGTTTAGTATGCTGTTATAACATGTAAACTGATTTAGTACAGTAAAAGTAGAAAAACTGCATAAATCTTACGTACCGCTGGTTTTCAGTTACTTATAATGACTGTGCCAAAATTATAATTTTTGGTGAAGTGTGCACTGTTCCCCCATTTCCCCATACCATATTACTGTAAACATGACAAAATACTTTATTGAAAATACGAAACGCGAGTGTGTTTTCGTCGGAGATAACAGTAGATATTTTCAGGACGTTCGTTAAACCCATAAATTTCTTTTTCTTCCACTTCTATATTTACAAACACATTCCGCAAGCCAGCGTACAGTGCATAGCGGAGGGTATCCTTTAGCACTACTCGTCATTGCTTTCCTCTTCCATTAGCAAATAGAGCTAGCGAAAAATGATTATCTGTATGCCTCCGTAAAAGCCACATTTTCTCTTTCCTTCGTGGTCCTTACTCGAAACGTACGTTAGCAGCAGAATCGTCGTGTAGTGAGCCTCAAATGCCAGTTCTCTAAATACTCTCAATAGTGCTGCACGAAAAGAAGGTCGCTTTCCCTCCAGCGAGCCCTATTTGAGTTCCCGAAGCATCTCGAAATTTCTTGCGTGTTGTTCGAATCTGCCGGTAACAAATCTAGCAGCCTGCCCCTGATCTGCTTCGTTGTCTTCCGGTAATCCGACCTGGTGCGGATACCAAACACTCAAACAGTACTCAACAATGGGTCGGGCTAGTGTACTATGTGTAGTCTCCTTTACAGATGGATCGCACTTTCCTAAAATTCTTCCAATAAACCGGAATCCACCTTTCATCTTCCCTACTACAATCATTACATTCTCGTCCCATTTCACATAGCTATTCAATGTTACACCCAGATATTTAATCGACGTTACTACTTCAATTGCTGCTCACCCTACCTGACAGATCATTTATGTACGTAGGAAATAGCAGCAATCCTATCAGACTTCCATGGGGTACTCCTGACGATACCTTTGTTTCTGATGAATACTTGCCGTCGATGACAACGTACTGGGTTCTGTTAGTTAAGAAGTGCCGGCCGGGGTGGCCAAGTGGTTCTAGACGCTACAGTCTGGATCCCGAAACCGCTATGGTCGCAGGTTCGAATCCTGCCTCGGGCATGGATGTGTACGATGTCCTTAGGTTAGTTAGGTTTAAGCAGTTCTAAGTTCTAGGTGACTGATGACCACAGATGTTAAGTCCCATAGTGCTCAGAGCCATTTGAACCATTTGAAGTTAAGAAGTCTTTGAGCCACACCCATATCTGAGGACCTCTTTCGTACGGTCGTATCTTCGTTAACATTTTGCAACGGGGTACCCTTAATGCTTTTTGGGAATCGAGGATTGTGGAATCCGCCCGTTGCCTCTCATCCATAGTTCTCAGGATGTCACGTGAGAAAAAGGGAAACTGAGTCTCGGACGAGCGATGCTTTCTAAAACCTGTCAATTCTTGAAGAGTGTTATCTGTTGCTCAACTAGCCAGTGCCTAGAAAATTATCTGATGATATCATCGACAGGATAGACCGTGATAAAATATGTATAGAGAAAAGAATCCCGTAGTGTTGAGAGCTCTATTTAATTTCATTGTTTTGCTACTACCCTACGATTTGAAACTGTGAAGCTTTCAGCGAAGAGAGGTTCATCCCTTTATTCAGCTTCAAATGCTTACGTGAAACACATTTCACGCCCGTGAAAATTTCTACTCACCGTGTTTGAAAAAAAAAAAAAAAAAAAAAAAAAAAACTGGCTGACACGGGAGGTCGGACACACCTCGTGTTTGAGCCAGCTTCTCTTTATATCGCTCGCTGACTTTATCCGTTTTTTCAGCGCTCTCCCTGACGACTGTGGGGACCTGCTGTAAAAACAGCAACCCGCGCTCACCGAACGTGACGTGAATCTTGCTGCGGTGCGGCGCTGCTGCTCCAAGAGAATTAACGCCGAATGAGACTCCCGCAGCCTGCGCCAAACACTGCGTCACCCCGCACTACGTCAGACACAACTTTACTTGGCGAATCTGGAGAGCGCCGTGTCTTAACTTTGAGTTATTCCGCAACTTTTGCAGCAGGGCAGTCCGACCTTAGTTTACCTGGGGCACACTGGAAGAAGAAGAGTATATTTGGGCCGCACATAATATACTTAACACTATCAACGATTTATGATTGTATTTATGGAATATTCCCTCGGTCTTTGGATTATTGTGGAATATCAATATTTTGTATTCAAGTTTTTAATTTATGATTTTCTATTGTAAGCAGGAACTAATATGACATTTTATACGTAAGGCTTCATTAATAATTTTTAGTATAAATAATTACGAAACATGGAATTAATGTCATATTTCACTTTCGGTTTGTGAAAGTAAAATATTACTATTTGTTTCGATCGCAGTGGTTGCCATTCTCATGGTGTTCTCAAGGTGTTCATCTGAGATTTTCGTTCTATTTTTAATCCTTGTGAGCTTTACTCTTAAAAAATAACTGTTTGCAAACGTACGTGATTCCAAACAAAGATGACTGAAGAGCCAAAGAAACTGGTACACGTGCCTAATATAGTGTAGGGCCCCCGCGAGCACGCGGAAGTGCCCTGACATGACTAATGTCTGAAGTAGTGCTGGAGGGGATTGACACCATGAATCCGTAAGAGTATGAGGAGGGTGGAGATCTCTTCTGAACAGCACGTTGCAAGGCATCCCAGATATGCTCAACAATGTTCATGTCTGGGGAGTTTAGTGGTCAGCGAAAGTGTTTAAACTTAGACGAGTATTACTGAAGCCACTCTGTAGCAATTCTGGGCGTGTAGGGTGTCACATTGTCCTGCTGGAAATGCCCAAGTCAGACAGAATGCACAATGGATATGAATGGATGCAGGTAATCAGACGGGATGCTTACGTACGTGTCACCTGCCAGAGTCGTATATAGACTTATCAGGAATCCCATATCACTCCTGTGGTGTCACCGCCAGACACCACACTTGCTAGGTGGTAGTTTAAATCGGCCGCGGTCCATTTAGTACATGTTGGACCCGCGTGTCGCCACCGTCAGTACTAGCAGACATAGCGCCACCACATGGCAGGTCTAGAAAGACGGACTAGCACTCGCCCCAGTTGTACGGACGACATTGCTAGCGACTAGACGTACGAGGCCTTCCTCTCATTTGCCGAGAGACAGTTAGAATAGCCTTCAGCTAAGCACATGACTACGACCTAGCAAGGCGCCATTAGCCTTACCTACTTTGAGAGTTATAGTATAAATGTCTCAAGAAGAACGCTGTATTCATCAGAGAATAAAAGTTAAGTATAAAGCAACTACGTACTTTTCTTGCTACCATTCAATAGTTATCCTGTTCCAGAATTCACGCCCGTCTGCATTACATCGCGTGCCTTTCGGCTACCTCCGAGTGGCGTGGCTCTTGCTACGCCACAACAACTCCAACGCTCCACACCATTACAGAGCCTCCACCAGCTTGAACAGTCCCCTGCTGACATGCAGGGTCCATGGATTCGTGAGGCTGTCTCCATACCTGAACTCGTCCATCCGCTCGATACATCTGAAACTTGACTCATCGGACCAAGCAATAAGGGTTACATTCATCAACAGTCCAATGTCGGTGTTGACGGGCTCAGGCGAGGCTTAAGGATTGTATCGTGCAGCCATTAAGGCTACAATAGTGGGCCTTCGGCTCCGAAAGCTCATATCGATGATGTTTCGTTGAATGGTTCTCACGCTGACACTTGTTGATGGCCCAGCACTGAAATCTGCAGCAATCTGCGGAATATCTTCATAGTCAGCTCCAAGCATTCACCGCGGGACACAAAGATAATGAGCAACTTTGGTTGGAATTTAAAGGTATTGTTCACCACGTGCTAGAGAAGTATGTGCCTTGCAAAAGTATAGGGGAGGGAAAGAATTCACCTTGGTACAACAAACATATAAGAAGTTGCTGAGAAAGCAGAGAATTTGAAACGTCCCCTTAGAAAAATTAGTGAATTACTGTGCTGGTAAACCCGTTACGTTATTTGATTTTCAAACAGCTGAGCAAAACTGAACGTACTCAGCCATTTCTCTCTTTACTTATTCTGATCATCACTAAAGTGACACACAGTATTTTTAGCGCAACGCAATCTGGCTTTCAATAATCCCTTCAAAAGAATGGCTCTGACTAACAATAACCTATACCTTTCATGAATCACTTACCTCACAAAAATCTTCGTCACTTGAACTACTGCAATACAGCGAGAGCCAATACTGCCAGCTAAATGAAGAATTCTAACTACTGAAGGCAGTAACTACTGATGGGCATAGTTAGAAAATGAAAGATTTTGATAGAGAACAAACAATGTATTTACCTTAATAGCGTTCAAAAGTCATAATATATATATCAGTTCATGACATCCAGTCTTACAAATTTACTGTCTCTGATGGACACACGTCCAGATCATCCGCTCTCAAAACTCCGCCATCTCTCTCCCCACGTCCACCACTGCTGGCGGCTCACCTCCAACTGCGCAACGCTACGCGCTGTTTACGTCCAACTGCCCAACACTACAATAGCAAATTCCAACAATGCAAACCAGCCACAGACTGCACACAGTACAGTCAGTGATTTTCATACAGAGCGCTACGTGACGTTACCAACATAAAAACCTAAACAGCCTACTTACAAATTTTGCACAGTCGTTTTAAACGTAGTCACTGCCACGCTGACAAACAGAAATTATGCGAAATGAAAGCAACTCTCAGAAGGACAATGAGAGACTCTTTTAACGAATTTGAAAGCAATATTTTATCTTCAGATTCTAAAAATAACCCCAAAAAATTTTGGTTTTACATAAAATCTATGAACGCTACAAATAATTCAGTACATTCTCTTGCTGACAGTACGGGTAATGTAACTGATGATGATAAACAGAAGGCCGAAATTCTAAACCTAGCTTTCAAAAACTCATTTACGACAGAGGACTGCAGCACCATTCCCCCTTTCAATTATCCAACAAACGAAAGGATGGCTGACATAGCGTTTAGTGTATCTGGGATTGTAAAACAGTTAAGATGCTTAGACGCCAGAAAGGCATCTGGCCCAGACGGTATCCCCGTAAGATTTTATGTTGACTATGCTACAAATATAGCACCATTATTATCCGTCATCTACCAGAGATCATTGGAACAGCAGAAAGTTCCACGGGACTAGAAGAAGGCCCAGGTCATAGCAATCTATAAAAAGGGTAGAAAATCGGATGCACATAATTACCGGCCAATTTCACTGACATCGTTTTGTTGTAGGACCATGGAACATATTTTGTGTTCAGACATGACATTTCTAGACTCTGAGAAGCTCATCTGCAGAAACCAGCACGGTTTTGGGAAACAGCGCTCATGCGAGACACAGCTGGCGCTCTTTGTGCATGATACACAACAGGCTCTAGATACCGACTACCAGGTTGATGCCATATTTCTCGACTTTCGAAAGGCGTTCGACTCAGTTCCGCGCTGTCGCTTGCTAAACATGTGCGCGCTTACAGTCTATCCAATGACACATGTGGTTGGATAGAAAGTTTTCTATCAGACAGGCAGCAGTATGTCGTCCTGAACGGGGTAACTTCAACAGAAACAAGAGTGACTTCAGGTGTGCCCCAGGGCAGCGTAATAGGTCCTCTGCTCTTTACGTTACGATTTATACACTCCTGGAAATTGAAATAAGAACACCGTGAATTCATTGTCCCAGGAAGGGGAAACTTTATTGACACATTCCTGGGGTCAGATACATCACATGATCACACTGACAGAACCACAGGCACATAGACACAGGCAACAGAGCATGCACAATGTCGGCACTAGTACAGTGTATATCCACCTTTCGCAGCAATGCAGGCTGCTATTCTCCCATGGAGACGATCGTAGAGATGCTGGATGTAGTCCTGTGGAACGGCTTGCCATGCCATTTCCACCTGGCGCCTCAGTTGGACCAGCGTTCGTGCTGGACGTGCAGACCGCGTGAGACGACGCTTCATCCAGTCCCAAACATGCTCAATGGGGGACAGATCCGGAGATCTTGCTGGCCAGGGTAGTTGACTTACACCTTCTAGAGCACGTTGGGTGGCACGGGATACATGCGGACGTGCATTGTCCTGTTGGAACAGCAAGTTCCCTTGCCGGTCTAGGAACGGTAGAACGATGGGTTCGATGACGGTTTGGATGTACCGTGCACTATTCAGTGTCCCCTCGACGATCACCAGTGGTGTACGGCCAGTGTAGGAGATCGCTCCCCACACCATGATGCCGGGTGTTGGCCCTGTGTGCCTCGGTCGTATGCAGTCCTGATTGTGGCGCTCACCTGCACGGCGCCAAACACTCATACGACCATCATTGGCACCAAGGCAGAAGCGACTCTCATCGCTGAAGACGACACGCCTCCATTCGTCCCT
Source organism: Schistocerca cancellata (assembly GCF_023864275.1). Taxonomy (NCBI): domain Eukaryota; kingdom Metazoa; phylum Arthropoda; class Insecta; order Orthoptera; family Acrididae; genus Schistocerca; species Schistocerca cancellata. The sequence goes on along the minus strand of NC_064626.1, from coordinate 264,583,907 downwards.
CCATTCACGCCTGTCGCGACACCACTGGAGGCGGGCTGCACGATGTTGGGACATGAGCGGAAGACGGCCTAACGGTGTGCGGGACCGTAGCCCAGCTTCATGGAGACGGTTGCGAATGGTCCTTGCCGATACCCCAGGAGCAACAGTGTCCCTAATTTGCTGGGAAGTGGCGGTGCGGTCCCTTACGGCACTGCGTAGGATCCTACGATCTTGGCGTGCATCCGTGCGTCGCTGCGGTCCGGTCCCAGGTCGACGGGCACGTGCACCTTCCGCCGACCACTGGCGACAACATCGATGTACTGTGGAGACCTCACGCCCCACGTGTTGAGCAATTCGGCGGTACGTCCACCCGGCCTCCCGCATGCCCACTATACGCCCTCGCTCAAAGTCCGTCAACTGCACATACGGTTCACGTCCACGCTGTCGCGGCAGGCTACCAGTGTTAAAGACTGCGCTGGAGCTCCGTATGCCACGGCAAACTGGCCGACACTGACGGCGGCGGTGCACAAATGCTGCGCAGCTAGCGCCATTCGACGGCCAACACCGCGGTTCCTGGTGTGTCCGCTGTGCCGTGCGTGTGATCATTGCTTGTACAGCCCTCTCGCAGTGTCCGGAGCAAGTATGGTGGGTCTGACACACCGCTGTCAATGTGTTCTTTTTTCCATTTCCAGGAGTGTATAAATGATCTGGTTGATGGTATTGACAGCGCCCTTAGACTGCTTGCCGATGATGCTGTAGTCTACAGGAAAGTAGCATCACACGAAAGTTGTGAACAAATCAATGAGGATTTGCAGAAAATAAATGCGTGGTGTAATGACTAGCGGTTATCTCTCAATATTAATAAGTGTAATCTACTGCATATAACAAGGCGGAAATCCCCATTAACGTATGAGTACAAAATAAATGATCAGTCTTTGGAAGCGGTAACATCAGTCAAGTATCTGGGTGTGACTATTCGAAATGATCTCAAATGGAATGATCAGATTACACAAATAACGGGTAAGGCGAACTCTAGATTGCGGTTTATTGATAGAATCCTGAAGCGATGCAGTCCTTCAACAAAGCAAATAGCTTACAATACGTTAGTTCGTCCTGTCTTAGAGTATTGCTCGTCTGTATGGGGCCCTTACCAGTTGGGTCTGATTCAAAAGATTGAGAAGGTCCAAAGAAGAGCGGCAAGGTTCGTGACTGGTACATTTAGCCATCGCGAGAGCTTTACAAATCTCATAGAATGTTTGAAGTGGGACACACTTGCAGATAGACGACGCGCTAAACAGAAGGGGCTGCTCTCTAAATTTCGAAATCCAATCTTCACCGAGGATGTAGAGCATATATTATTACCACTAACTTTCAAATCGCGTAATGATCACCATTCAAAGATAAGGGAAATTAGAGCTCGTACTGAGGCGTTCAGACGGCCTTTTTTCCCTAGCGCGATCCGCGAGTGGAACAGAGGGGGGGAAATATGACTTTGGCGCGAATTGTGCCCTCCGCCACACACCGCTTGGTGGCTAGCGGAGTATATATGTAGATGTAGAGTTGCCCTTCTGTCAAGTTGAACGATTCTCATCACTCGTCGTTGGTCCCGTTCTTGCAGGATCTGTACAGGGAGAATACATAACCACAAATTTCCTATTAGAGAACTCACTTATGTTAGTTGCTATTAATTACATAGTATCTCACGGGAAAAGCATAGGCTGCAAAATAAAACTGTAAACATGAATCGTACAACACGCGGGAGATAAAGCTAAGTAAATACGAAAACAAACCAATACGCACACAACGTAATTAAATGAACTTTAACAAAATAATTGAGATAAGTACTGCTTGTTTAAAAATTAATATGAAATAACTGAAATTTCACTGCTGGATTATACTTGGAAGTAGAGAGAATGTGAAAGGTTTTAGATTTAACTGGAGGTATTAATTAGGTAATCGACGTTTGTGGTGACATATCATACATAGAGAGACAGTAGGAAGAGAATGAAAGTGTATTAGAGAAATAAGAGCTTATTTATTTTTGTGAGAAGAAATAAATAGAGATGTGGTGCCAGTGTGAAGACTCTACAGGTAATATAGGAATATAAATGGAGAGTTATGTGAAAGATTTTTAATGAATAATTAGATGGGTGTACGGTGATGAATATGAAGATCGATATTACAGTGCTACCTAGGAAAGGGCCACGAAAGCGACATAAGAAAGAACAGATTATATAGTTTTAAGTCTTAGAATGAATAATTGTATGAGTGCGGAAAGCGAAGTATGATGAGACATGTATGGTAAATAATTGTGAAAACAAAGATCTTGAAGAAGCAGTGGAAAATAAAGAAGAGAGACTGAAGTCAATAGTACAAAGGTAAACAGTACATTTAAAGTACACCACAGCACAGTAACTTGCCACACATACATCAGAATGAAAAACAAGTTGGTATGAAAACTATTTCCTTATCGACTAACTGTTACAGTTTGAGCAACCATTAGTGAATATAAATGGAAATTTGATGTACAATTCGAACGAAGGATGAACACAATACGCAGTGAAACAATATTTTCTACACTGAGTTCTTGACACACGCAGAAGCGAAAGCAGTACATTTAGCATAGGCGCCTTATTCTTTAGCAGGAATTAATTATGAGTGAAATTACATATGATAAAAATACAGTAAAGTTACCGGTCACACGTTACGAAGGTAAACATGTATATGCCGTCGCATCAATAAGGCAGATGAACAGCTTGAAATATATGCACATGAATGTGAAATATTAGAACGATTAACAAGCGGTGATGAAGTCAGGATTGTCAAGGGGTAAAAATTCCCCATACTCGCGCACAAACGAGCACTCGTAAATATTGTACATAGTATGAAGGTTTATCAGATGCCAAGGATAGAATAAGTACACTAACGACGCACTGCAAGTAGCAATCCTATAAGTAGCTTGATCTCTGAAGTAGACCCTAGGAAATCCTCTTTTTTCCATGTAGTGAGGAGGGCTGGAACGTATTTTCTGTCTACAGTTGTGCAGGTAAAAATACACAGGAGGTCTGTTTTACACGACAAGAAAGTAAAAATACAAATATTCGGAATAAATGCGAGATTCGTTCTAATTTATACATTAGTTTGTAAAATGATGCATGTCATGGAGTCCATGTTTGAAATGTGAATGTGAACTGTAAATTTATTTGTCAACTTTATTATTGTCAAAGACTTTGTTTACGTAAAATGTGTACACTATTTTCTATGTGTAGTTGTGGAGGTAAAAATGTGCAGGAGGTCGGTCCTGCAAGACAAGAAAAGAAAATGTAAATACTCAGAATAAATGCAGATTCCCTCTCATTTACATATTATTTGTTAGATGGTGCATGTCATGGAGTCCATATATGAAATGTGAATTGTACATCTATTTGTCAATTTTATTATTGTCAATGTCTATGTCTATGTTAAATTTATGTACTATTGAAAATTTTATGTCGAATTTATGTATGTGTGTGAAGTGCAACGCGATGAACGAATAAAATACACGCACGCGTAAAGTGATACAAAAATAGTAAGACCCGATAATGGTAAAAATAACTGCTGAACCGTGATAACAGTAAACGCTACTGCCTAGCGAAGTGAATACAGTGAGTGTGATGCGTGTGCGACGGAGAAACCGGACGAAATCCGCACAACCACTAATCGATGTGTGACAACCGCCGAATTACGACACACAACGGAACGGAAGATGATGCCGAATTCTGCTGTGCGGCCCTTACCTTCCATTTTACTGGCAGAAAACTTCGTCCGGGTGCTAGATCAGGTTTTGGTGTTCTCTAGGGTAGGCGTTTGAGCTGAATCTGTTGTATTTAGCCTCCGGACTCGAGGGCATACACAATACCGACTTCATAAGCCTTGACCGACATTACAACGGATTCGTGGGCAGTGCTACTGCTCACGTGGCACTTGCGTCACAGCGATGGACGTGTTAGACAAGGAGCTGCCACTGGTGATCAGTACAGCGAACAATGAGATAGCGCTTGCTGAAAGGACACCTTCTCAGGATTACCAGTGAACCGAAAGCAAATGAGAAATACAATTTTTGAAACATGGTGAAAGGACAGCGTAAGAAATTTAAATTTTTTCCCCTGTTCACACCATACAAATATAAGGTTAAATAACAAACGACATGGACGTGCAGTTATGTAACATAAATGTATGTGAGTGTATTTATGTGTATGAATGTGCAATGGACAAAGAAATCAAGCTTTGTAAACATACTTGTAGTAGCATAAGGGTATTACAACTCCATTGACTTGTACCATGTAACCAAACTATAAGCCTCAATGTAAATAAGGCTATTGTATACTGTCTTCCTACATAAAGAGACATATTTCCGACAGTATACAGTAGCTTTATGATGTACCTTTTGCATTTCTTGCTTTTATGTTTTCGTTTTCTTCAAAGGCAAAGAGAAAAGGTGAAGCGGTAGCCCAGCGTTGAGTCTGCGCCTACCGTCATGTACTTTTGATTTTCAAATGTAAAAAAAAAAAACATAAGATGTTTTTTCTGTTCCGCGGTAAGAGGAAGGACTCACTCTCTGTTACTGAACGAAGGTAGACGCACTTTTTTTTAGAGCGTAATCGGTGGTAGCCATTTTGGTTGTGAGAATAAGTAAAAAGTCTATATTACTGATGTGCCTAGAAGGAAGAATATAGTACTTCATGAAAAGTTGTTTGAATCATCATTCCAGATGGGTTCAGCATAAAACCAAAGAAATCCACCTGTGTACTTCGGAGTTATTACGAAGATCTGATTGCAAATGTAGCGACGAACACAGTCAAGCTTTTGTAGATGGATACCACGATCGGAAGTAGTAATAATAATTGGTGAGCATAAATCTACAACAAGATAAAGATTATTTCGTATATGTGGAACTAATATGAAAAGATTGTTTGCCTATTTACAGGCATAGCTCAACTTATTGTGCTTGTCCGACTCGCTGGAAAATTAATCTCATTATTTCCATGTCTCTAAACTTTATTTATTATTTACTTTTTATGCTATATTATGAAGTGGCGACCGTGACAGGACTCTAACCTGTAATTTTCTCCAATCTCGAACGGCGTGTGGTGGATGGGACTCCATTCCATTTGGGGAGAGTTACCACTGGTGCTACACTGCCGCTGGGTTTACTCTGAGGCCAAGAGGAGGCATTTAAACTGCCAGAGCGGCCACTGAAAGTCGATTGGCGATTGTATCACAAGATACAGCGAAGCTAATTTGCCTGTGAATACTTTATGTGTAATAGAGAACCTAGATGGAAGGCGATGAGTTTCGTGTATTGAAAAGCGTTACGAGTACGAGAGTAAGACAGGAATGTCCGCCAGGGTATATGAACGTGAAGCAGGTTAAAGGATTACTGACTGCTTTTAAGGAGTATTGCCGTCTTGAATGTTGTGACGAACCAATATTGTACTCTTGACGTATCGCTGGCTTCTAGAATTTTCGAGGTAGGGAGTGCCTTTTCTCAGGAGGGAGCATTGTCTTGCTGTATAATGTCAACAATGGCCCAGCACTACTAGTCACTCGTCGAGTGTACGGAGAGTTGTGTATGGAGAGTCGTTGTTGGGCTTCAGCACGGAGCGCAGCTGAAGTCGCAAAAGAAAAAGGACAAAGGATTTGCTAGAAAGTATAATTTCGAACTGAAACGTTACGTGTGTTTGTAGGAAAAACTTAGTTTGAATAATTTCGTTATTTCGTCGAAAGGCGTGCGGGTTTATTGTTGAGATTCGTGGTTGAAACAGTATCGGGATTATGAATCAGTAACATTCGTGGAGGAACGTACTGACAGTACAACATAAATTAAAAGGCTTCCGTGATCAGTGATTACCTGTTAGAGTAATGTGCAAACGCATCATACTTACTTCAGTATAAATGTGAGATGAGGCCAACTGTTAAGAAAATACTGGATGCCATGGGCATTATTAGAGAAGTCTATTATGAGCCCAAGAAAGCAAGAAAGTAATTTGCCTTGTACTATTATTATTGTAAAGCAATATTCTCCATGGATTCTGGTAAGGCACATTGCACTTGTCTTCGCGACAGGACACAGTTCACGTTTTTTTCACCGCAACACTACAATCGTATTACATTTGGCTTACAGTGCAAGGTGAAGAACAGAGAGATGATAAGCAGTATTGACTATTAAACTATAGACTGACGAGTCCGCGAGTAACGAGAAAATAAATGTGCGTCATCGACGTCAGAATCGCGGGTGAAGTGGAAATCTACATCACACTGGATTGGAGTAGTTCAAGACGACAATTTCACCAACCCAAGGACGCATTTTCCAGTACCACACCACGATACACCAACCAACAGTCGCAGTGATAAACATATGTGTTGCAATAATGTTGCAAGTGTAGAAACATCGTCAGAAAAGTAGCAAGCACCAGCTCATAGTATTGTGGATACTCAGCTCGGTAAAGACGGAGGGTACGATAGTGCAAAGTTCAAAGATTTCGTTTTTGTGGACGTGACTAAGAGAGAATCTGTAATTACGGAACTACTGGAGGAAAACTTTGGTGGTTCAGATTAAAAAGAGAGGAAAGAAATAGAGGGGACATCACTTAGTACTATAACTGAGCGTCAGCCTCCTCCAAGTAGCAGTCAGTGAGGTTGGTTGTTTTGGGGGAGAAGGAGACCAGACAGCGAGGTGATCGGTCTCATCGGATTAGGGAAGGATGGGGAAGGAAGTCGGCCGTGTCCTTTGAAATGAACCATCCCGGCATTTGCCTGGGGCGATTTAGGGAAATCACGAAAAACCTAAATCAGGATGGCCGGACGCGGGATTGAACCGTCGTCCTTCCGAATGCGAGTCGAGTAGCAGTCAGTGAGATATGATGGCACTACGCAGTGCAATAAAGAAAAGAGACAAAAGATTTGAAAATATAGAGAAAATAAGAAATTTCAGAGGAACCGAAGAATTAATTAAAGTAGAAAGTCAAGAGAAATTTGCGGAAGTAATAAAATCAGTATTTAAGAAGGCTCGAGAGGAAATGGCGAAGATGTCTGAAGAGAGACAAGAAAAGAAGCACACAGATGCTCGCTCTGAGCACTACGGGACTTAACATCTATGGTCATCAGTCCCCTAGAACTTAGAACTACTTAAACCTAACTAACCTAAGGACATCACATAACACCCAGTCGTCACGACGCAGAGAAAATCCCTGACCCTGCCGGGAATCGAACCCGGGAACCCGGGCGTGGGAAGCGAGAACGCTACCGCACGACCACGAGCTGCGGACGCACACAGATGTATGAAACGAAATACAAAACGCACCTATTATTGTTAGAGAATGTCCTTACCTGTGGAGTCACAATTAGAAGCAACTTTAGCCACCGACTTGTTAATGGAGATACCTATATCTGAGATTAACATGTCACGCAGAACAGCAACTGCTGCGATTTTCGCAAGTAGTGCGATCTCATATGACGAATGAACTTTTACTTGTGTAGACGGTGCTAACATTCGTAGTACAGAAATGAGGATTACAAATTGTGACAGTACCTTATCAGATTCACAGATGGTCTGTACAGATTCAGATGTTTTGTCACTGGATGAGGTACTGACTTCTAAATAAAATATTCAGGCAGAGAATCCGAAGATAGTTGTAGCAGAGTAGATGGCAGCAAACGAAACAAAAATCAAGATGAAGAAGAAAAATGTCAATGTTCGCTAGGATGTGAGAAGAAGCTTGCTATTTATGTTGTCTCTGAAGTAAGAAGAATAAGACATCTTCTACGAAAAGGCTGAGAAGATGTTCCTGCAAAACAACTAATCTAAGCACGACATACGAGAGTTTAAGTTTTATTTGCAATGGTCCGCACTACAAGAGAAATGACGAAATTCCTGAATTTTTGAAAACAGAATTACAGAGAACTTAGTATTTTGAAGTACCAAATGAAGGAAACCTGCAGCTTTTATGAAACGGAAGTACCTGTGGTACGTGGAGTTACGTGGTACATCACCTTCAGGAATATAAATACTGCAATACACCATACGTACGAAACCAAATTAGTAGGCTGAAGCAGAAGAGGTGTTGGCTTCGTTAGCAATGCTTACTGAAATGTGGAACCCCAGAACGGCTAATTACAGATCAAGAGACGAATTCCATAACCTAGTTAATGGTGCAGTTATATCAGCTGCTAAGGATTAATAAACTGAGAATAAGTGCTTTGCATTTGCAGGCCAGTGACATTTCAGAACGAATCAGGGATGATGAGTGATTATTCAAACAGTCTTCAGAATGACATGTTCTTGCCATACGTAGTGGCTCCCTATAATTCAAAGGTGCTTGGGAGAACAAGGTTCTCATCTTACGAGGTGGTATATGGTTAGAAGATGCGCTGATCTTTCCAAACTGTAAAATACCGGGCTGGGGAGAGTACACAGCAGTGTCAGACTTCATTAAAATTTTGAAAGGTGTATGGCGTCAAGGGCAGAAAACCGACACAAAAGGACTAGAGTAGCAGGAGGGTACAGTATGGCAAGACGACATACTGAAATACTGTGGCTGACCGGGGTGGCCGAGCGATTCTAGGCGCTACAGTCTGGAACCGCGCGACCGCTACGGTCGCAGGTTCGAATCCTGCCTCGGGCATGGATGTATGTGATGTCCTTAGGTTAGTTAGGCTTAAGTAGTTCTAAGTTCTAGGGGATTGATGACCTCAGAAGTTAAGTTCCATAGTGCTCAGAGCCATTTGAACCATTTTGAAATGCTGTGTGGGACAATGGGTAACGTTGAGTAGCTCTTACGCCCTGAAGGTAGTTACAGTTGGTTATCATGTGCTAATGTGCGAATGACAACAAAAGTAAAACAATGTTGAGGGAATGTGGAATTAATTCATGCACTGCAGAGGAAATGAGATTGAAAATGAGACACTAAACGTAGGAAATTAGCTCTTTTATTTAGATAGCCAAGTGACTGACGATTACCGATGTAGAAGGCATCGAATAAAACTTTAAAGGTTAGAAAGTATTTGATGATGGTATTTTTCTAGAGTCAAGGGCACTCATGGCTAGAGGCAAGGGGGAGGGGGTGGGGAGTGCCCCCTCTAGCTCTCATGGAAATGAAAAAAATATAATACAGTCAGGTGGTTTTCTTTTAAGAAAATTATTTGAAAGTCGATGTTACGTAGGTTTTTAACAGGGAAGCCTCTGGAAACTTTTTACAGCTACTTACAAGTCGCTCTTCGTCTTCCTAAATATTAAAAATACTCTACAACTCCAAGTTTAGGCACCCACTAAGCACAGACTGTCACATGTGCGTTCTTGTCCGGAGTGTAGCCTTGTGTGGAATTGAAACGCAAACGATAAAAAGTTCAGACAAGAAATGCGATACTACAGAGGAATGTTGAAAATTAGATGGTTAGATCTGAAATGAATCAGGGGAAAGGGAATTCCTGGCACAACTTAACTGAAAGAAGGGATTCGTTGGCAGGACACATTAGCACTACGGAATTGTCAGTTTGGTAATGGCGGGGGGAAGGGGGTGGAGCAGGCAAGTGGGGGTTGCAAGACTTCCAGTGAGCAGGTTCATAGTTCACATCAATGTAGGTTGCTGTAGTTATGAGGAGATGGAGAGGCTTGCACACGATGGACTAGTGTAGACAGGTTGTCAAACCAATGTTTGGACTATGAACGATAACAAAAGTCCTAAGCACTGGTCCTACTTTTAGTTCAAAACTGCTAATACTGCACCTGAAGGGTCTGCGACAACGTGGGTGGTGTGCTGCATGTGGAATAGAGGGCTTGTGTGTGTGACGGGGGAGGATTACAGAAATAATATAAGCAGTCCATGGCAACTGCTCGCGTGTTGCTGGACTCACACACTCGGCCGCTCGAGACGGATCGTTGATACTGGAGCCGTAGCGTAAATTCACAGCGACGCTTACGACTCTGGTAGGCGCGCCCGCCTCAGCTGGGTGGTAAATGGGGCGCAAAGATGGCCGCCATGATGGCCTCGAGGGCTGAGTGGCGGCGGCCATCCCGTGGCCTGTCACGCGAGAGGCTCGTTCAGTGCTGCAAAAAGAGGAAGTTGTGTGTGTGTGTGTGTGTGTGTGTGCGGCCCAGTTCCAGCCACTCCCGCCGTCTGCCGCTGTCGCCTATGACAACTACTTTCCCACTTGTGTAATGCTCTTCAGGAAGGTACACAAAATATAATTCGACTGCTCCGAAATAAATCTGTAACACAAAACACAATGTCGACTTTGTCTTAGCAGTGGATTTATTCCAGCTGTATGGAAATACATTCCATCGGATACCACGAAACTTTCAACATATGCTGCTGTTTTACTTTACAACTTCTTGAAGTGCCACCTGTGCGTTTGTGTCAATTAAATGATGGAAATGCAGGGTGTCTCCTTTATCTTGACCACCATAATAACCTTTTGTTCAGAAACAGAATTTAAAAAAAAGTGTGAAACAAGTGTTGTTTAGCTTCTGGGGAACATTAACCAACATGACTGCCTGCCTTGAAACTTCATTCGTCACAAAGGTCTGAACTGCAGCAATCTTTTTTAAATAGCACTTCTTCTCCTCCAGGCCAGCTCAAAAACGTATCACAGTGTACCATTCACATGAAAATGACGTTTTTAAAAACGTTACACAAAATGAATTCTGTCTCTCCTCAACTAGCACCCATTGTAGGTACCAGTAAAGCAACTTATCCACTTGACAGAGTTGACGGTAAACAAGTGGAAACATAAGGAAACTGCAAACCGTTCAGTCAACCATCTTCAGTTATAAGTTTGTGAGTATTGTATTTCGTTGTATGGAACTGGGGATCCAGAAACGACGGAGAGGCTTCGTCCCTGCCGTATCCCGAAGTGATACATAATCCCACAACAGGCTACAGCAGTCCACTCACCCCACCGCCGCCCCACACCAAACCCAGGGTTATTGTGCGGTTCGGGCCCCAGTGGACCCCTCCCCCTCTCCCTTCGGGAACGTCTCATACCAGACGAGTGTAACTCCAAAGTTTGTGTGGTAGAGTAATTACGGTGTACGCGTACGTTGAGATAGTGTTTGCGAAGCAGTCGCCGACACAGTGTAACTGAGGCGGAATAAGGGGAACCAGCTCGCATTCGCCGAGACAGATAGAAAACCGCCTTAAAAACCATCCACAGACTGGCCAGCACACCGTATCTCGACACTAATACTCAGTTCGTAGAGCACTTGCTCGCGAAAGGCAAAGGTCCCGAGTGCGAGTCTCGGTCCGCACACAGGTTTAATCTGCCAGGAAGTTTCACTCCGCCTAAATGTTTAACATGATATTCTATATTCTCGAACAGACAAGCACATTGTCAAGGTATACCATGCAGAGTCTGGGTTGTAATCCAAGTAGAACCCCATTTATAGGCGTTGGAATTAGCTGGAGCATTTTTGAATCCAAACGTCATTTTTCGATAGTGAAGGTGTTGTAAAAGCTGTCTTGGGTCTGTCTTCGGAAGCACTTTCAGTTGGTGGTAAACACTTCTAGATCAATCGTTGAGAAATATTTACATATTCCTAGGTTGTCTAATGAATTAGTGATGGTTTGAGGCGTCATGTCACGGACTGCGCGACCCCTCACACCGGATGTTCAAGTCCTCCCTCGGGCATGTGTGTGTATGTTATTCTTAGCATAGGTTAGTTGAAGTTAGTTTAAGTAGTGTGTAAGTCTAGGGATCGATGACCTAAGTAGTTTGGTCTCTTAGAAATTCACACACATTTGAACATTTTATTCTTGATGTTCAGAGTCGGATAAGCATCCATTATAGTGCGTGCATTCAAGTAAGGGTAGTCACAACAAAATCAATGTTTTCGAATACTTTCAAATGGTTCAAATGGCTCTGAGCACTATGGGACTTAACATCTCTGGTCATCAGTCCCCTAGAACTTAGAACTACTTAAACCTAAATAACCTAAGGACATCACACACATCCATGCCCGAGGCAGGATTCGAACCTGCGACCGTAGCAGCCGCGCGGTTCCGGACTGAGCGCCTAGAACCGCTAGAACGGCCGGTTTCGAATACTTTCAACTGACTTTTATGGTATAATAACAATATTTGCTGAAAACGGGCTATCACTATGCTCGATGTTACACTCACGTGATTGTTCGTCTACTAGCGGCTTTAGGTATTCCACTATACTGTATGGTTTCCTATAAACAGGTGAATTAGCGCCTATTGGCATAGTGTTGTGTGATAGCAGCTGCTGATAGTGGACCATCTGAATTAAATATGCCGGCCGGAGTGGCCGAGCGGTTCTAGACGCTTCAGGCTGGAACCGCGGGACCGCTACGGCCGCAGGTTCGAATCCTGCCTCGGGCATGGACGTGTGTGATGTCCTTAGGTTAGTTAGGTTTCAGTAGTTCTAAGTTCTAGGGGACTGATAACCTCAGATGTTAAGTCCCATAGTGCTCAGAGCCATTTGAACAATTTTTTAAAATTAAATATTTTATTAATTTTATCCATATTTTGCAGCTTCAAACGTGATTGTACTCAATACTCTCTAAGTATGAATTAAGAAATTCCTTCAGTCACAATTTTTCGTGTTTTATTCAGTACACGATGCATTCCATCTTCAGGTGTAATTCGTCTTAATACACGCTTTATTTGTTCTCTTGAATGAGATGGTGCATATTCCTGTCACGAAAAAATTTGTTGTTTGGTTACGAACTTCGTAAGTCAGGCACGGAAAATATTTCTCCAGTGACATGGGTTCGTGTTGCTGCTCGTAGTGTCGCCGAGGCGAAGAGCAGCGAGTGGAGTGCTTGGGGAAAGCGGATCTGATTAGCTTTCCTCGACTTCTTATTACTATTTATTGCGCTCAGCTTGTTACAATTTGTTTAGCGGTATTTTCCCTGCCTGGTGGCCGCTAACGTCTCAGTTACCTGCCCTGGGGGTTAGTTTATCTAACGGCAGTGTACTTTTCCTCGCCTTGCCACTGCTGTCCGGTAAGGCGTCTGGTTTTGACAGCTTTCTTGATTGTGATTCTTCTACTCTGGTGGTAGTGATTCCTTTCTCGTTTCGGGCGCTCTGAGCACAGTATTCTGGGGGTGTAGTGCAGTCCGCCGGTTTCGGCTTTGGCGTGTTGTTCCATTCTTGCATTTGGTTTTCTGGACGTCAGGTAGCTTCAGCAAGATTCTCATTAGTCATTCGGTAGACTGCCACTAGTCTGAGTTAACATCTTGTGAAGTGAATGCAACTCTGGGCGCCTATCACATCGCTCTCGAAAGTGTTTGTTGCTGGACCTTGTCAGAGGTCGATTCCAGGAGCACCGTCTGTGCCTGGTCCTTGTGTTTTATTATTGTATTATTTATTACCATACCTTGTAATGCCTAAATTAAAGTATTTGCTGTTTTACAGCATGTTTCTAATTTTTTTTATATATAATTGCCGTTCCTGGCGTGAAAGGCCTTCAGCCGTGACTGTGGTCATTTGCTTTGAAAGAAAAATTCGATATTTGTCTTTTAACAGTAAGCCTTAAAACGTTATTTACTGCCATTCCTGGCGTCTAATACCTTCTGCTGTGTTTGTGGTCACTTTTAATATTTCAATACCTGTAAGCTTTTTTTTTACACCTGTATCTGTATTTTATGGTGATTTGCTACATTGTAACGCATTGAAAACACTATTATTTACACAGTTGTTTATTCCTTCATTAATAACGTATGGTATTTTTTATTTGTTGTTGAGCCTGGAATTATTGTTTTAAAAACAAATGTGTGTAACTGTAAAAGGCAACCAATAGTAACTGATTACGGCCCCGTCCACAATCGTAACCGAATCCTACCTTCCCTTGACCATCAGGTTTCTAGTATATGCCACTTGCAGATAATAGATGTACTGATAATGGTGTCAGATGGTGGCAGATCAGACGCGCTCTCCGCCCCACCTCTGCAGTACAGCCTGTGGAGACGGAAGAAGTCAAAGAGAAAGAGATAACCACTTCCTATATACTGGCGCACTATCAGGGAAAATACGACGAATATTGAGGAAACACCGACTAGGAACTGTTTTTTGCCCACCAAATAAAACGCGAGCATTATTGGGAAGTGTCAAAGACGATCTCGGTTTGCGGAAGGCCGGCATATACCAGATTCCCCGTGAGTGTGGGAAGGCTTACATTGGACAGACACTGTGGACCATCGAAGATCGTTGCTGAGAACATCAGAGGCACACACGACTTGGGTACCCCAACAAGTCGGCAGCCGCAGAGCACTGTTTGTCCGAAAATCACGAAATGGGCTACCAACATACCAGGGTCTTGGCATAGACATCTAAATACTGAGACAGTGTCGTTAGAGAGACTTTCGAAATTGGTACCAGGGACGGACTCATCAACCGAGATTGTGGCTACAACCTCAGCTGGGCATGGGAACCAGCATTGAGTCTAATTAAAAAGACGCTCAGCAAAAGGAACGGGCGACTAGGGCGAACGAGGCAATTACACCGACGCCACCACAGACGCCGACGCCAGCATCTCACCGACCGCTGACGCGTGGGCACGGACTGTGGAGAGAACACTTTGCTAGGGGAGGGGGATTTTGGCCGGCCGGTGTGGCCGTGCGGTTCTAAGCGCGTCAGTTTGGAACCGCGTGACCGCTACGGTCGCAGGTTCGAATCCTGCCTCGGGCATTGATGTGTGTGATGTCCTTAGGTTAGTTAGGTTTAAGTAGTTCTAAGTTCTAGGGGACTGATGACCTCAGTAGTTAAGTCCCATAGTGCTCAGAGCCATTTGAACCATTTTTTGGAGGGGATTTAAGACGGCCGCCCGCCCTGAGCAGCTCAGTTCGTCAGCGCGCCTGACGATTACATGTCTGATCGCCGAAATATTGTGCCCATTGGACACTATGGACCGGCAGTACACCCGTGGACTGTTCGAACAAGAAATACGCCGGGAGAAACTGAAGAATCACAGCTTATGCTACTGATCTGTAAATGTAATCATTTCATATACTCCATATGCACTGTTGCTACTGCAAATATTGAGTGAACTGGAAATCTCTCAAAGTGTGTATTGATTTTTGTCAGCAGTGTATAAACATCTGAAGATAGGGTGGACATAAAATGAACATACTCTCAAGAGTGGGCGTTTTGAAGCATAACTTGTTGGCGTGGCGTGCCATTCATATCGCTGCGGTACACTGTTAACGTTTAAGTCACAGACGCTATAATTTCGTCTTTGTGTGCAAGGAGAATTTCTGTCATCTCAGGTGACGAGGTAGCCCGCGAGCTTAACTAAGTATGTAAATCAGGCCAGCAAATCACTAAGGATTCCCGTGTCTGCTATAGCGCATGCCTGGGATGCTTTTCGCAGGCGTGTTTACAGGGCTTCCAATAAAAATCAAATGGTTTTACAAAATTTTTAACAAAAAGCGTACTTTTAAAAAGAAGCATATAACGAAACGTTGATAATCAAGCAGTACAAACAGAAGAAATTAATTAAGAAATATCTGTATCCAGCCACAGATTTTTAACCATATAATTTTTACTTTTTTACTTGCTCCGGAAATAAAGCAACGTAACATCAACTAATCACCGAAATGTTTCCTTCTTTGCGTTGAGTTCTAAAAACGTTCTTATTTCACCTTTTCAATTTACTTGATCAGCAATTTCAGGTTGAAATCACAGGATTGCCAGGTCATTAAGACAATTTACTATAGTCGAATGTAGAATATTTTAAATTAACTTTAACTTAGAGAATCTTCTTTCGTCACTTTCTTCAGTTATTGATGTCATTAGCAAAGTTCTTAAAGGGCCAGAAATATTTGGGGCAAACTTCGTAATTTAAGTAAGTACATTGGTTAGACTTTCTTTCTTGCCCAAAAGCGCAGATACTGCTGAAATTTCCCCTGATAATTCAATCCCGTCTATGTCAACGGAATCACGATAAGTTAAATTACGTTCTAAATGCTTACAGCGCTTTAGAAGCATTTCGTCAGAAATGGTCTTTGAATCGCATGCATTATATAAGAATTGGAGATATTTATTATGAGTACTAAGTCGTATGAATCTGTCGGCTAGTGATTTTAGTACTTGATCGGTTGTTCAATTAAAAAAAGTAACTGTATTTTATATTGTTCTTTTGGAACCTCTCGTGCTTCGTACGAGAATTTCCTTTTTACTCTTGTGGCGAATTCTTACGCGAATGGGGCACGGCTGCCGCTCGTCTTACCGCGAGACACGTAACAAAAGGTCACAGAACAGCGACAGTGGTGTCTCGGAGCGAATGGAGAGGATTCGCCACCCAGGGAGCGGCGAACATTAGAGACTCTCTATCGATCAGCAACCGGCAGCGCAGGTTGGTAAATTTATATAACCGACGCGGTGGAAACCACTCGCAGGACCATTACTGCCTTTTTATGCTTGGATGCAGTAATATTTTTCTATTACTGAGTATTTAATATATCAATATTTTTCTCACACCTAGTAGCCTAAATGGCATCCCAGACAAATATGCACGCCGCGCGCCCCAAGAGCAGGCTCTGCATGCTCCTCAACGAGCACCCCACTTCGAACCGTGTAATTGACAACCTCCTACAGCTTGGTAGCCAACGTGATCAACAGATTCGAGATGCGCATTTTGCCCGAGGAGAGCACATTCCTTACTGAGAGTTCGATATCGACTTCTATGTTGGGAGTATGACATGTAGGAAACACGGACGTTGCAACTGTTATTCTACTTTCCCACTAAGTGAAATCTGTACCATTCCTCATTACAAATATACCACTCCACCTCCACTACGAGTGTGCTGTGTTTCAGGTCATCCATCATTGTCTGTGATTATTCTTGTCCAACAACGTCTCTATTCATTGACAATTGTCAAGAGTGTAATTCCCGTGGGTGTCAATGTAAGCAGATTATGCTTCTCATAATTGCTTCTAATTTTTTTTACTGTGGTCTGTTGTCATATTTGGCCGACCGGGGTGGCCGAACGGTTCTAGGCGCTTCAGTCTGGAACCGCGCGACCGCTACGGTCGCAAGTCCGAATCCTACCTCGGGCATGGATGTGTGTGTGTTGTACTTGGATTAGTTAGGTTTAAGTAGTTCTAAGTTCTAGGGGACTGATGACCTCAGCTGTTAAGTCCCATAGTGCTCAGAGCCATTTGAACCATTTTTTTTTTTTGGTGCTGTCACATTTGTCTTTATGACTATTACAGGTTTCACACAAATACTGAACACAAAAAAAGTTCAGATGTTTGTGAATTCCTAATGGACCAAACTGCTGAGGTCATCGGTCCCTAGACTTGCACACTACTGAAACTAACTTATGCTAAGAACAACACACACACCCATGCCAGAGGGAGCACTCGAACCTCCGGCGGGAGGAGAATACTGAATACCTTCAGATCTGATAAAACCAATAAAAGATAAACGTGTGATACATATAATAGTGTATACGGTAACTATTGTAGATGCGGAGCAACCCGTCAATTCCATGTGCAGTGTGAAGCCTCCATCAGTCACTGAAGCTTCATGATGGGATATAAGGAATATGTCGTTTGAAAGAATGGATGAACGGGCTGTTGACTGAGTTGTGATTTTGTATAGTGTGACTCGGCTGTTTATATGTTTCATCATAATATGAGAAAAGTACCGGTACCTTCCAAACACTTTTTAAGCGGTTGTAGTAGGAGAAAGAAGCGTCTGGCTATTTTATGATATCTCCTTGAAAACTTTTAGTCTAGAAAAAGGTCAATCAATAACATTATTTACAATTGAGATTAGAGTATTACTTTGGAGACCCTCAATTCCTAAGCTACTCTGTGCAAGATATGTGACAGACAAATTGTTTTAATTTGGGACAAAAACCTGTAAGCAATCCTACCGCATTCTTCAAGTATATGGCACTACCTAAATTCATGAAGAGAAACTTGTAAATGTTGGGCAGTGGTCAGCCCAATCCGCCTGTAACCACAACTTGAGACACTAAGAGAATCGTCGTAGGTGGACCTCGAAGCGGTGAGGTACCACCTTACTTGCGCACGTACTTGCGTCTCCAGACGCACTTGAACTTGATTTTTCAGCCCGTTTTCCTGTATGTGCTATTGGCTTCTTCAGGTACCAAGTGCTTTCGGTCACGTGTTTGTTCACGAGTGGTTCATTCTCTCACGTACTTCACTATTCCATGTTTTCACTAGAGCCTGCAGCTGTGGATATGTGTTCTCATTAAGGGAGATTTGTATTTAGGATTAGTGCGTTCCCGTTTGATTAGAAAAATCTGAATAAATTTCAACGTGCCGCTCCCCAAATCTATATAAAGCTTCGTCATCTTGTAAGAGGTCCGAACAGATGTAATTTCGATGTATTGCTCATGTGCTGCCTGCGATATGCAAGGTATAAGAGAATCGCTGACCAGAGAGCAGTGTTGACTGAATAGGAACTGTGTAGCTGTAGCAGTAAGTTGTTGCTAGTGGCTAGTCTGCAGTCTGCTCTGGTCTGGTGTAGTGTATCGTGTTGGCTGGGCCGGTCGCGGTGCAGCGATGCCGGAACCTGAGTATTATTGTGTAAGGTAAAAAGCAGCCTCGCGCGTATCTAGTAATGTTATCTGAACTCCCATGTAAATGTTTTAAAAAATGTCCTAATAATAATCTTTCTCATACAAAGTAATTTTTAACAAGCATTCATTTCAATTTAAAGAATTTACTAATTTCTCCAATCCATGATCATTCCGGTTGTTGCAAAAGAAAAATCAGTTGCTTCCTTTCATAAATGACAAATCTATCGGCCAGCATTGCACAGGGCTGTGCTAAAAAAAAAATTATTGTAAGAGCAGATATATATGCGTTATCCGGCGACTTCATTGAGGTAAGAATTTTTCTCTTTTTATTCAAAATGATCTTTCAGGGCCATGACGCAGCACTGCTGACGTCCAAAGTTTACCAGGTTAAATTCACAGTCAATTACTGAAAAGTTATAAGTGGGCGACAATTTAATTGAGAGGTTTAGGAATTTTTCTGTTTTGAGGTTACACTAAAATGGTACCGAAATTTTGTGGGGAAGTAAAAATGGCAAAGAATTTTGTAGGGAGGTTACAAATGTGAAAGAATGAATTTTGTGGGGAGGTTACAATCTCTTCTCTAGTCTCACCACGTATTTTTATTAAATATCACTCTCAATAAGTACGCCCACTGCGTGCCAAAGTTTACGCGTGCAGGGTGTGCGGGCCATGGCTCGGCCTGTAATTCGGCTTTGCTCGGTCCTTCTTGGAAGTAAACGGAACAGAGCGACATTTCATTTAGCATTGTGGTGCGGCAGTTTTCGATCTCACAATGATCCAAATTCGGCATTATCGTGCCGTCACGACGTTTAACCTTCGCTGTTTCTTCGTAGTATAAAGGACGTTCACAGAGGCAGTCTAGCGAGCTATCGTCGCAATCCTTTAAAATGAATGCGAATCACAGAACAGAGGGATGAGAATTCTCAATTCGCATAAGCGACGGGTACTGCGTATTTGCTATGAAACGGCATTACAACAACGTGCAAAAGGAATTAAAGATTTAGTTGAGAATGAAAGAGCAAAAAATTACAACGAGCGGCGGACGGGATACATTGTTCTGTGCGTCAAAAAGCAATTGCTGCTACAGTTGCAGGCCTGGAGCACGTTGTGAAGTTGGTGGTGCGAGCAGTAAAATTTCCGTTGACAGTTGCAACAGTTTTTAATGGAACTGGACGAACAGTATAGAGACTTCATATACTACTGAAAAGCACGTTAGTTAAGTGAAGTTGCATGTCTGGAACGATTTTTCGATTCTAAACTCCGTATTGTTGACCAGAATGAGAACCTGAGTGAAACGATCAACAAAACGAACTTTAACGGATGTCATGTGACGTCCGCAACGACCAAACATGACGATCAACAACGAACAAAATGAAAAAACAAAAAGTTGGTAGAGCACTTGCCGCGAAAGGCAAAGGTCCCGAGTTCGAGCCTCGGTCCGGCACACAGTTTTAATCTCCCAGGCACTATTGTTGAATTTGTGAAGGATAAAGGAGTGCGGAACTGAAAATTATAACATGCAGAATGCATTGCAGACTTCTCATTTTAAGTGGATTTGACTGTACACTGCCCACAGTAAGATATTGCAAGGCAACTTCTTTCTGACTACA
Organism: Schistocerca cancellata; assembly: GCF_023864275.1. Lineage (NCBI taxonomy): Eukaryota > Metazoa > Arthropoda > Insecta > Orthoptera > Acrididae > Schistocerca > Schistocerca cancellata. The sequence continues at coordinate 264,563,765 of NC_064626.1, read as the reverse complement.
GTTGCATTTAAAAAGAAAATCGCGTTGTAGAAGGGGCATACTCTGATGAAATTAGTGCAGCTCCCTAAATTCAATGGTGTTCAAGAAAACGCAAGGTGTGAAGAATTCAGTGTGGCCTTGAAGGAATTACATGGAGAGCATTATAAAGATTCTGATACCACTGTCAGTCTCACATCTGTTTCCGAGCTGTTTTCGGGACTGTTTTCCGCTTCTTTGAAAGCACCTCCGTGCATGTGCAGATATAACTGATGGACCTGCAAGGTAATTCCAGTTTCACGACAGCCGGCTGCTGTGGCCGAGCGGTTCTAGGTGCTTCAGTGCGGAACGGCGCTGCTGGTACGGTCGCAGGTTCGAATCCTGCCTTGGGCATGGATGTGTGTGATGTCCTTAGGTTAGTTAGGTTTAAGTAGTTCTAAGTATAGGGGACTGATGACCTCAATGTTAAGTCCCATAGTGCTTAGCGCCATTTGAACCATTTTGAAGTTCAACGACAAACCCTTTTACGTTAAAACTGTCCGTGATTGTCTACGTTGCTTTCGTCAAGTGGAGTCTCCAAGTCTCTGTTACGGCCTAAAGTCAAGCGCCGACAAGACAGTCGGGAACGAGAGAGAAGCGATGGCTGTGAGAAGACGTCAGCCAATCGCACACTGACCGACCCCTTTCCAGGACGACAACACGCCAGCAGCGGTCCATATGTGAAGAGGACATAAGCACGGCGACCGACAGGTGACGGTTCAGTTCAATAGCACCTTCAAGATTAGCGAGTTCTATAGCATCGTCAACTGTAGTCACTATGCTTGTACTCTCTATTATCTATACTGAAGAAGATCGATTATTTTGCATGTCGCACTTTGCATGTGACACATCTGTGTAAATGCAAAAGTGAAGTATTGTAATTATCTTTTTGTAATAAAACTCATTAATACGATTTGTTTGAATGCTTGTCTAGCGAATCTACAATGCGTGCTTCCTAGACAACGCAATCCCCATGATGACGCTGCCAAAGTTTTACAATATTTGGATCGACGTATTTTTTCCTTATTATTAAACGCAATAACGGACAATTATGTGGCAACTTGATTGCGAAACTCTGTGAAATTGTCTGATTCTGTTCGTATGTCAACAAGAAGGAAAGAAAGGTTTGGCTTAACGTCCCGTCGACGTCGGGGTCATTAGAGAGGAAGCACCAACTCGGATTGTGTGATGAATGGAGTCATTCCGGCATATGTCTGGAGCGATTTAGGGAAGTCACAGAAAACCTAAATCAGAATGGCTGGACGCGGGTTTGAACTGTCGTCCTCCTGAACGCGAGTCCAGTGGGATAACCACTGCGCCATCCTACTTGCCCGCATGCCGATACTTTGCAGCAGATAAAAATTATGTTATGTCCTCAGCGCGTCAAAAATTATTAAATAATGCAGAACATTTGTTTTGCCTGTGGTGCGTGTTGTTGAGAAATGTGAAATATAAAAGCAAGTAGTATGCAGTAAGACTGCACTACCATTTAAATGCGGAGGGTTCGCAGTTTCTCCCTCTTCTCTCTCCACGCGCTCAGACAGCGCCTTGTGACTGTGGGGGAAATATGAAATGAGGCTGAGTGCTGTTACATTCGCGCCCAGGCACGGCCCGCAAACCGAAGTCTTGACCGCCTCTTCTCTGGATCCTCGTCTTAAGCTGTGTTCTTTGATTTCTGCTGTCATTTAACGATCTCTACACGAACTGCCTACCTGTTACATTTACTTTATCATATTATGAGCATACCATTCGAACTTTACACATTTCTTCAAAGCTAATTTGTTAGTCTGGTCTTGATAACTCCGACAAGTAATTTAATTTTCTAGGCTGCATTCTTTCACGTATTGCTGCTGCGACCTTCTGTAAACTTCTGTCTCATCGGATTCCGTGACTATTAATGTTTAGCTCCACAGTTTGGACCAAAGAGAGTGGCCAGGTGAGTTGGAAACCGAGCATCACTAGGGAAAACAACTTACGTAGAAAACGATACCGATAAAACTCGCTAGGTTGCAGTAGGTACCTTGAGAAAGATAAGAACCTTGAGTGGGTGGGAGCACCACGAGTCAGTTTCTGAGAAACGGCAAGTGGCCTTGCGGACGACTGGTCGACGGAGAAAACTAAACAATCACGAAAGGATAAACTGAGAGTATTGAAGAGCTAAGATTCAACAGCGTACAAAGAAGCGACAATAGCAAACTGAAAGAACGAGTAAAAACAAGCAAGCAACTTTGTGCGCAAATAATGTCACCGATCGGAAAGTTCGCCGCTCGGGATTAGCCGAGCGGTCTAGGCGCTGCAGTCATGGACTGTGAGGGTGCTCCCGGCGGAGGTTCGAGTCCTCCCTCGGGCATGGGTGTGCGTGTTTGTCCTTAGGATAATTTAGGTTAAGTAGTGTGTAAGCTTAGGGACTGGTGACCTTAGCCGTTAAGTCCCATAAGATTTACCACCCATTTTGAACATTCGGGAAGTTCCGGCAACATCAACATTACTGGAAGAGTAAAGCGCACACAATTTCCTCCTAGCTTAAGCTTCCAGAGGATGTTTCCATTTGAAGGGAAGTCCAAGCCGCTCGCGACGCGAACGTGAAATCAAACAACTCTTGATGGCCAATGCTGGTGCGTCCATCTAGCGCAGCTACTAAATAACCCACCTCCAGAAACATCATCTAAGAACTTCGGCAGCCTATTTGACAACGATTGCCGTGTAGGCCACCACTTCACCAGTAAACTTGAGCTAGAACGCTGAGGTTCTGGAAGCGCAGTTTCTGTCAGTGGTCCTGACAGCTTTCAGACGTTCACACCTGTCTATTTTCAGTGCAGCGTCCCATCAGGGCTCAAAAGTCGTGTTTGCTGCCAAAGGGGCGGTCTGGTGGCTGGCGTTTGTATCTTAGATGCTCTGTACCACGGCTGGATGACTCTGAAAGACGACTCTCAACTCCGTGTAGAGGTACTTGAATAAAATGAAAAATAAAAGTTTGCTATTAATTTTATGATTAGTTAACTGTGTTCCAGCAACAAAATTAAAAAAGTGAGAAAGTTAATTAAGCAAAGGTCTGTAGTCAAAAATTATGCTGGTTACAGTGATAAAGTAATCCTAGAAGTTCATTTCCTTGAAATGTCTTCTTCATAGCAGTGAGTTTAGTGAGATGATGCCAGGCAGCTCCCTGGCTTCTCTGATATCGTTCTCCACTAAATTTTTCGGAAGGAAAAATGCGTTCACTGTAAACTTAAAATATTGCAATGACGTGGTAAAACATCCATAAAGATTTCAATAATCGAAATGCCGGCCGCAGAAGCCTACGTAGTTATTTTGCAACTTCTTAATTTAATAATTTTTTTACTTTAATAGAAATCACTGAGAAGGTGAAACTTCTTATATTGCTGAGTGAAATTGACTATACTGTCTCTTGCTATTCTTTATCATCTCAACACTGACCTACAGAATTTACCCGGACAAACAGAACTCAAACTTTTCCTATTCATTTATTACCCACAATATTGAAGGATAACGCCATCTGAGTGCTTTAAAATTAGTAGCCTGACTTCAAACAATTAATACAAAAGAATGGCCCTGAATTAGAGGAAAGTCTAACAATAACCTGTGCATATCATAAGTCACTTACCTCACAAAAAATCTTCATTACGCGAACTACTCCCATACAGCAAGCGCCAATACAGCCAGGCAAATAAAAGATTCTAGCTACATCTACATCTACATCTACATCTACATTTATACTCCGCAAGCCACCCAACGGTGTGTGGCGGAGGGCACTTTACGTGCCACTGTCATTATCTCCCTTTCCTGTTCCAGTCGCGTATGGTTCGCGGGAAGAACGACTGTCTGAAAGCCTCTGTGCGCGCTCTAATCTCTCTAATTTTTCATTCGTGATCTCCTCGGGAGGTATAAGTAGGGGGAAGCAATATATTCGATACCTCATCCAGAAACGCACCCTCTCGAAACCTGGCGAGCAAGCTACACCGCGATGCAGAGCGCCTCTCTTGCAGAGTCTGCCACTTGAGTTTGTTAAACATCTCCGTAACGCTATCACGGTTACCAAATAACCCTGTGACGAAACGCGCCGCTCTTCTTTGGATCTTCTCTATCTCCTCCGTCAACCCGATCTGGTACGGATCCCACACTGATGAGCAATACTCAAGTATAGGTCGAACGAGTGTTTTGTAAGCCACCTCCTTTGTTGATGGACTACATTTTCTAAGGACTCTCCCAATGAATCTCAACCTGGTACCCGCCTTACCAACAATTAATTTTATATGATCATTCCACTTCAAATCGTTCCGCACGCATACTCCCAGATATTTTACAGAAGTAACTGCTACCAGTGTTTGTTCCGCTATCATATAATCATACAATAAAGGATCCTTCTTTCTATGTATTCGCAATACATTACATTTGTCTATGTTAAGGGTCAGTTGCCACTCCCTGCACCAAGTGCCTATCCGCTGCAGATCTTCCTGCATTTCGCTACAATTTTCTAATGCTGCAACTTCTCTGTATACTACAGCATCATCCGCGAAAAGCCGCATGGAACTTCCGACACTATCTACTAGGTCATTTATATATATTGTGAAAAGCAATGGTCCCATAACACTCCCCTGTGGCACGCCAGAGGTTACTTTAACGTCTGTAGATGTCTCTCCATTGAGAACAACATGCTGTGTTCTGTTTGCTAAAAACTCTTCAATCCAGCCACACAGCTGGTCTGATATTCCGTAGGCTCTTACTTTGTTTATCAGGCGACAGTGCGGAACTGTATCGAACGCCTTCCGGAAGTCAAGGAAAATGGCATCTACCTGGGAGCCTGTATCTAATATTTTCTGGGTCTCATGAACAAATAAAGCGAGTTGGGTTTCACACGATCGCTGTTTCCGGAATCCATGTTGATTCCTACATAGTAGATTCTGAGTTTCCAAAAACGACATGATACTCGAGCAAAAGACATGTTCTAAAATTCTACAACAGATCGACGTCAGAGAGATAGGTCTATAGTTTTGCGCATCTGCTCGACGACCCTTCTTGAAGACTGGGACTACCTGTGCTCTTTTCCAATCATTTGGAACCTTCCGTTCCTCTAGAGACTTGCGGTACACGGCTGTTAGAAGGGGGGCAAGTTCTTTCGCGTACTCTGTGTAGAATCGAATTGGTATCCCGTCAGGTCCAGTGGACTTTCCTCTGTTGAGTGATTCCAGTTGCTTTTCTATTCCTTGGACACTTATTTCAATGTCAGCCATTTTTTCGTTGGTGCGAGGATTTAGAGAAGGAACTGCAGTGCGGTCTTCCTCTGTAAAACAGCTTTGGAAAAAGGTGTTTAGTATTTCAGCTTTACGCTTGTCATCCTCTGTTTCAATGCCATCATCATCCCGGAGTGTCTGGACATGATGTTTCGAGCCACTTACTGATTTAACGTAAGACCAGAACTTCCTAGGATTTTCTGTCAAGTCGGTACCTAGTATTTTACTTTCGAATTTACTGAACGCTTCACGCATAGCCCTCCTTACGCTAACTTTGACATCGTTTAGCTTCTGTTTGTCTGAGAGGTTTTGGCTGCGTTTAAACTTGGAGTGAAGCTCTCTTTGCTTTCGCAGTAGTTTCCTAACTTTGTTGTTGTACCACGGAGGGTTTTTCCCGTCCCTCACAGTTTTGCTCGGCACGTACCTGTCTAAAACGCATTTCACGATTGCCTTGAACTTTTTCCATAAACACTCAACATTGTCAGTGTCTGAACAGAAATTTTCGTTTTGATCTGTTAGGTAGTCTGAAATCTGCCTTCTATTACTCTTGCTAAACAGATAAACCTTCCTCCCTTTTTTTATATTCCTATTAACTTCCATATTCAGGGATGCTGCAACGGCCTTATGATCACTGATTCCCTGTTCTGCTCTTACAGAGTCGAAAAGTTCGGGTCTGTTTGTTATCAGTAGGTCCAAGATGTTATCTCCACGAGTCGGTTCTCTGTTTAATTGCTCGAGGTAATTTTCGGATAGTGCACTCAGTATAATGTCACTCGATGCCCTGTCCCTACCACCCGTCCTAAACATCTGAGTGTCCCAGTCTATATCTGGTAAATTGAAATCTCCACCTAAGACCATAACATGCTGAGAAAATTTATGTGAAATGTATTCCAAATTTTCTCTCAGTTGTTCTGCCACTAATGCTGCTGAGTCGGGGGGTCGGTAAAAGGAGCCAATTATTAACCTAGCTCGGTTGTTGAGTGTAACCTCCACCCATAATAATTCACAGGAACTATCCACTTCTACTTCACTACAGGATAAACTACTACTAACAGCGACGAACACTCCACCACCGGTTGCATGCAATCTATCCTTTCTAAACACCGTCTGTGCCTTTGTAAAAATTTCGGCAGAATTTATCTCTGGCTTCAGCCAGCTTTCTGTACCTATAACGATTTCAGCTTCGGTGCTTTCTATCAGCGCTTGAAGTTCCGGTACTTTACCAACGCAGCTTCGACAGTTTACAATTACAATACCGATTGCTGCTTGGTCCCCGCATGTCCTGACTTTGCCCCGCACCCGTTGAGGCTGTTGCCCTTTCTGCACTTGCCCGAGGCCATCTAACCTAAAAAACCGCCCAGCCCACGCCACACAACCCCTGCTACCCGTGTAGCCGCTTGTTGCGTGTAGTGGACTCCTGACCTATCCAGCGGAACCCGAAACCCCACCACCCTATGGCGCAAGTCGAGGAATCTGCAGCCCACATTGTCGCAGAACCGTCTCAGCCTCTGATTCAGACCCTCCACTCGGCTCTGTACCAAAGGTCCGCAGTCAGTCCTGTCGACGATGCTGCAGATGGTGAGCTCTGCTTTCATCCCGCTAGCGAGACTGGCAATCTTCACCAAATCAGATAGCCGCCGGAAGCCAGAGAGGATTTCCTCCGATCCATAGCGACACACATCATTGGTGCCGACATGAGCGACCACCTGCAGATGGGTGCACCCTGTACCCTTCATGGCATCCGGAAGGACCCTTTCCACATCTGGAATGACTCCTCCCGGTATGCACACGGAGTGCACTTTGGTTTTCTTCCCCTCCCTTGCTGCCATATCCCTAAGGGGCCCCATTACGCGCCTCACGTTGGAGCTCCCAACTACCAGTAAGCCCACCCTCTGCGACTGCCCGGATCTTGCAGACTGAGGGGCAACCTCTGGAACAGGACAAGCAGCCATGTCAGGCTGAAGATCAGTATCAGCCTGAGACAGAGCCTGAAACCGGTTCGTCAGACAAACTGGAGAGGCCTTCCGTTCAGCCCTCCGGAATGTCTTTCGCCCCCTGCCACACCTTGAGACGACCTCCCACTCTACCACAGGTGAGGGATCAGCCTCAATGCGGGCAGTATCCCGGGCAACCACAGTCGTAGTCCGATCGGGGGATGCGTGGGACGAGCTGGCCGTCCCCGACAAACCCCCATCCGGACCCCCACAGTGATGCCCATTGGCAACAGCCTCAAGCTGTGTGACTAACTAGGCTCTAACTACTAACAGCCATGTGTTTAGCAAAGGAAAGATTTTATTCAAGAGCAAACAATGTATTTACCTTAAGAATGTGACAACCAGTTCAAAAAGTATATAATCATCAGTAATAAATCTCCATGGCGGATGCACATTAAGACCGTCCGCTCACGCTACGACTGCAAACCTCCAAAACTGCTAATTATTAACCTCTAACCTCCGTCACTGCTAACTGCTCGCTCCCTACTTCCATCACTGCTGGCTGTCTACCTCCAAGTTCCACCACTGCTGGCGATTCACCTCCAACTGCCATCACCGCTGACGGAGTTATTAATGCAGAGCGCTGCATAGCGCTGCCAACATACAAACAGGCTACTTACAATTTCAAGAAGGAAGTTTGCAATAGGCATAAAATTAGTAACTTATAATGACTTCGGAGATTTTAACTGACAGGTTCAAATATCTTTTAACAATGATATAGGCATAGCAAATGTGGTGGCATAACTGAAATTCAGAACCTCAGCGTCAACAGTTTCCCGTTGCAGGACGGACCCGCGGTGACGCTGTGGTACAAAGGATGTCCAAACAGAAGGATAATAGCATGCCGGTTTGCGCTGAGTGAATACGCGGCGTTCTGCCGGGAGCGTACAACGGCGCGCGGAACCTGCCCCCCTGCGAGTAATCAGCGGCCTGGAACCCCTTCCCCGTGCCGCCGCAGCAGTCGCATTGTCAGCGGGGGCAGGGCGTTTTAATTAGGGCTTACATCCCACAGCACGCCACCACACACGGCACGTGCCGACCTCGACCATGGCAGAGGCGCGCGCCGACAGAGCTGAAGAAGTTCGCAACGTCAGCCCGGTTCAAGTTCCCCTTCCCCCACCGGATCTCAGCTGTCATTTTCACCTCCGTCACGGCTTCCAATTTCGCCCGAGCTCACAGACGTTGACGTCAATTACAAAGCCACAGGATCAGGTGGAGACAACTGCTTAACTTCATCGAAGTCTTCTGTGCTGCACGCAGAGATCTACGTCTACATATACATCTATGTCTACACTCCGCAAGCGACATTGCGCTGTGTGGCGGAGACAACTTCTGGTATTGCTATAAGCATCTTCCCCCCCCCCCCCATCCCCTCCCACCCCCCGTTTCACGAGTGAAACGTGGGAACAATATCTGTAGCAAACTGTGGTGTGCGTACTGTAAGACCTTCGGTACACACACCATCAGATTATTTGACTTGTCGCTCTAACGAAGTAGGCGAGTGTCAGCAATATGTCTCGTGGTCTTATCGTGGCGTGTTTATCTTCTGCCGATAGGTCAGGCGATAGAAATGCAACTTGCACGCTTAGAGTAGCAGATTGACGGTGACCAACTTTAAACAGAACTTGATTAATTTTCACACACATTTATTAAAATAATAACAAGCATAAAAATAACTTAACTTGGTTCTGGATGCTATTTACAATTGACAATCTGAAGTTCCTTTGGTCTTGGTACGTTAATCTTATTCTCACATATCTCTAATACTTGACAAAGTGTCTATATATTTCTCTTCATGGCTATGTACAGCAATATGATAATCTTATTAGGCGCAGACTGAAACTTGACTATAGATTGGTACAGACTAATGTAGACTGATGCAGACTAATGCAGACTCGTACAGACAGGTGCAGACTGACTAATCGGAGGTCTGTACACTCGTTATAATACCTCGCGCGTTCAGGTATCACTGCACGAGTGTGATCCGCGAGGAGAAAAGGTTCTACGTTAGCAGCAATCTCATTGGCTGCGTTACATGTTAATACGCGGATCGGCGGAAGCAGAATTTGGTCCGTCTTTATGGCAGCGCAATCTCGTAGAGCGGAGACGGACGAGCGCTGCGCCTGCGCTGTTGTGCTTAGCGGGGCGCGCTCTAGTGGGAAAGTTGTGTACGCGCTGACTACGCGGAACTATGTACACAACACAAACATTTTGCATGTGCTCTAATTTCTCAGATTTTGTGTTTGTGGTCATTCCATCAGACGTATGTGGAATGGACGGACGACTCTCCACGGAATGCACACTCAAGAATTTCAATAGTAAATCTCTATTCGATTCACAATGCCTCTCTCGTTGTATCTGACACTGCAGTTTGTTGAGCATTTCTGTAACGATACTGCGCCGACTAAACGATCCCATGACGAAACGTGCTTCTCTTCGTTGGATCCCCTACATCTTTTCTATTACTCCAACCTAGTGGGGGTCCCAGACTACTGAGAAATGCTGAAGAATCGGTGGTTTTGTAAGTCACTTCTTTCGTGGATGAATTATATTCCCTTATATTTTTTCTATGTATCTCAACAATTTGGAGTAAAATGCCAGCATCAGTTGCTTTTCTCTTTTAATTTTAAAAAATAACGAAGAATCGAACAAACGAAGTACTGTCGAATTAGACATATAGAGGAGAATTTAGCAAAGGTATCATCAACAGAAAGCATGACAAAATAACGTTAAACAAACAACTCGTCCAAAGTCTTCATAACGATATTATAATATATACAGGGTGTTACAAAAAGGTACGGCCAAACTTTCAGGGAACATTCCTTACACACAAATAGAGAAAAGATGTTATGTGGACATGTGTCCGGAAACGCTTAATTTCCATGTTAGAGTTCATTTTAGTTTCGTCCACTTACGCTCAGTGGAGCACGTTATCATGATTTCATACGGGATACTCTACCTGTGCCGCTAGAACATGTGCCTTTGCAAGTACGACACAACATGTGGTTCATGCACGATGGAGCTCCTGCACATTTCAGTCGAAGTGTTCGTACGCTTCTCAACAACAGACTCGGTGACCGATGGATTGGTAGAGGCGGACCAATGCCATGGCCTCCACACTCTCCTGACCTCAACCCTCTTGACTTTCATTTATGGGGGCATTTGAAAGCTCTTGTCTACGCAACCCCGGTACCAAATGTAGAGACTCTTCGTGATCGTATTGTGGGCGGCTGTGATACAATACGCCATTGTCCAGGGCTGCATCAGCGCATCAGGGATTCCATGCGACGGAGGGTGGACGCATGTATCCTCGCTAACGGAGGACATTTTGAACATTTCCTGTTCAAAGTGTTTGAAGTCACGCTGGTACGTTCTGTTGCTTTGTGTTTCCATTCCATGATTAATGTGATTTGAAGAGAAGTAATAAAATGAGCTCTAACATGCAAAGTAAGCGTTTCCGGACACATGTCCACATAGCATACTTTCTTTCTTTGTGTGTGAGGAATGTTTCCTGAAAGTCTGGCCGTACCTTTCTGTAACACCCTGTATATTGTATAAACTGGTCTACAGGTCCCGTCGGAGGTTCGAGTCCTCCCTCGGGCATGGGTGTGTGTGTGTTTGTCCTTAGGATAATTTAGGTTATGTAGCGTGTAAGCTTAGGGACTGATGACCTTAGCAGTTAAGTCCCGTAAGATTTCACACACAAACTGGTCTACAATGTTAGAAAGTGATACACATGATATGAACTTGCACGTCAGATGTCCTGAGAGAACACATAACCACTGATGAGATGTGTAAGGAAGTGACATTTGAATAGGGTACGAACAAGTTGCAGGGATGGTCTTTAGAGGGCCAGGAGGTAGGCAGAGTGAGGTAAGTAATGATAAGAGTGTAGGAACAATGCGTCAAAAGTTAAATAAAATACAAAACTAAATGTTAGTTAATACATAGATAGTAAGAAAAATGCATGTAAAAAGTAATATCATGCACGTAATAAGGACAAAGTGAAACGTTCCTCGTCCTCTCTCTAAAGACTGAAATATTTCAATAAAAAATTTTCTCAGCAAGTCACGATATGAAGATAGTATGAATACAAAGAAATTTTGCGTAACTCAAATATTGTGACGAGAAAGAAAAAGCTCTAATGACACTGAATAAAAGTATTAGACAAAATGCTGTAAAGTCCTTCATAATTACGAGTCGACATGCATTTATGAAATAATTCATCGATAGAATTAAATTCTGAAGCTGTGGACATCAGACCATTTAGACGACTTACGACGTCATTGGTCGGTCGTAGCTGGCCGATCATTTTGTTTGGTAAAATTCTTACGTAAAAATGTATGTGAGAATGAGGAAGTAAAAAAAAAAAAAAAAAAAAAAAGACGACGACCAATCCGCCCTCAGTGTGGCTCATGTAAAAGCAGAGAAATACATATAAATCACATTTATTTAGCAGGAAACGAGAAAGGCAAACCATTTTTAAATGAAGACAACCTGTGGCAAGATCACAATATAATCTATTTCCATCCAGTCACAGAAATTGCCACTTACGGGTCCACAGCTGAACATCAGACAGAAAAAAAGGCGCAGGTATGTGGAAAAAATTGAAGATAGTTAGCTTCATTTACCAAAAAACTGATAGTATTACTGCTGAATACGTCTAGAAGTGCGGCTCATTAAATGATCCAAATGGCTCTGAGCACTATGGGACTTAACTTCTGAGGTCATCAGTCCCCTAGAACTTAGAACTACTTAAACCTAACTAACCTAAGGACATCACACACATCCATGCCCGAGGCAGGATTCGAACCTACGACCATAGCGGTCGCGCGGTTTCCTACTGTAGCGCCTAGAACCGCTGGGCCATCGCGGCCGGCGTGGCTCATTAAGTACAGTGTTCGGATACGATTACTGTACAATTATTACTTTGATTTCAGAGCACTTTGCATCTACTGTTCAGCGTGACGTTCTCAGTTTGCATATTCCAGCGCTTGATACGTGTATTATACATACACAAACACGTAACGTTTTAGACTGAAGACGCTCTGGGAACTGAAGACAGACGAAGAGTCGATCTTGGAAACAATCGATGGCAAACAAGTGAAAACCGCAAAGTGTATCTCTGCACGCAAACTCGACGTTTACGCGGCATACAGTCTGAGGAGCAAGCGTGTTTACAATAAGTGGGCCAACTGTACTGTGTAAATGGCTCTGAGCACTATGCAACTTAACTTCTGAGGTCATCAGTCGCCTAGAACCTAGAACTAATTAAACCTAACTAACCTAAGGGCATCACACACATCCGTGCCCGAGGCAGGATTCGAACCTGCGACCGTAGCGGTCACGCGGTTCCTGACTGAAGCGCCTAGAACCGCACGGTCACACCGGCCGGCTACTGTGTAAATAAAAGCGATAGTGCTGCATTCATTTGTAGTGTAACACACCAATCACATTGTGACAGGCATCCAGAAAAACAAGCATTATTTGTTCGTTCGTTAACACTTCCATTCTCACTGTGGTGCAATTTCAGTTTCCTCCAAGACGTCCGTACTAATACTTTTCTCCATTCTTTGCAGAATTGCATCATTATTGTCAATATTACTCTCACTGTGACCTTTTGAAACTGGTGAGAAGCAGAAGTAGAACTTTCTTCATCGGTTTTTCTTCCTATTTTAGTACCTTGTCTGAACCTGTTCACAAAGTCTCTGCCTACATGGTTGACGAAAAAGGTTTTGCAGGCAGTACAGACTTTATATATGTTGTCATGTTTTCATATAATGTGCAAGTAATTTACCCAGTGAGTTAGTTGTCTTGACGGATATTCTAACACTAAACATGCGAAACAATACACTTAGCTTATAAGAAATGTTAAAATAACTGGGAAACGAGATAAATGTCAAGCTTTTTGCAGAATCTTCGTATATTTGTTGCCTGTATTCTGAAGGACTTGGAATTTACAACCATAGTGTCATCAGGTGTGGAGCAGTGATAGTCATTTCTGGATGCAGTATGTCGTAAAGTACTTATCCTGTTGTCAAAAATTAAAGCAACAAACCGCTGTTTTCACATCCTGTGTCTAATACACGATATAATCATACTAACTGTCAAACAGATGTCCGTATGGTCGTGTTCTGCACGGAAGAAGGCTTTCCGGTCAACGGATAACTGTGACAGCGACGACGCCAGGGTACATGTGAAACGAGGTAGTGTTTGCCGGGTAGCCTAGCGCCACAATCGACGTGTACACGGTCACAGATGTTGCAGTATGGCTCCATGCGGTGGAGGGACGTAGAAAGAAAGGACCAGGACAGCAGGAAAACTGATCTGGCTCGATGGCTTAATCTGAATCGTGCTGTTGTTTCTCTGATGTGGCGACAGTGTATAGTGTCCCAAAGACCAGGGCAGGGCTTACCATGCATGACTTCAGAAGAGAGGACCGTTGTTTGCGTGTAAGGGTACGACATTACCGCGTTAGTACTGAACGGCAACTGGCATGTGAACTCGCAGAATCCACTGGACGTGTTGTATCGAGGTAAACGGTGTGCAGAAGGCTTCGACAGAATGGCCTTTATTGTCGGAGACATGTTGTATGTGTGTCTCTGACGCGTCTTCACAAAAGTGAAATTCGAGTGGAGTCATTAACATCTCACCTGGACGGTCGAACAGTGGGCCAATGTAAATTTCACAGAAGAGTCCCGATTTTGTCTGGAGACTGATTACCGATGGATTCGCATCTGGAGGGAACGCGGAACACGATTTTGGGACCAAAACACTGTGGAAAGAGACCGAGATCGAGGAGTAACCCTAATGGTGTGGGCAGGGATTATGTTTATCACACGAAGCCCTCTTCATGAAATTGTATAGGTGAACTGGCAAGGTTTAACTGCTGTCAGGTACCGTGATGAGATTTTGGGAGATCATCTGCAATTGTTGCGAGGTGCTGTGGATCCAGATGTCGTATTGATGGACGATAATGCTCGACCTCATAGAGCGCGGGTGGTTGATATTTTTTGGAAACGGATGATATTGCCATGCATGGCGTGGCCTGCTCGCTCTCCCGATTTGAACCCCATAGAGCATGTTTAGGGTGCACTACAGAGAAGGGTTGCACCATGTCAGCATCCACCCCAACCACTCTCAAAGACTGCGAACAGCCCTGCAGAAAGAATGGGCGTTATTGTATCAAAATGAGGCTGATGGCATCATTCAAAGCATGCCCCGTCGTTGTCAGGTCTGTAGTGCTGCCAAAGGGGGTCAAATTTGACACTGAACGTATTAACGAGTTGTCGGAATGTGTGTGCAAATCCGTGAAGTTGAAAAAAAAAAAAACGAAGAACATTTTTGTCTACCATTATGAATGTTGCAGTTGTTTACGTTCGGTGTTTTTATATTGTTTCTACTTTACTTCCATCCGTTTATACTGTTTTGTGGTAAAATAAAAGCAGCTTTGAAAAATTTCCTTTTGTTGCTTTAATTTATTAGTATTTAGGCGTATTAGTTATAGTAGGTCTATTATAAATTCCAAAAGAATAGATCTGACTGACGTTAGTAATGCAGCGATTCAGAAGATTAATTGACATATTTTGCTTGTACTCTAAGTTTAAGTGAATATTAATGTGAATTTCGATCATCTTATGAGCTATCAGATCAATGTCTTGCTTAGGTTCTTGATACATAAACAGAGAATGCCATAAAGTTATCCTTTGTAATAAATTGTTTTCAAACCTCTTGTAAATGTTTATCAAAGAAACGGTTGTGCTAAATTAGATGTGGCTAGGGCTTCCCACCAGGTAGAGCTGTAACCTGGTGCAATTGTTTTTAGCTGACGCTACTTCGATGACTTGTTTGGGATGATGAAATGATGATGAAGACAACAGCCAGTCGACTAGCGGAGAAAATCTGTAACCCGGCCGGAATCGAACCCGGAGCGCCCGCGTGGTATTCTCCCGCGCCGACCACTTTTTTCTATCTCATTTTGTTCGATATTGTTCCTTGCGGAATTCCCATGAGACCCGTTCAGGTTCATCTTTGATCTATTCCTCTAGTCTTTTTATTACAGAGGACAACTAACCCTATGACCGAACACGACGCGCTACCGTCCCAGCAAGCCACTCAGCTATGGAGACGTACGTTGCTAAATATGTTGCCAGTTGTGCCAATAAGAGGCGTTCCGTAGCTAGTCCTCCTTTCTCAATAAAAATTTTATTTTATTGATAAAGGAGAGCTAGTTATAATGAAGTATTAATGTTGATAATTCACCGTGTTTCACTACTGTACTTTGTTATAAAGTTCTGTGGGTGAGGATCTAATTTTTAAGTACCTCAATGGTTTCATCCACAGGGACGTTCTGTAAAGGCTGGTTATATCAGAGGAAACAGATCTGGTTCGTTGTGCAATGGTAGTGAGTCTAATTGAACCCAGTTAGAAATCTCGTCCAATACTCGGTAACCCTGTATTTTGCTTACTAAGTGATAGTGCCTGAGTGTATGAAATGTCTTTCTGATATCAAAGACACTATGTCAATCTGGCTGCCGATGGATCTCATGGACGAACATAGTCAGTTGAGTTTTGCGAGTTCTCTGATTGCAAAATCCGCATTGATTTTTGTAGAGGAAATTTTAGTTCGCCAAGTGCGTCATAATACATGATGGTTCAAATGGCTCTGAGCACTATGGGACTCAACTGCTGTGGTCATCAGTCCCCTAGAACTTAGAACTACTTAAACCTAACTAACCTAAGGACATCACACACACCCATGCCCGAGGCAGGATTCGAACCTGCGACCGCAGCAGCAGCGCGGCTCCGGACTGGAGCGCCTAGAACCGCACGGCCACCGCGACCGGCCATAATACATGAGGATAAATCATTTCCATAATTGTACAGTGGACTGACTTTCGCTGTATATGCGTTTAATTATGTGTTTCCGTACTACACACATCGCAGAACACAAGAAAATTACCTGTGCTTGTTTCCAGTCGGTAGTTACCCTTCGTTGCACCAATTTAATGTCGGGCACAGTATTGTTCGGCGGAGGTCAGTGCTCATAGCGGCCGATACACTTTTTTCGTGATAGGTTCTCGAGAGCTGTGGGGTTTTCCCCACAGTGTGATACTTGTTCAGATGCAACGTTAATGGATGACTTATCTATGGGTTGGATAGTACGGGCAATGTATTAATATTCACTGTCTACCTGCTGCGGGAAAAATGCTCTCTGACTGCTAAATTTTCAGCGACTCTTTCCAGTGGCAATAAGTAGCAGATTCTGCCACTTGGTTACAGTGCCGTATATGGTTTTGTTGTGTAGCTACATTTACAATTTTGCTACGAATGTTTTTGATTTCGAGGTGTAACATGTCGTTTAATTGATTTTGCGGTTCATATTTTGTCACGTAATTTTAATGGTTAAAATGAGATGTTAAATGTATGTCCTTCATTTACATTACATATCAGGACATTCATTTTCGGAACACAACCTACGACCAGCTTAGAGACAGAAGTGATGACACTTTCTGCAGGACCTGCCCATCATTTTACAGGACAAAGGTCAAGCACGTATAGTGCAAGCTGTTACTGCTTTGTCTGACCTAAGCTGCTAAGTGCTATACCACCTGCTGCACGCCCCTGTTTTAAGCCGTCGTAAGTTCAACTCGATTTCTAAACTGAAAGAAACAAATGGTTCAAATGGCTCTGAGCACTATGGGACTTAACAGCTGAGGTCATCAGTCCCCTAGAACTTAGAACTACTTAAACCTAATTAACCTATGGACATCACACACATCCATGCCCGAGGCAGGACCCGAACCTGCGACCGTAGCAGTCGCGCGGTTCCGGACCAAAGCGCCTAGAACCGCTCGGCCACCGCGGCCGGCAAACTGAAAGAAACACTTCACGGCATTCGCTTCAGAACTGCTACAAATTCGTCGGGCAGTACACCGCGCCCCTCGAACTGTCAACACAAGTGACACTGCTAAGAGTATCCTACGAGTTACACATCGCTGGCAACGGGTTATACACAGTGCTGGTGGCTACTTTGAAGGTCAGTAAAACTTTGAAACACATACCTATTTTGTACGAGCTGTAAATAAATAGTTGCCACTATTAAAGTTCCAGCCCTCGTATGTTTGTTATTACGACTGATTATGGAAATGAAAATGAGGCCTTAAGTTGTAACGTAGTTTATTGCTCTTGAATAACATCAAATGGACCAACGAACTTGGAGCTCTCATACTAAGAGTGGCTCGTCTCAGTAGTGTCACATGCTCTAACTACATGAGGGGATCGATACTTAACCCAGGACGTTTCTGTGACGTCAGGCGAGCAGATGTTGCGGAGTCACACCACGCCCGCTTGCCGGAGAAATGAAGACGAAAAATGTTTCCCTCTTCTAGATTACCGTGTGATTTCAGTTTCAGCGACGAATAGCAGACATTCTTGCTATTTTCATCGCGGAGACACTCTGTAAATTTAATACCTCTACATCTGGCGAGAAGAGCACAGCATGTCGCAAGATTTACAACTTTGGTAGAAAGTCACATTTCAGTGACTGTGCGGGGGGCACTGGCCCAACAGAGAATGATAACAATACGCTAAGCATCATACACTGCAGATTTAGCTCCCACCGAATTCTTCTTGTTGCTTTGGATTAAGAAGACACACTTTCGGAACGAAAGTGGGATGCAGGCGGCTTCGACGGAGAGTCGAAACAGATTAGTGGTTGCAGTTTTTAGGGGCTGGTGACGCTGTATTGATGCAGGAGAAAGGAAGGTTAGAGTTTTAACCCTCACAGTAACAGTGGGATGGGGGAGGTGAAGGGTGGGATACTTAACGTTCACCTTTTGAAAATATTATAATTTAGTCATATACTTTATATTTTAAAATTTTGAAAAAGATTGTTTTTAATGAATTCTTCTGTCAGATTCCATAAATGTTTAACAGATTTTTAGTTAAACTTAACACAAATGTTTAAGTCTTAGTAGTAGAAGTCACTTTCCCCAATGAATAGCATACTCAATATTTTGCAGTAGACATTTATATCTCTTTAAAAAGTATATTCTGAATAGAAGATAACAGCAGGTAACGAAATTTGCAATTTTTTACCTATTTTACGGTGGGCACAATGTATTTATCGCCCCCTGGTTGGCTGTACACGTTACGGAAAGTGCGTTGACATTACTAAGTGTGTACTAAAAGATATTTTCAGGGTCTTGACCCTGCTTGCACATCAGTATCACCCTGGACCCTACTTACACATCAATATCACCTCCCCCCCTCCCCTTTCACTCTCACTCTGGAGCGATTTTGGAAATCACGGGAAATCTGGATGACCGGACGGGGATTTGAGCTGTCATTCTCCAGAATGCGAGCCCAATGTGGTAACCACTGCCCAACATCGCTCTGTTACTGGTGGTAGTTTTTATTCAAACACAATACATACTGACATAATATTGCTTTAGTTATGTCGACTTTCCTCGGGCACCTAGCGAATTGTTACAGATTTCATGGTTGTGAGATCAGGAGTAATCAGATGTCAAAGACAAGTTCTTACCATAAAGAACAAAGGTGAAAATAAGTATAAAGACAAATAGCCTTCCTTCATTTGTCATAATGTACATTTAGGGGTTCATTCATTTACTCAAACAAAAAGTTGTTCTCGGTTTGGATAAGCGTAACGTATTACGCATAACAATTGTTTGATAGTGACTACAAATCACTGGAAAAAATAATTACTGTAAAATACCTAGGAATATCCATCCGGAGCGAGCTAATGTAGAACGATGCCTCACTGAGATGCACTGGAAGAATATTAGCGAATGTAAATAATGCGCAAAAGAAGTGGCTTATAGAACATTTGTCCTGTCTGTTCTTTAGTACCTCTTATCGCTCACGGACAGTTAACAGGTTCAGCTAATAGAAGAAATAGAGAAGATGTGTGGAAGAGAAGTACGTTTCATCACTGGATCGTTTAGTCGGCGCTGTAGCGTTACGGAAATGCTGAACAAAATCCAGTGAGAGAGGTGTATTGCATTTATTCTCACTCCAGTGAGAGAGTGTTTTGCATCACGGGAAAGTTTACTAGTGGAATCCTAGGAGACTACTCTCTAGAGAGAGTTTCACGACATATCACTTCCTTACACATACATCCCAAGTGAGTCTCGTGTAATGAACACAACGAGACAATCAGTCTCGTATGCATATATTAAAAAAAATCATCCGAGGCAATCGCAGAAGTTAGAGCTCGTGTGCAGATATAAAAAATCATCCTTCCCATACGCCATTAGCGAATGGAACAAGAAAGGGGGAAAAGCTGTTGGTACAAGAGGTACCTTCCGCCTTGCAGAGCAGGGAGGCTTGCTAAGTATAGCTGTAAGTGTCTACAGACGAATTTACCCTACTATTGATGAAATACGCTACTTAAATTCTTGAATGTATATAGGGTGAACATTAATAAAACCGACAAACTGCAGGGCTGGAATCCTGTCTGGAAATCGAGGAAAAAAGGTCCCATGAACATGTGACCAGAATGGTTCAAATGGCTCTGAGCACTATGGCACACAACTTCTGAGGTCATCAGTCCCATAGAACTTAGAACTACTTAAACCTAACTAACCTAAGGACATCACACACATCCATGCCCGAGGCAGGATTCGAACCTGCGACCGTAGCGGTCGGGCGGTTCCAGACTGTAGCGCCTAGAACCGCTTTGCCACTCCGGCCGGCATGTGACCAGAGACGTATCGTTGGCACGGTAGATGGCGCTGACGAATGAAAGTTCCTCTGATCACGTGCCTTGTGTTCTTTGTGTACTGTAGGCTGCGTGATAGGCGCAGCGTACAGCAAGCAGCAGAATAGTCCAGTATTCATGTCTGGATCAGGCCGAGATGGTGTTCGTGTACCGCCAAGCATATGGGAACGGTCGAGAGGCAGCACCGCTATACCAGGACAAGTACCCTCACACACCAAGCCCATCACAAAACATTCCAAACCCTTTTTGGACGTTTGTGTGGTTCAAATGGTTCAAATGGCTCTGAAAAGTATGGGACTTAACATCTGAGGTCGTCAGTCCCCTACAATTTAGAACTACTTAAACCTAACTAACCTAAAGACATCACACACATCCATGCCCGAGGCAGGATTCGAACCTGCGACCGTAGCAGTCCCGCCGTTCCGGACTGCAGCGCCTAGAACCGCAAGACCACCGCGGCCGGCAGGACGTTTGTGTGATGGTGGGTCCTTTCAGACGAACGTGCAGGGAGGCGGAGGACTGTACGTACACCAGAGTTCGAGAATTGGGTTCTACAGAATATGGAGAAGAATCTAGTACGAGCTCCTGGAAAGTGGCCCACCAATATGGTGTAAGCAAAAGTGCGATTACTTATATCGTGAGTGTATTGCATCCCATGGAGTCAATTCGAACATCTGTTGTGACATGGATGTAATGCAGCTCTGTACTGTATTCCGGGACGCACAACGTCCATTTCCAGACAAATGTCCTCCTTTCCAGTCAGGAATCCGTCCCTGTAGTTTGTCACTTTTATTAATGCTCACTCTGTACATTCACAGACATATAGCTGCTCCGATATTTCATTTATCAGGACTTCAATATGTTTCAGAATGAATCGATTAATAACAGTCAGGCGTGAAAATGCGCAACATTTTACGTGTTTACGAGCACACGCCACGATTTGATAACTTGTCAACTAACGTGCACACTGAGCGACCGTCGCAGTGGTCGGCACATTGGACTCGCATTCAGGACGACGACGATTCAAATCTCCGTCTGGCCATCCAGGTTTAGGTTTTCCGCGATTTTCCTGTATCACTCCAATCAAGAGCCGGGATGGATCCTTTGACGAAGGCACGGTCAATTTCTTCCTCTTAGGGTTTCGTAATTGGAGCTTGCGCTCCGTCTCTAATGGCCGCGCTATCGACGGGACATTAAACTGTAATGTTCTTCCGTCGGTCGTAGGATAAAATTTCAGACTTGTGCCAGTGGATTTCATAGCGCACGCACGTAAAATTGTGCCGACTTGCAAATGGTTTTATGTGGAATTTACTTGATTTCATTCTAGTTCTGCTGCACAACAAACTGCTGAATGTGCGTACAGTGTTAAATGCGGAAATATGGATATTGCGAGGCATTTTAGTGCACGACAGATAAGAAGTGTAACAACTATGGCGACTCTAGGTAAATATCGTTAATTTGCACAATTTTAAAAGCTACTTTTGAGGAGCGGTTTATCCTCAAATACCTTTAAGTACTGATAAATAATAACAGTTTATCCGTTTGTATGGTATTCGTAAAAATGGCGTAATTATCAAGATTTTTGCTTGTTTGTTTGCCGCAGCGCATGATGCTCAGGAAGTATTTTGTTTTGGACTTTCGGATCTTTCTAGAAGAGACCATGTAATCACTTGTCCGACACTCTTAGTTCCATACTTGTTGTCCAGCCATTACAAAGCTATAAAACTCGGATGTCAAAAATACTGGGTGGGGCATGTGGCCCGGACGAGTGGAAACGTTTGGAGGTGAATGTATGTATACAGCCACATCCCGTGGCCTACAGTTACGTCCAACAGGATGGAGCAGCTGCCCGTAGAGCCAGCAGAAACTGGGAGCACGTTTACGCAATCTTCATGCCAAGAGGTGAATGGTGGTCACTTTCAACATCTGCTACAGTCAGATTAGAACTGTATTGTCTTTCCTATGTTACGTTTCTTTGTATCCTGGAACTCTGCCCTCCGTGTCACTTTATTTGCCCTACCCTGTAGCATAATAATTCTAATACCAAATACTGCCGAACTGTTGAATAACTCATTGTTACAAAATACGGATACGAATTATTTTCTGAAGATGGAAAGATTGGCAGACGTTGACGTCGGGAACGATGAATTTGGCTCAAAGAGAAGTGTGGAACATACTAGGCAGTATTGATTCTACGACTCACCTTCTGGAGATAATCTGGAGAAAGGGAAACCAACGTGTGTAATATCTGTTGATTTGAGGAAGCTTTCGATAATATTTACTGGAATACATTACTTGAAATTCTTAAGGCAGCAGGAAGTAAATACAGGGAGCGAAAGGTATACTACTGTAGCGGGGTGCCAGGATGGCTGATTCAATTAGTTATGCTGCTACAGGTAGCAATGATAATGTGGTTTGATTACCCGGTTGGTGGCCTTTGGAGATAAATAGATGTCCGCTTATAAATCATGAAAGTAGAAGTAATGTGTACTGGTCGCGTGGGTAGAACAGCTAACACACGTCATATTAGGTTTAGGCGCTCTCAGGTGAACGGAGGAACTGCGACAGTGCACACAAATTAGTGACCCAAAAATATACACTTTATTGCGCTGCGATACTTAACTAAAGTTGTACAGCAACTCGTTGGATGTGCCTGCAGACACATTCAACCAAGCAATACCCTGACAAGGCGTGCGTTACAGAATACAATACTGAACCGTGGATTTACTTTCAAAATCTTTTCTTAAGGAATTTACTTTATTTACTAGCGAATCCTCGATAACATCAACACATTTAATCACACTGTGTGAGCGTGGAAGTAGTTGCCAGTGGGTAACTGATGAAAACAGATTTCTTTCAACAAATGGAAATTTTATTCCTAAAAACTCTTTCTTTTTTTAAAAAACCAGATTTAAAAATTATAATCAGAAAGTACCCTCTAAATATCACGTTACAATTTATTCAGAGGCAGAAATAACATTTTTTTCTTTTTTTGACAGTATGAGCTTTCGGGCTGAGAAGCTTGCCGCTCCCTTTCAACACGGCCGTAGTCACGACCGCTCACAACAACCTCTGAAAGACTACACTGGTGCAAATCTGCAACACACCAGATTACTTTAAACTAAAAATTTTAACAACTCACACAAACACATAAACTACACACCCTTTAGGAGGGATGGAAATGGTACAAAACACTCACATTAAAAAATTGCTTGCCAACGAAAGCGCAACTTGTTTTTAAAAGAAAACTCTTACGCTGGAAGGGTGGCAACTTTATATACTAAAATGACCATTCAAATAAAAACCCAAGAAATGCAGTCTTACATAAAATGTATAAACATGCTCTACATTACACATATACCGCCTCTCAAGATGATAGGCAAGATAAAAAAATATCTCAGGAATTCGGCCTTTACTCCTTAAGCAATAAATTCGTTAACACCGAATCCTACAAACATGACAGAGGCAGCTATTGACGTACGGCAGACCGACAGACAGACAGACAGACCCTAACTGTCTAACAAATGCGGACGAGAGACAGACGAGCAAGCTGGGGAAACGAGAGTGACCAAGAAAACAAGTAGAATTTAACAAGTAAATGAAACAACATATCACGAATCAATTAACTTCTAATAAACTGCGATGTCTGGCGAAGACCTGGCGCAGCACCCCCAAATCGCTCTCCCGAACCGTCCGCTGCCAGCCGCTTCAACGGACGCAGGAAGGCGCGCCGATCTCCCGTCTCACGGCGTCGCAGCTCGCGCCGGCCAGACCGATGTCGTGGGTTGACTCCTGTTGCTCTCGTGTCGGCTGCGAAGCCACTACCCCTCGCTATACGGCGCGGCCCACTAGACTGACGTGGCGACCTCACATGCGCCGACGCTCAAGACGGACAAGTCATCTTGTGTCTCAGTGCACGACCGACCAACCGATCGATCCAATCGCCAATGACCATTGCCTGAACAGACTCGAGGAGCCTGGCAGCCTAACACATACTATAGTTCAATTCTTTTATCTTGGCGGCTCGCGCATGCCCGCCCAGACGCGGGAGATTGCTGCGTTGCCAGTTGCACACGACGCACGCGCCAATAGAAGCAGCGCCATAGTATAGCATAATTCGCAAGCTTACGTTTAGCGGGGAGCGCGCAGTTCATGAAGTAAAGCCACCACGGCCGCATTAACCCTTTCGCTGCTACAAAGACGTGCTCCCTGCATTCCGCGCTGTGCACGATTTTGTCACTGCACTGCTCGCCTGTGCAGACACATCGTGTTCCGACTGCTTTGACACTCTTATCAATCGATTCCACAAAAACTATTTGGCCCAAAAATTAGATTTTTAGACATATTCTTGACTGATACCTTCCCCCCATAAATGAAATTTACGTATCTTGTCCACATTTCATTCTCAACATTGTGGCAACTAAAATCGAACATACGGAAAGTATACGCTATGGACTTTTACCTCTGCAAACTTTTCAAAATTTCGTGCAATGGTTTACTATATTGAATGCTGCATAATAACTGCGTTGAACATCGAAAAAAAATTAAGTCATTTATGGGAGGAAGGTATCAGTGAAGATGTGTAAAAATCTAATTTTTGGGCCAAATAGTGTTTGTGGAATCGAATGATAAGAGTGTCAAAGCAGTCGGAACACCATGTGTCTGCACAGGCGAGCAGTACAGTGATGAGAAAATCGCGCACAGCGCGGAATGCGGCGAGCACGTTGTCTGCAGCAGCGAAAGGGTTAATGAAGAGACAAAGCACAATAAATTTCAAAAAATTGCATTCAAACGAATATAATTCGTGAAGTAAGGCACTTCGATATTGTTTTTAAATAATGAAAATATTAAGTATTGCACAAGGTTTGAACACATAACCTTTCGCACAACAGCCCAACACCTTAACCGTTACGCTAACGCACCTCGTCTGACTACATAACGCCATTAGGACTATAACACGTCACGCAAAATACTGACAAACACTGTTGGTATGACTATGAATTACTCACGCTTCGTCGAAGTACAATAGAAAATAAACAATTACCGATGTTCTTTATTGCGAAAAAGCGGTTCGTGAGAGTGATACAAACACCTTACCTTGCTATCGCCTGAATTAGGAGTCTTATTGCTTGTTTGGTTTAATTAATTAATAGAACATGAAGCAATTGGTATAAAGAATGCTTTTTTCAAACTTTCTATAAAAGAATGTCTGCTATCAAAACATTGCTTTTGTTCTATTACTTTATTTATGACTGAACGTTTCTAAAACTGAAGACACTCGTCCATGCTCTACACTTCAGTCGAGATGTGGCAACGTCGATCTCTGTTCATTGGCTGACTGTGTTTTGTGACGTCAGATGCGCAGAACGAACCTAAACTCGGCCGCCAACATAAATGACGCGCACTTTAGCACTCCGGACGACAGACAGACACTGACATCCCCACACTGACCCGGCTGACCCACTGACCAGACTCGCCGAGACTGACAGACTCACTACCGAGTTCATAGAGCCCCTTAAATGCACGTGAACAGGCAACTTTTCCCCTTTCCCACCAGAGAGAGACACCAAAGCTGCGATTGCCACAGCGGCGCCACTGCCAGTAACGGAGGGCGACTGCTTCACACTACATGCTGCCGCGCGCTCTTCAAAACAGCAAATTTTATCACGGCGCAAGTATCAACAACACTATGGCTGTACTGGGGGCCACACTGTCAACCGAAGGCTAGAGGAGACTCCACTGTAGACTAAGTCTCGCAGGCTAATCTCCATTACGTTATTGTAACTGCAGACAGCAACTCTGCACTGCGTTCTTTAACTGTCGGATTCCAACGCCGAACATGAAACCCGTTGATTCCAGTGGCTGCCGCTTCTCACGACTCATTGGCTGCGGCGCGGTGACTGCAGATTGGGCCACACTTGAGGTTGGCGGCGAACTTCGGAGCGCCGCACGTGGCGCCGGTCGGAAACTGTCTCAGTGCGCCAGCTCTGCCGGCGTCCAATGGCGACACTCGTTTATTATTCTATCAGGTACTCCTTTTGAGTTTTTCCGTTCAGCAGCCGTGGTCGGACACAGGTGCTGGAGCATGACGAGGGTGTTGAATTCAGCACGCGGAGTTCGTCGAAACGGCCAGCTCACAGCGGTAAGCGGGCTGCAGTGAGGCAGAGCTCCGTCGTCAGCAACGGGGCGGAGAGTAATTGCAGCGGCAGAGACCAAGCCGGGCCGGCAGACAGCTCTGCCGTCCGCAACACTTGCTGGCGCAGACACTTGTCTCAGTGGAGAAAACGACCGAGCAGACATGATGAACCAAGGACCCCAGGGTGGGCAACAGCGATAGTGGCTTGCAGTGGTAGTGTGTGGCCACCCAAGTTATCCAGCAACAGCAAAGTGTGCCCGCACAAGGCAAGTGGCGGCTGGACATCTAGACAGGGCCAGATAGGAACCATGCAACCCCAAGTAGGCATCTGCAGTCAACAGAAGTTAGCCGAGAGGCGCCTTTCCAGCTCCCGATGGCAAATATAATTAGTCACAGCTCATTGCTCCGCAGATAGCTAAGACAGCGTCTAGTAGTAGAGTAGGTGACCTACGTCATGTCGGTAGTTGACGTTGAGTACCTCTCGTGTCTGGTTGCAGTCGGTGACAGATACTGCGTGGCTGAAATTGGCGATATTTGTGTGGGCTTGGCACACAACTGTTTTGGCAGACAAATACTCCCTGTCACACAGGACCGGGAGAAGACCCGATGCTGGGCCAGAACACGTTGTAAACGAGGGCATGGTTACTGCAGTCTGACTTTCATACTCCTGCAGTGTCAGCGGCGGGCAACCCTGGCAGAGGCACCGAGTACTAGGTGAGAGGCAACACTGCCTACCACATAGTCGAGAGCAGCGATTCTACATCTACATCTACATCTCCATTTATACTCCTCAAGCCACCCAACGGTGTGTGGCGGAGGGCACTTTACGTGCCACTGTCATTACCTCCCTTTCCTGTTCCAGTCGCGTATGGTTCGCGGGAAGAACGACTGTCTGAAAGCCTCTGTGCGCGCTCTAATCTCTCTAATTTTACATTCGTGATCTCCTCGGGAGGTATAAGTAGGGGGAAGCAATATATTCGATACCTCATACAGAAACGCACCCTCTCGAAACCTGGCGAGCAAGCTACACCGCGATGCAGAGCGCCTCTCTTGCAGAGTCTGCCACTTGAGTTTGTTAAACATCTCCGTAACGCTATCACGGTTACCAAATAACCCTGTGACGAAACGCGCCGCTCTTCTTTGGATCTTCTCTATCTCCTCCGTCAACCCTATCTGGTGCGGATCCCACACTGATGAGCAATACTCAAGTATAGGTCGAACGAGTGTTTTGTAAGCCACCTCCTTTGTTGATGGACTACATTTTCTAAGGACTCTCCCAATGAATCTCAACCTGGTACCCGCCTTACCAACAATTAATTTTATATGATCATTCCACTTCAAATCGTTCCGCACGCATACTCCCAGATATTTTACAGAAGTAACTGCTACCAGTGTTTGTTCCGCTATCATATAATCATACAATAAAGGCTGGGTCAGCCCAGCTCGTGCACAGCTTCTTGCAAAGAACGTCTCCTCCCGTACTACCACTTATATCAACATATTGTGACGTCTGCTATTAATTCGGCCGTGGGCTTCAGCCATCACGTGAAGAGGCTGCGCAACATTACTGCAATCGCAATTGTGGGAGGACATGAAAGGGAAACTGGACTTAGAGAAAGCAAGTTTCAGGGTTGTAGCTGATTTCCAGTGTTATTCAAATTGTATGTCGAGGAAGAAGAAAAAAAAGAGAAGTTACTATAGAGAAATAAAGTTAAGGGAGAATAAATGAAAACTTTGAGGTTTCCCAACACCATAGTAATTCCTTTGGGAACGGTAAAGATCAGGGGAGAGTAATTGTATGGAACGGATAGTGTCTCGAAAAGAGGTTATACATGAACATCGAAAAAAGTAAAACAAGCATAATGAAATATAGACGAATTAAATTAAGTGATGCTGAGGGAATGAGATTCGTAAGTGAGACAGAAAATGTAATAGCAGAATTTTGCAATTTCGGCAGCAAAATAAGTGACGATAACCGAAGTAGGCAGAATGTATAATACAAATTGGCAAAAGTAAGAGAAGCACTTCTAAAAAGAGAAAGTTTTTTAACGTCTGGCCGGCCGCGGTGGTCTAGCGGTTCTGGTGCTGCAGTCCGGAACCGCGGGACTGCTACGGTCGCAGGTTCGAATCCTGCCTCGGGCATGGGTGTGTGTGATGTCCTTAGGTTAGTTAGGTTTAAGTAGTTCTAAGTTCTAGGGGACTTATGACCTAAGATGTTGAGTCCCCTAGTGCTCAGAGCCATTTGAACCATTTTTAAAGTCTAATATAAATTTAAGTGTTAGGAAGTGTTTTCTTAAAGTATTTGTCTGAACTGCTGTCTTATATACGAATGAAACGTGCACGTCATTCATTATAGGAAAGAAAAGAGGAAAAGATTCTGAAATGTGGTTCTACAGAATGCTGAAAATTTTATAAGTAGATTGGATAACTAAGGAAGATGATGAAAAATGAAATCCGTGGCTCAACTTGATTGTAATAAGTTATCGACTCATGGAACACATCCTGAGGCATCAACGAATAGTGGAGGAAATTGTGGAGAGTAAAAACTATAGAGGCATTCTTGATAACAGTAAACAGCTTCAAATTGATGTAGGTTGCAAGTAAATATGCACACAAGGTAAATACTGCACAGGACAGACTGGCGTGAAGAGCTACAGCAAACTAGTCTTCGAGCTGAAGACTAGCATATCTTTAGCTTTGGCACTGTACGTGATGAAATCAATGTCTGATTTCTCCCTCAAAGCCGGCCGGAGTGGCCGTGCGATTCTAGGCGCTACAGTCTGGAACCGGGCGACCTCTACAGTCGCAGGTTCGAATCCTGCCTCGGGCATGGATGTGTGTGAAGTCCTTAGGTTAGTTAGGTTTAATTAGTTCTAAGTTCTAGGCGACTGATGACCTCAGAAGTTAAGTCACATAGTGCTCAGAGCCATTTGAACCATCTCCCTGAAAGATTCGACCGGAATCGCAGCCGATCAAGTCCTGATGAGCTACCCTGGCAGGGGT
The DNA here is from genome assembly GCF_023864275.1 of Schistocerca cancellata. NCBI lineage: Eukaryota > Metazoa > Arthropoda > Insecta > Orthoptera > Acrididae > Schistocerca > Schistocerca cancellata. The sequence goes on along the minus strand of NC_064626.1, from coordinate 264,534,623 downwards.
TGAAATGGTGGTAATGCGAGGTGAGTATGAAGAAATGCAAGAATGTAATGAACGGGGACTGCATAAGAAGAGTAGGCTGTGTATCTGCTGGCTTTCTCTTCGCAGCGGATATCGGTTTTTCGAACAATTCCGGCGGCCATCCAAAGTCGACAAACTCTCTCCCATTCCACAGGGGAATTAGTTTGTTTAACGCCTGCGGCACGTCCGTTCGTTTACAGTTCCCCCAGTTTGCCGTGTTTCCAGCGTTCCTCATCAGGATGGACAGGCCTGTAAGAGAGTGCGTTTTAATTGGAAACCGCTGGTCGCCTAGCAACGAGAGTCTGGCGCGCGTGCCGAGGGTAAACAATAGGAGCGCCGGCCTCTGCGCTGCTGCCTGCTCGCCGTTGTGTTCACAGCGAGCGTGGAGGTGACTGCTGCCGGGTACCCTGGCCGCGTCACGCAAACCACACAGCACTGTGCTGATGCACATCTCAGCGACAGGAGATCTACAGGGCGACAGAAATGTATGTATATATGAGGATGGGGTTATGAGTGATGGTGGTGTGAGGGAATGGTCCAGAAAACTCACGACTGGTCGTACAGATTACGTATGAGCATGATGAAACTGATAGAGCAAGACATCAGAAGTGAATAATGAATGTGTGAAGGTATGAAAGAAATTGTGCTTGCGAGATGTCGGTACACAATTTCCGAACTTCCTGCAATGTAAATCAGTTTTCAATGACAATTTTCTTAAGCATTGTCACATAGGTTCTAAGATGTATAACAGATGTTCAGAAAACTGAGAGAACGTGTGCGGCCTAGACATGCCTTTAACACTACCATGAAGAGGGCACAGAATTGCTGATGTGAATCTTGAAGATGAGACATGGTCGCTGTACGTGACTTCTGAAACTAAGTTCAAATGGTTCAAATGGCTCTAAGCACTATGGGACTTAACATCTGAGGTCATCAGTCCCCTAGAACTTAGACCTACTTAAACCTAACTAACCTAAGGACATCGTCCACGAGACTCAGAGGGCCATAGACACGGGTTCCCAGGTAGATGCCGTGTTTCTTGACTTCCGCAAGGCGTTCGATACAGTTCCCCACAGTCGTTTAATGAACAAAGTAAGAGCATATGGACTATCAGACCAATTGTGTGATTGGATTGCAGAGTTCCTAGATAACAGAACGCAGCATGTCATTCTCAATGGAGAGAAGTCTTCCGAAGTAAGAGTGATTTCAGGTGTGCCGCAGGGGAGTGTCGTATGACGGTTGCTGTTCGCAATATACATAAATGACCTTGTGGATGACATCAGAAGTTCACTGAGGCTTTTTGCGAATGATGCTGTGGTATATCGAGAGGTTGTAACAATGGAAAATTGTACTGAAATGCAGGAGGATCTGCAGCGAATTGACGCATGGTGCAGGGAATGGCAATTGAATCTCAATGTAGACAAGTGTAATGTGCTGCGAATACATAGAAAGATAGATCCCTCATCATTTAGCTACATAATAGCAGGTCAGCAACTGGAAGCAGTTAATTCCATAAATTATCTGGGAGTACGCATTAGGAGTGATTTAAAATGGAATGATCATATAAAGTTAATCGTCGGTAAAGCAGATGCTAGACTGAGATTCATTGGAAGAATCCTAAGGAAATGCAATCTGAAAACAAAGGAAGTAGGTTACAGTACGCTTGTTCGCCAACTGCTTGAATACTGCTCAGCAGTGTGGGATCCGTACCAGATAAGGTTGATAGAAGAGATAGAGAAGACCCAACGGAGAGCAGCGCACTTCGTTACAGGATCATTTAGTAATCGCGAAAGCGTTACGGAGATGACAGGTAAACTCCAGGATAAACTGCAGGAGAGACGCTCAGTAGCTCGGTACGGGCTTTTGTTGAAGTTTCGAGAACATACCTTCACCGAAGAGTCAAGCAGTATATTGCTCCCTCCTACGTATATCTCACGAAGAGACCATGAGGGTAAAATCAGAGCGATTTGAACCTACACAGAAGCATACCGACAATCCTTCTTTCCACGAACAATACGAGACTGGAATAGAAGGGAGAACCGATAGAGGTACTTAAGGTACCCTCCGCCACACACCGTCAGGTGGCTTGCGGAGTGTGGATGTAGATGTAGACACATCCATGCCCGAGGCAGGATTAGAGCCTGCGACCGTAGCAGTCACGCGGTTCTGGACTGAAGCGCCTAGAACCGCTCGGCCACGGCGGCCGGCTCTGAAACTAAGTGGCAGTCCAAGGAGAGCAGACACAGTCATCATCTCAATAAGCCCAGAAAGTTCAAGCAGACGTTGTCAAACTGCAAAACGATGAATATAAGTTTTTGGAATCGCAAAGGAATTTTAGCAACGTACTTCATTGGGGTAACACGTGAGAATATTGTGACGTAACATGTTTATGGTGAGGCGTGGGATGTGTGCCGAAGGAATCACCCCTTCACGACAAGTGCGATCCAATATTACTCACCGAACGAAGAAAACACAGAGACCTTTTGGCTGGGAGTATTTTCAGAATCCTCCCTATAATTCATACATGTCACCATGCGACTTTCATCTTTTCCCCAAGGTGAAGGCCTGGCTGGCTACTCAGCTCTTCACGACGGACGATGCACTCAATGATGCTGTCCAGAACTGGCTGAGGCACCAGATGGTATCAGTCTTTGATGAAGGGGTAAAGAAGACAGTGTCACAGTAGGACAAAAGCTTGAATCTGTCTAGTCAAAATATGAGAATATTTGTACATAAAAATTTGTCTATTTTCATTCTTTTTTTAATAGCCATCGGAGGTTAGGGAGGTTACTTTATGAATTTCTCTCCTACATAGCTTTTCTGCAACACTTACATGTAAGTGTTATTATTCTCAAGAGTTAATTATTTCCTTCCGCAGTATATTTCATCCTAGTGAACCAATCCTGAAGCTTTTACTCAAATCGTTGCTCTCGGTCAGGGATAATTTTCACGTACAGTTCTTCTGATCTAAATTTTCGGTTATTTCAGTTCATTGTGTCGTAGCATTCCGTGATCGTCTTGCATTGCACCTTGAAATTCTTCACTACATACCCATAAGGTGAGCCCATCCCCGTACGTGGATATGGTTTGCAGTATAGTACTTGATTGATATTTCGGTTTCTAAACATGATGCAGGAAACTAGGTAGGTTCCTGCGTCTCTTTCCTAAGAAAACATATTTTCTTGTGATTTTGGTAAGTGGTTTTCACTAAAACATGTCGCTGAAGCTGCTCTTCTCTTCATTTCCTTCCATCGGATCATCTTTTTATGTATCTCTCGTTTCCATTGTCTGGAGTAATACAGTATTTAACCACGTAACACCATTTACTTTTTTCCGCTCTTAAAAAGTAGTTTTAATTTCTCGTCTTTCTCATATTTTTCTCTATTTTATCGTTAGCTTGAAATATTGGATGTCAACGTACTCAGTGATGAACGGAACTGGCTTCAGTTCAATACTTAAGTGAACAAATCTCTTACAGGGTTGGTAATTTTAACTCGCTAGATTACCTGTCTTGCTCTTCATAACGATGCCGACACCTATGTAATCACTCACTGATTTTGTTTTTATTACACTCCAACTATCTAACCAGATACCTCCGTATAATTTCCGTTTCATATCAGCACTCTACCTACTCCCAGTATGATCTGATCATCTATCATTTTAGATTATCCAGCTCTCTTATAGTTTTCCAACTTTTGATAATCAACGAGCTGTTTCTTAATATCAAAATTTTAATGTTCGAAAGTACTGCGCTATAAACTGGTTGTCTTATTTTGGTATCAAAAGCCGAGTACAAATTAATTGAACTACTATTGGTTGTTACGTTTGCGGTAGAGAACTGCCTTTTTATACTGCTTTTTTTAACCATGTTATTGTCGTTTACCCTTTGTTGAAGAACGACTTTGTTTTCCTATAGTCTGACTGCTGCATAATATTAATAAAAGAATCTATGGCACTCAGTGTGTGTTCTTGGATACCGATTTCCAGTATCTTCATGTTCAAAGTGATTGTGATATATCCTCTATGCCAGAATTGATGATTTGTGGAGCATGCTTGTTTTACCCGTACTATGGGAACGGACTGTAGCTGAGTGCACCGTTCTCATCATGGCGACGTCAAGGCAAAATTTTAACAGGTTATTTGTGGGAAGTTGATTATGATAAATAACGCTAACGATTGTATTTCTTTTTGATTTGCGAATTATTATTAATTACATAGACTATCGATATCAGTTGTTGGTGCACTGAGCTAGTACAGGTTACACTGTGTTTGTCAATGACGTTAGACATTTCGATGAGCATTGAAATGAACACAGTTCTTTTGATATTATTCGCTCCTTATGCCCACACCTTTCTGGCATCCTCAACTTACATTTCAAGTCCGTCAAAATTTGATAATTGTGCTCACACAAGGCCGATTGTGATAACTCGCCATGCTCTATCCCGTTCGTTTGACAGTCGCCACTGCCCACATTGCTACCTGCGGAATTGCGATGCTGTTGTCCATTTAGCACGGTGCCTCTGCCTGTGTGTTATCCTCTGATCATGTGGACGATACACGGGCGTTCACAGTTGTATCATACGTTCCTCACAAGGAATTCTGACGAACACTCTACTTTTCTGACCCTGTTCTCTGTTTCACGTTAGTTTTAAATGGCTCTGAGCACTATGGGACTTAACGTCTGAGGTCATCAGTCCCCTAGAACTTAGAACTACTTAAACCGAACTAACCTAAAGACATCACACACATCCATACCCGAGGCAGGATTCGAACCTGCGACCGTAGCGGTCGCGCGGTTCCAGACTGTAGCGCCTAGAACCGCTAGGCCACTGGTACTTTTAAACAAAAGGATTAAATCAAATAGGCGCTGAGTCCAGAATCAAATTCAAGTTTCAGTTTCCATACTAAAAATTAATAGAAATGTAAGATGACGTCTGATGTGTCTGAGATATGATCTTCTTACAGCGTTCGTGTACATGCGTCGTGACAAAATACTTTGAATAGACAAGGGGAGAAATAGAAAAAAAAATCGTATTGTATCGTTAGGTGGAACTCTGCGGCCCAGGGGTGGCGGAAGTCTCCGGGCCCTTGGAAGGCGTAGAGGGGGGTGGGGGGTGGGAGGGGAGTTGTCCAAACGGTAAGGAGTTTCTTTCTCTACGCACAGTGGCCCATATGGTGTAAAAGAGATGTGTCTCAAGTTCATCTGTGGAGCGTTGGTGCCTGCAATGGATGTGTAGTGTCATGTTGTGTTGTGCGACGATGAGAGAAGGTAGAGGCGAAATTAGGTGCCAGCAAGTAGTCTACTCATCTCTAACAGCGGCGGCTGGCTCTCCGTCAAAATGGGACTAGAGGGTGTAACCGAACCCGCCGATTCCGCGTGTGATCCATTCGCCTTTCTATTTTAAATGTCCGAATCGCGTGTAATCGCACCATTTTTAACGTTACGTAGCAGGGAAGGGAATACTTTTAACTACGAACGTGAGTATATTTAGCTGTATGAGTCGCTAATATTTGCTTAATATGGAAGTAATGATGTTGTTGTTGTTGTTATGGTCTTCAGTCCTGAGACTGGTTTGATGCAGCTCTCCATGCTACTCTATCCTGTGCAAGCTTCTTCATCTCCCAGTACCTACTGCAACCTACATCCTTCTGAATCTACTTAGTGTATTCATCTCTTGGTCTCCCCCTACGATTTTTACCCTCCACGCTGCCCTCCAATATTAAATTGGTGATCCCTTGATGCCTCAGAACATGTCCTACCAACCGATCCCTTCTTCTGGTCAAGTTGTGCCACAAACTTCTCTTCTCCCCAATTCTTTTCAGTACCTCCTCATTAATTACGCGATCTACGCATCTAATCTTCAGCATTCTTCTGTAGCACCGCATTTCGAAAGCTTCTATTCTCTTCTTGTCCAAACTATTTATCGTCCATGTTTCACTTCCACACATGGCTACACTCCATACAAATACTTTCAGAAATGACTTCCTGACACTTAAATCTATACTCGATGTTAACAAATTTCTCTTCTTCAGAAACGCTTTCCTTGCCATTGCCAGTCTACATTTTATATCCTCTCTACTTCGACCATCATCAGTTATTTTGCTCCCCAAATAGCAAAACTCTTTTACTGCTTGAAGTGTCTCATTTCCTAATCTAATACCCTCAACATCACCCGACTTAATTCGACTACATTCCATTATCCTCGTTTTGCTTTTGTTGATGTTCATCTTATATCCTCCCTTCAAGACACCATCCATTCCGCTCAACTGCTCTTCCAAGTCCTTTGCTGTCTCTGACAGAATTACAATGTCATCGGCGAACCTCAACGTTTTTATTTCTTCTCCATGGATTTTAATACCTACTCCGAATTTTTCTTTTGTTTCCTTTACTGCTTGCTCAATATACAGATTGAATAACATCGGGGAGTGGCTACAACCCTGTCTTACTCCCTTCCCAACCACTGCTTCCCTTTCATGTCCATCGACTCTTATAACTGCCATCTGGTTTCTGTACAAATTGTAAATAGCCCTTCGCTCCCTGTATTTTACCCCTGCCACCTTTAGAATTTGAAAGAGAGTATTCCAGTCAACATTGTCAAAAGCTTTCTCTAAGTCTACAAATGCTAGAAACGTAGGTTTGCCTTTCCTTAATCTTTCTTCTAAGATAAGTCGTAAGGTCAGTATTGCCTCACGTGTTCCAGTATTTCTACGGAATCCAAACTGATCTTCCCCGAGGTCGGCTTCTACCAGTTTTTCCATTCGTCTGTAAAGAATTCGTGTTAGTATTTTGCAGCTGTGGCTTATTAAACTGATTGTTCGGTAATTTTCACATCTGTCAACACCTGCTTTCTTTGGGATTGGAGTTATTATATTCTTCTTGAAGTCTGAGGGTATTTCGCCTGTTTCATACATCTTGCTCACCAGATGGTAGAGTTTTGTCAGGACTGGCTCTCCCAAGGCCGTCAGTAGTTCCAATGGAATGTTGTCCACTCCGGGGGCCTTTTTTCGACTCAGGTCTTTCAGTGCTCTGTCAAACTCTTCACGCAGTATCGTATCTCCCATTTCATCTTCATCTACATCCTCTTCCATTTCCATAATATTGTCCTCAAGTTCATCGCCCTTGTATAGACCCTCCATATACTCCTTCCACCTTTCTGCTTTCCCTTCTTTGCCTAGAACTGGGTTTCCATCTGAGCTCTTGATGTTCATACAAGTCTCTTATCTCCAAAGGTCTCTTTAATTTTCCTGTAGGCAGTATCTATCTTACCCCTAGTGAGATAAGCCTCTACATCCTTACATTTGTCCTCTAGCCATCCCTGCTTAGCCATTTTGCACTTCTTGTCGATCTCATTTTTGAGACGTTTGTATTCCTTTTTGCCTGCTTCACTTACTGCATTTTTATATTTTCTCCTTTCATCAATTAAATTCAATATTTCTTCTGTTACCCAAGGATTTCTACTAGCCCTCGTCTTTTTACCTACTTGATCCTCTGCTGCCTTCACTACTTCATCCCTCAAAGCTACCCATTCTTCTTCTACTGTATTTCTTTCCCCCATTCCTGTGATTTGTTCCCTTACGCTCTCCCTGAAACTCTGTACAACCTCTGGTTCTTTCAGTTTATCCAGGTCCCATCTCCTTAAATTCCCAACTTTTTGCAGTTTCTTCAGTTTTAATCTACAGGTCATAACCAATAGATTGTGGTCAGAGTCCACATCTGCCCCTGGAAATGTCTTACAATTTAAAACCTGGTTCCTAAATCTCTGTCTTACCATTATATAATCTATCTGATACCTTTATCTCCAGGGTTCTTCCATGTATACAACCTTCTATCATGATTCTTAAACCAAGTGTTAGCTATGATTAAGTTGTGCTCTGTGCAAAATTCTACCAGGCGGCTCCCTCTTTCATTTCTTAGCCCCAATCCATATTCACCTACTATGTTTCCTTCTCTCCCTTTTCCTACACTCGAATTCCAGTCACCCATGACTATTAAATTTTCGTCTCCCTTCACTATCTGAATAATTTCTTTTATTTCATCATACATTTCATCAATTTCTTCGTCATCTGCAGAGCTAGTTGGCATATAAACTTGTACTACTGTAGTAGGTGTGGGCTTTGTATCTATCTTGGCCACAATAATGCGTTCACTATGCTGTTTGTAGTAGCTTACCCGCACTCCTATTTTCCTATTCATTATTAAACCTACTCCTGCATTACCCCTATTTGACTTTGTGTTTATAACCCTGTAATCACCTGACCAGAAGTCTTGTTCCTCCTGCCACCGAACTTCACTAATTCCCACTATATCTATCTTTAACCTATCCATTTCCCTTTTTAAATTTTCTAACCTACCTGCCCGATTAAAGGATCTGGCATTCCACGCTCCGATCCGTAGAACGCCAGTTTTCTTTCTCCTGATAACGACATCCTCTTGAGTAGTCCCCGCCCGGAGATCCGAATGGGGGACTATTTTACGTCCGGAATATTTTACCCAAGAGGACGCCATCATCATTTAATCATACAGTAAAGCTGCATGCCCTCGGGAAAAATTACGTCCGTAGTTTCCCCTTGCTTTCAGCCGTTCGCAGTACCAGCACAGCAAGGCCGTTTTGGTTATTGTTACAAGGCCAGATCAGTCAATTATCCAGACTGTTGCCCTTGCAACTACTGAAAAGGCTGCTGCCCCTCTTCAGGAACCACACGTTTGTCTGGCCTCTCAACAGATACCCCTCCGTTGTGGTTGTACCTACAGTACGGCTATCTGTATCGCTGAGGCACGCAAGCCTCCCCACCAACGGCAAGGTTCATGGTTCATGGGGGGGGGGGGGGGGGGAAGTAATGATATGGAGAATAATTTCTGTATCGTTCTGTAGCGTTGTCCGTGCTACGGAAAGTGAGCCCTTTTAGCGGCCGTGTTTACGACACCCCGCGCGCATATCGCTCCACGCTCCACCTGCCCGGACTGCGCTGACAACGTGTCGCTACTCAGGAAAATATAGTTTTTAAATCGCTGAGTGGAACATTTTCATTAAAACTGCACCACATTACACTGTTTTTGCTAACATTAACAACAATCTGTAATACAAATTTTGACATGTGCTACCTAACAGATTACTATTATTAGCAAGCCACCTATTTATGCTTTAAACTTCTCTCCAAACTTAGGTGTGATCATGGGGTTCACACCCTGTGACACTTTAAATGGCCTACACGGATTTGATTTTATCTGCAACCCTCTAGCTAACAGCTTGCAGCTTTGTAGTCGTACTTTACGACAGGTCCACTGAAAGAAAACCATATCTATGGCCAGCTCTGAAGGATCAATTTCAATTCTTTACTTCAGTTTATATTTCTTGTGCCAGAAGTAAATTTACTTTAATGAGGTTTGTGGCAACAATTTTACTTGGAAACAAGGTGAAGGCAGACTGAGATATTCTGACGTGGCTTATTGGCTGCCATCTTTACTTTGAATAATTACGTAAGTTAATATTATGATAAAGCAAGTTTAAAGGTTAGAAATAACATTAAATTGAACGTTACTATGACATATCAAAGCAACCACACTTCTTGAAAGTAAATGTATATTCTTCGAAGTTACTTTTATATGACTCCGAGATGGTCGTAACATGACATAAAATTTACATTTAACAAAATGGCAAGGAACTTTGGATCGGTATATGACTTTCGGACAATGATTCTAACAAATAATTTTAACAAAACTTTTTTGAACTTTGGGAAACCATGGGGTTGACTGTAACATTCTGATGCACTGCTAACGACTGCTAATACGAAAATGTCTTGCCTGGTTCGTTGCAGTTGTATTAGTGTTGAAGTGGTGCTTGCCGTGTGATAATTTGGACAAGCTCTTCACGTTTCCATTGATGGAATTAATTAATAACCACCACGCACTTGTGGTAGCCATGTCAACTGCACTGTATTCCATCATTTAAAACCAGTCGGCTATACTTGTTTTCCGACACAAAATAAACTGGAGACGACTTTAGGAACTATAAACTACTGCCACTCCAAATACTAAGCCCATTCACTCAGAATTGTTATTGCTTAAGGATCACGTCGCCAGACATGGCACGTCACGATACGTACACTGCCAAGGCTCGATTGCAACTCCTTCTGGTTTTCCGTTCTTTTCCTCCCTTACGCCAATGTTCTGGATTAAACTCCCAAATCTCTCTCTAATGTGTCTTAAGGCTAAGTTATACTGTTGATGGTGTCCCGTGCGATGACACAGTTAAATTTAAATTGTAATGCCCGCCCCAAGGCCATCCAAAGACTGGCCGTCGAAAACCCATAGTGGATTCCTTTTTTACATTTCATTTTGTTTAAATGAATTAGACGTTCTAATACCCTAATAATGTCACAGTCAATACATTAATAACTTACATTCATTTCTACACTTTACAATTAATTGCTCCCAAAATACCCTCTCCTTCCAGCTAACATTTATCACAGACATTACTCTTTTACATTTTGACGTTATAGAAGTTTCCTTAACATTGATCATTTTACTCGGTCGATTTTCACTCCAAATTGTGTAAATAAACAAAAAGATTTTAGACATTGCAATTTTAAATTTAACTGTGTCATCGCACGGGACGCCATCAACAGTGTAACTTACCCTTAAGATACATTAGAGAGGGATTTTGGAGTTTAATTCAGAACATTGACGTAAGGGACCTGTAGGCCACAGTTGTAAAAACGGCTAGACATTAGGCTTATGGAAACCAAGATCACCCTTTAAAGAGCTTAAAAGGGCCCTAATCTTTTATGGTGATCGAAAAACTCACCTACAGCTTGTTTCTGTAGAATATGACAAAACGTGTTTGAGGTGCTTACTACATAATGCGAAAAGGCCGTGTGGAATTTAAAAATGCAGAGATTCTGCCGAGCATTTCCAGCTATTGTGATAGAGTTCCTAAGACAGCCTCTGAAATTACATAAAGACGGAGGTTTCTACTGAAGTACTGCTTAAAATCCTGCACTCTCCCTAACCAAAAAACAAAGGGGCAGAGTCATGGACGACCGCAGAAATTTTTACAAGAGAGGTCAAGTTTCCGGAAAAATTCCTGAAACTGCCATTATTTATACACCTGATTCGAAGAGTTTCGAAATGTGTCGTGCACCAGGAATTAAATTTGACAGGAAATACTCAAAACTTCATGTACCTCGAACGACAGATAGCAGTTATCCAATCAGTACTTTTAAGACAGATCACATTGCTATTCAAACTGTAAGTATATTCAACTTAATATACAAACTACATATTTTTTAAATTAATTTCGAGATTGATTTCAGGTTTTTGCCTCAGTGATCTGAAATTTAGTCCTCTCGTGATCAAATCCTGGCTATCAAACGCTTTGTAATATAAAGCTGGCAAATATTTCCAAAGAATTTATTTTATAGCCACATACCTAGATTGAAACGCAAATTAAAAACTGAAACAGGATGAAACCAGAACAAATAAGTAAATCCTGCTCGATATCAAGAGAAATAACACTAATCGAAGCGGAAGAAGAGACCGTAAATTTTGAAAAACAGCTTATAGATTCGATGTCATCCACAATCCTTTGCCGGCCGCGGTGGTCTAGCGGTTCTAGGCGCGCAGTCCGGAACCGCGCGACTGCTACGGTCGCAGGTTCGAATCCTGCCTCGGGCATGGATGTGTGTGATGTCCTTAGGTTAGTTAGGTTTAAGTAGTTCTAAGTTCTAGGGGACCACAGATGTTAAGTCCCATAGTGCTCAGAGCCATTTGAACCACAATCCTTTCTTTGCGTACAAAACACACGTGATGACGTTAAAGGAATTATTGCATCCATTCCAGGCCTTCTGTTTTCAATATTCACTGGAAAGCCTAAAAATGAATAAAATATTTTTGAAAACTACAATTTTTGGCATGTCTACGTAAACCGTAGCCCTGAGCGTGTAAAGGACTAGGTGAACGTGGTAGGTCTTCTAAACACACATTCAAATTAGCGAATACAATCGAGTTTTAACGCCTACGACCGAACCATGTCAGTCTTAGTCTCTCCAATTTGTCACATTATTGTGCAGCCAAACCAAATGGTCTACTATATCAGTAGCCTTATGACTGCACGTGGCCCTATGTTACATTTCAAATGAGAAAGTGACAATTCCTGGAATAACACATTTTCAGCCTATAAATTCCACACGTTTTCATTCTCTTATAGCGCATAAAACGTGTTTCCTGTTTCGACTCGTCCTTTTAAAATCACAATTTAAGTACAGACGACTGCATTCTGCAGTGTTTGTCGCTTAAATCTGAATAGACACTACTGGCCACCAAAATTGCTACACCAAGACCAAATTCAGATGATAAACGGGTATTCATTGGACAAATATATCATTCTAGAACTGAAATATGATTACATTTTCAAGCAATTTGCGTGCATAGATCCTGAAAAATCAGTAGCCTGAACAACCACCTCTGGCCGAAATAGCGGCCTTGATACTCCTGGGCATTGAGTCAAACAGAGCTTGGATAGCGTGTACAGGTATAGTTGCCCATGTAGCTTCAACTCAACACCACAGTTCATTAATAGTAGTGACTGGCGTATTGTGACGAGCCAGTTGTTCGATCACCATTGACCAGACGTTTTCAATTGGTCAGAGATTTGGAGAAGTTTTTGGCCAGGGCAGCAGTCGAACATTTCCTGTATCCAGAAAGGCCCGTACAGGACCTGCAACATGCGGTCGTGCATTATCCTGCTGAAATGTAGGGTTTCGCAGGGGTCGAATGAAGAGTAGAGCCACGGGTCGTAACACATCTGAAATGTAACGTCCACTGTTCAAAGTGCCGTCAATGCGAACAACAAGTGACCGAGACGTGTACCCAATGGCACCCCATACCATCACGCCGGGTGATACGCCAGTATGGCGATGACGAATACACGCTTCCAATGTGCGTTCTCCGAGATGTCACCAAACACGCATGCGACCATCATGATGCTGTTAACAGAACCTGGATTCATCCGAGAAAATGACGTTTTGCCATTCGTGCACTCAGGTTCATCGTTGAGTACACCATCGCAGGCGCTCCTGTCTGTGATGCAGCGTCAAGGGTAACCGCAGCCATGGTCTCCGAGCTGATAGTCAATGCTGCTGCAAACGTCGTCGAACTGTTCGTGCAGATGGTTGTTGTCTTGCAAACGTCCCCATCTGTTGACTCACGGATCGAGACGTGGCTGCACGATCCGTTACAGACATGCGGATAAGATGCCTGTCATCTCGACTGCTAGCGATACGAGGCCGTTGGGATCCAGCACGGCGTTCCGTATTACCCTCCTGAACCCACCGATTCCATATTCTGCTAACAGTGATTGGATCTCGACCAACGCAAGCAGCAATGTCCCGGTACGATAAACCGCAATCGCGATAGGGTACGGTCCGACCTTTATCAAAGTCGGAAACGTGATGGTACGCATTTGACCTCCTTACACGAGGCATCACAACAACGTTTCACCAGGCAACGCCGGTGAGCTGCTGTTTGTGTATGAGAAATCGGTTGGAAACTTTTCTCATGTCAGCACGTTGTAGGTGTCGCCACCGGCGCCAACCTTGTGTGAATGCTCTGAAAAGCTTATCATTTGCATATCACAGCATCTTCTTCCTGTCGGTTAAATTTCACGTCTGTAGCACGTCATCTTCGTGGTGTAGCAATTTTAATGACCAATAGTATAGAATTGCAAGCCATCACAGTTGTCCACAGCCGAACGGTGAACTGATGTTAGGATTCCGTTGTACAGCAGCTAGAGGGGGCGTTCTTGACGAAGGTGGGAACGGATGACAGGCATGTGTACTACTGCCTTCCTTATGTTGTACTGGAATCTACGTTTCAAGCTACTGGATGGTCCTTTTCTGTAGTAGAAAAGCACTATTACAGAAAAAGACAGAAAAAGATGGGCGACTCCATTTTACCATTGTTATGTGAAAGTTCATGTCCATCTTGGCTGCACAATAGCGCCGAAACTGTCACCACACAAGCAGTCACCATAGTTAATCATTCAGTGCGAAATACAAAATATCCAAAGTCGCTAAGTCACACTACCTTTCATCATCCTCGGGAATTTGAAACTGCAACTTAATGGGATCGCAGACAATCATTACCAGAAAACTCGTGATTCGGTGATGAATCCTCCAGATTCCAGGTCGGATCAAATGTTTCCTCTTGCCTTCCCCCGCCGACGCCTGTAGCGGAGTTAATGCTACTCGCTCATTCGTTGGTAATTGCTATTCACAATCGAGAAATTTCGACGTTAGTCATCTTTGATTGTTCATATAGCGCCAGTTACTTGCAGTGTGTGCGGTTTGTCTCCTGTTGTATTGCCCCACGCACCGAAGTTTTAAATTTTTTTGTGCATTGCTGTCATTGCATCCAGACCTTTACAATGATCGGGTGTGCGCGTTTAGAAATACCTGCAATTGTCGAAGGCATCGTACCGGTGTATGCCCATAAGTTGCCTAGACATTTTATACGTGGGGAGAAACTCAAGTTTCACATTGCTTGTCCTTACCCGGCGGAAATATATCGTCACTTGTGGAGGTCAGATAAACTTCAGATTTGAAGTATGACATTTCATTGTTTTTGTCGTGGTGTTGTAACCATAACGGTGCTCCTATGTTTACGAAAACTGCGCATCATATTAATTGTTCCGTCATTAATAGCATCAAGCAATACGCTGGTTTAGCTCATATTTATGAATGGATCCACTATACTCGCCTACAGATCTATTTTTTTCCCTTTATTTCGGAATTATTTGGAGATTTCTTAGCAGTTTTGGTATTTTCTTGAGACTCGCTGGACGGTGCTTCATAGTCGCAGTCTGACCGGGAATATAGACCTGTAGACTTACGTCAGATTTCAACAAGCTGTTATCAGTCTCATTGAAAATGCTGGAAAAGAACATTATTACAGCAACAGAGAGCGGTGATTTGTGTTCATTCTGGATGAAATCTGATAGTATTATCGTTTCCACAGATACGGCAAATGCTACGATTGCGTTGAACAAGCAAATTTACATCAAAAATACACAGTGTTTATTATATGACCCAAAGCGTAGTATACTTAGTGCAGTCCCGATGTACAGTGATGTACGACAAAAATCATAGCATACCTCCTAACGCACTCGTAGTGCCGGATCATATTTTGCCCAGCGTAGTGCAGCAACCCGAAGTGGTGTGGAGTCAACAAGTCGATGGAAGTCCCTTGCAGAAACATTAACCCATTCTACCGCTTTAGCTGCCCATAGTCGCGAAAAATGGTTCAAATGTCTCTGAGCACTATGGGACTTAACATCTATGGTCATCAGTCCCCTAGAACTTAGAACTACTTAAACCTAACTAACCTAAGGACAGCACACAACACCCAGTCATCACGAGGCAGAGAAAATCCCTGACCCCGCCGGGAAACGAACCCGGGAACCCGGGCGTGGGAAGCGAGAACGCTACCGCACGACTACGAGCTGCGGACTCCATAGTTGCGAAAGTGATACCGGTAGAACATCTTTTAAGAAAAAATGGCACTAACACCCAGAATTCATCTTTTGCCGGGCACCTTCTAATTACAGGTAACGTGCCTAAAGTCGTTCAAGATATGAATATTTTGCACGCCGAGAAGAAAGGACGTCGATTAGATATTCTCGAAGAATTAGAAATTTTTAAACATGTTTCTCGAAATGATGGCCTCTTTCTTAATAATCAGCTACAATTACGTAATAAAAACTTCTTCAACTGTATAAAGCCGTTACTTGATATTTGATTTCGAGTTCACTCGTGCAATTACCGAAATGTTTTTTCTATCTAAGTCGACTTCTAATTTTTTATTTATTAAATGGTTGATATTGGGTGCATTTCATGTTATATTGTTTCTCTACACGCTGAGTCATTCAGCACCATTTGTAATTCCATAATGGTGTTTCCAGGCTTTAAATTGTACTTACAAGTTCTTATATAGACAAAATGTTACCACGGCTGCTCCTGTCAGAGAAAATATTGCGTTTTACTTCATGTTCTAAATGATGTTCATCATAACATTTGCCTATATTTTGAATATTAAGTAGTCAGTTTATATTTGCGGCTACTAGATGGCACTCGGTGTAACGTTCACCCGGCCGCAACTGCTAACGCGGGCGTCTCACAAGGGGAAGGCCTCAGACACGGCCAACCGATTCGGCTCATATTTGTCAGGTTGGTTATGTATGACCGAAAACAAAGGACTCTAAGATATTTTGGTTCAACACGCTCCCGTTGTTGAGAAAATCACACCTGAAAGTTATGGTTAGCAATCGGCTCAAAATTGGCGGGATCGATAGGTAATTGTAAATCATTAGATATGGGGTCTACAAATGCATACTTTTCCAGAAATCGAGGAAAGAAACTTTTACAACTGCCTCTTGGGTATCCATATCGTAAACGCTTTTACGCCGCCAGCGCCGATAGCTGAGCAAGTCAGCATAGGGTAGCGGTGAAGGTTTACTGTTACTGTGCTGGAGGTACCGTGTTCGAATCCTGCTCGTGTACTTTTTGCTGGCACGGTAGCTCAGCGTGTTCGGTCAGAGTACTGGTTGGTCTCTGTAATAAAAAAACTGAGTGGGAGGATCAAAAAAAGAACTAGAACGGATGTCATGTGACGTCCGCAACGACCAAGCACAACGATCGACTACGAACAAAATAAAAAAAAATAATAATAAAATTTAAAAATAAAAAAATTGCGCAACGTCCAAGATAACTGGCTGGGAAGCGGAGACCCCGGGTTCGAATCTCTTGGAAACATAGCGGATGTCATTCTTCTCGTTTATATATTTCCATATCTCAATTGATAGGGATAGGAGGATTAATAAGGTAAGTGAATCACTAAGGAATGATAAAAAGGCAGGCAAATAAATTTCATAAACCTCTTGGGATAGTAAACAACTAAAATGTTACTCCTGGTCACTTTACAAAGGCTCTTCCTGTCACTATTTAGTATCCTCACTTTTCTTCGAACAAGTAAATGGATGGTACTTGTCATATATTCGAAACAAATATGCTCGCGGCACCAGGAACATCTAATGAATGCATTCTTTTGATAGCTACGCTGTTCCTTCCGAAGAGTCGGCGGCAAAAAAACGGGGTTTACATTTAAAAATACACTCCTGGAAATTGATATAAGAACAGCGTGAATTCATTGTCCCAGGAAGGGGAAACTTTATTGACACATTCCTGGGGTCAGATACATCACATGATCACACTGACAGAACCACAGGCACATAGACACAGGCAACAGAGCACGCACAATGTCGGCACTAGTACAGTGTATATCCACCTTTCGCAGCAATGCAGGCTGCTATTCTCCCATGGAGACGATCGTAGAGATGCTGGATGTAGTCCTGTGGAACGGCTTGCCATGCCATTTCCACCTGGCGCCTCAGTTGGACCAGCGCTCGTGCTGGACGTGCAGACCGCGTGAGACGACGCTTCATCCAGTCCCAAACATGCTCAATGGGGGACAGATCCGGAGATCTTGCTGGCCAGGGTAGTTGACTTACACCTTCTAGAGCACGTTGGGTGGCACGGGATACATGCGGACGTGCATTGTCCTGTTGGAACAGCAAGTTCCCTTGCCGGTCTAGGAATGGTAGAACGATGGGTTCGATGACGGTTTGGATGTACCGTGCACTATTCAGTGTCCCCTCGACGATCACCAGTGGTGTACGGCCAGTGTAGGAGATCGCTCCCCACACCATGATGCCGGGTGTTGGCCCTGTGTGCCTCGGTCGTATGCAGTCCTGATTGTGGCGCTCACCTGCACGGCGCCAAACACGCATACGACCATCATTGGCACCAAGGCAGAAGCGACCTTCATCGCTGAAGACGACACGTCTCCATTCGTCCCTCCATTCACGCCTGTCGCGACACCACTGGAGGCGGGTTGCACGATGTTGGGGCGTGAGCGGAAGACGGCCTAACGGTGTGCGGGACCGTAGCCCAGCTTCATGGAGACGGTTGCGAATGGTCCTCGCCGATACCCCAGGAGCAACAGTGTCCCTAATTTGTTGGGAAGTGGCGGTGCGGTCCCCTACGGCACTGCGTAGGATCCTACGGTCTTGGCGTGCATCCGTGCGTCGCTGCGGTCCGGTCCCAGGTCGA
Source organism: Schistocerca cancellata (assembly GCF_023864275.1). Lineage (NCBI taxonomy): Eukaryota > Metazoa > Arthropoda > Insecta > Orthoptera > Acrididae > Schistocerca > Schistocerca cancellata. The sequence goes on along the minus strand of NC_064626.1, from coordinate 264,516,443 downwards.
CGGGCACGTGCACCTTCCGCCGACCACTGGCGACAACATCGATGTACTGTGGAGACCTCACGCCCCACGTGTTGAGCAATTCGGCGGTACGTCCACCCGGCCTCCCGCATGCCCACTATACGCCCTCGCTCATAGTCCGTCAACTGCACATACGGTTCACGTCCACGCTGTCGCGGCATGCTACCAGTGTTAAAGACTGCGATGGAGCTCCGTATGCCACGGCAAACTGGCTGACACTGACGGCGGCGGTGCACAAATGCTGCGCAGCTAGCGCCATTCGACGGCCAACACCGCGGCTCCTGGTGTGTCCGCTGTGCCGTGCGTGTGATCATTGCTTGTACAGCCCTCTCGCAGTGTCCGGAGCAAGTATGGTGGGTCTGACACACCGGTGTCAATGTGTTCTTTTTTCCATTTCCAGGAGTGTATGTGTTTTCCGGGAATTAATATTAGTGCGGTCCGCCGCTCGTGGTCTCGCGGTAGCGTTCTCGCTTCCCGAGCACGGGGTCCCGGGTTCGATTCCCGGCGGGGTCAGGGATTTTAACCTGCCTCGAGATGACTGGGTGTTTGTGTTGTCCTGATCATTTCATCATCATCCAGGAAAGTGGTGAAATTGGACTGAGCAAAGATTGGGTAATTGTACGGGCGCTGATAACCACGCAGTTGAGCGCCCCACAAACCAAACATCATCATCATCATCACAATATTAGTGCGCACATCGCATACTATATTATTGCCTGAAAAATCGGTGATGACAGCCGGTTATGAATTATCCTGTGAATTGTTATTGCATCCGTGCGGTTGTGCAATTCCCGCTGGGTTCCCAGAAGCACCCTGCAATTCTGAAGCCTCGAAATAAAGCTTTTAACCTGGCGATAGAAACAAATATCACACGGCTGGCACAGAGGTGGGCAATTTTGGCGATATTACTTTTACCGTGCACGTCGGTTAACCCTCGTCATCTATAAACATTGTGTCATACATTAGAGTATTAGTTTGTCCACCCCAGGAATCCAGTATTGGATGAAACTTGTTATCAACAACGTATGGTTTTAAAAATTTCTCAAGAAATGTTCTGTAAATAGCATTTGTCATTTTCCCGGATCTGGAGCAAGTTGTTGTTGTTGTGGTCTTCAGATCTGAGACTGGTTTGATGCAGCTATCCATGCTACTCTGTCCTGTGCAAGCTGCTTCATCTCCCAGTACGTGCCTACACCCTTCTGGATCTGGAGCAAGTCATGTAAACATTTTTCAACGAGTCGGTTAAGCGATTGACCTTCTCTAATGTAACATTCGTTTGCCGCGCGGGGTAGCCGTGCGTTCTGAGGTGCCTTGCCATGATTCGCGCGACTTCCCCCTTGGAGGTTCCAGTCCTCCCTCCAGTGTGTGCGTGTTATCCTTAGCGTACGTTAGTTTAAATTAGATTACGTAGTGTGTAATCCTAGGGACCGATGACCTCAGCAGTTTGGTTCCATAGGAACCTACCACGAATTTCCAAAATGTCCAAATATTCGTTTCTTGTAAACACAGAGAAACTTAGGTAACACTTTTCCAGAGGCTGTGATGGCATATTGCGCCATGTACGAATGTGTTAGTATATTTTTTCTACCAGCTGCGACAAGAGTTTGTTTTTCTTCCTTCTGTGATAATAGTACGGCCAAGTTCGTATGGCCTTACTTTCCATTGTTGTCAGATATTCAGTATGGCGGCGATGATGTCATCCAAGATGGCGGCCTGTAGACCTGGCAAAGGCGCATGACGTCATCCAAGATGGCGATCGTGACGTCAGCTGATGGCGTGAGTACCATTATCCAAATTGGCATCTTTTGAAGAGAAAGTGCCACGCCCCCTTGCCACGCCCTCGTCGCACGAAGTTCAAATTCCATCATGACAATGCAACACAACATGGCCACCTTCACTAACCTAAGAAAATTGTCCTCATCGATTTGATTCATACTGATAGGATGTGTAGATCATGGCTAGGAATTGAATGTATGTGAACAAGAAGGCACAACTCTCAATCGTTTTCGAGGGAATAGAGTTTGCAAGTTTGAGGCATGCACATATACTGTGTGGTCGCTAGCAGGCAATGAGCCCATACTATAAATAATATAAAGAATAATAATATTACTTCTGCGTGTGAGGATGAGAATACAGGTCAGATAATTAATAATATTTCAAAGTATTAAGATTAAACAATATTATTTCCTCACACATGGTCTGGCATGTGAACAATGGCATTAGTGGGTACGGTCGTGCGTTTGCTAACCATTTTTGAATTACCATGTGAAATATCGGACTTTTTGCAACAAAATTGCCGTGAATTTTCCTTCGTATTCAACACAAACCTCTGCCATGTCGCAGCTGTTTACATCATTGTTAAAACAACTAAAATAAAAAAAGACATAGAGATTAACGAAATATACATTTAAGAAATCACGTAAATTATGAATAGACATATGCCGGCCGCGGTGGTCTAGCGGTTCAGGCGCTGAGTCCGGAACCGCGCGACTGCTACGGTCGCAGGTTGGAATCCTGCCTCGGCCATGGATGTGTGTGATGTCCTTAGGTTAGTTAGGTTTAAGTAGTTCTAAGTTCCAGGGGACTGATGACCACAGATGTTAAGTCCCATAGTGTTCAGAGCCATTTTAACCATTTGAATAGACATATGTAAATAATAATTGTTGCTTGGTAGTATATTAATTTACATGAGTACATCGATGCAGCTCTTTAAATCTACCTATGTTCAGTATGTAACAAAATGTCTGTAGTTACAGGGCAATGACAAAATGCGTCCACAGTGAATCAGATTATCTCATCACTTTAAGTAGCACGAGAGGAGTCAGAGCTGAAGTACAATATTAAAACATTTGCTGTTTTTTCACCGCAACTACATGTTGTTTATCGATAGCTCATCACATCCTGTCTTTGACAGTCGAAAAATTATATTATCGCTTTCGCGTGCTGATGAGTCCTTAAATCCCCCCTAAATTGCAAGACTGAAGTACTAAAACTGCAGGCGAGCAATTTATTGAGTGAAATTTTGTTGTCAATCGACATTCATGTGAGATAAATATGGTAAAAAGTACAAAATGAGTTTTGTTTACATGTGAAACATGACGTGGGAAACGTAGAAAAATATAAATAATATTATAAAAAATGGTAAAATCCTTAAAATTATCTTATATCTAAGTCATTGTGATCATTTTATATCATTAATAAGAAATAAAAATATTTTCCTCCACTCGGACTGAGTCCTTAGGCATGAGAGTCAATCACTGTACCGTCTTTTTTAAATTCTTTTACTTTTTTTTGGAGTGCTCTACCGACATTTTTTTTCTGAAGGGGTAGCGAACCGGTGGGGGCTCAGAGGACAAAGCGGGCAGGGGTCGAAACCTGATGCCTGACCCCAGTGTCCCTTTCACACCACCGGCCCTGAGCGGCTCAGAAAAGTGGAAGACACAGGAATCAACGGCAGTGAAAGGCGCCGCTGTTGTTTATTTACTTGCATATTGTTTTTGTAATATTCACTATTGTTATGAAATTATGTGGAATATACATCAGCGACAGAGAAAAGAAATATAAATGCTGGGTAATGAAAAAGAAAAGGTAAAGCAAATAAAATCCGCGCTATTTATGTCGCGCTCTCCCATCCGCAGGGGTCAGAGGTAGAATCGATCATAGGCGGCTAAAAATCAGACAACGCCGGGGAAGGTGGTGGGGGGTAGAGGGTGGGGAGAGGTGCCGTCAGCTCCAGACACGCCCCAACTTAGTGGAGGTCTAACAAAGATCCCTCTAAGATAATTATCAAATAATGTTCGGCAACGTGGCATGTTTATGAGAGCTGCTTGGGCTGTTCGTAAATAGGTCCAGAAGTCAAGGCGGGATTTAGGTCCCTTATGAAAGAGATGAGCGACTGCCCACCACGTGACCCACGTAACTGCTTGATATTTGACGGCGGGAAAATGTTTGTCCTCTGAGTATAGAAACATTCTGTCTGGTGGCGCTTGGAGAAAGCAGGCAATGATTTGCTGCAAGAAGCGCCAGACATCTTGCGAAGAGGCGTATGTAAGACGGTGGTCATCATTGTCGAGTTGCTGGCGAAGGAGACAAAGAGGGGAATCTAACAAACCAGTGTTGGTCAGTCGCTGTTTTGTGGCAAACTTTCTGTTGACTATTTGATACCACAGTGCCTGGACATCCGTAGGGAGGAAGGACTGGTAGATGGTAGTCCGCACTGTGGACTACTGGATGGAAGGATGCTTGGTCTCCATCACATTCTGCGGAACACAGCGCAATAGTGGGCTGTATATATCCTTAGTCCTGGGCGGGCGCGTATGTGGGAGACTGCTATGTGTGTAACTGAAGTCGACGAAAAAGATCGAAATGTGAGACAAATGAGGCATGATAAGGCTGGTGGTGGAAGTGGGCAGGAGGACCTCAAGCAAACAGTATGTTAGAGATATACCCCTTCCAGTTCACAGTCTTCTCATGGTAATCATATACAAGGCCGCAGCTCGCACATGGACACTGACGAGCCCGAGGCCACCATCCTGAGGGAGTAGGGTAAGTGTCTCATAATGGACTTTAAACATGGAACCAGGAGATAACAGCCAAAGGCCGCCTGAAGGTGTGCCCAATCGCCGTCGGCAGAGGTATAACTTGCGCGATGGGCCAATTTTGATGCCACATAACGATTAAGAAACTCAACGTTTTGTAGTGTGTTCTGATAGCGCAGGAGGTTCTGGCGGACGTCGTTGCGGACGACGTGTAAAAGGCGACGGAAATTCGTTGCCGCTGTGCGTGAGACCATGGGGGTAAATGTAACGCCCAAGTACCGGAACGTCTACACAAGTTGTAGGGGTGTCACTTCACCTTCCTGGAGGCTTCGTCCAGTGTACATCGCAGAAGATTTGGCGACATTCATGGCACTGCCAGTGGCAGCCCCATAACATGTGATTAATTCGAGGACTGCTCAGATTTTGGAGACGGAGCGAATGAGGAGGAAGAGGTCATCAGCATATGTCTGACAGCGAAATCTGTGTTGTTGAAGGCTGTCAAGCCCCAAATGAGGGACTCTAGGGCAATAGGCATGCAGGAAGGTAGAGAGGAGGCACACCTGCTGTATGGAATGGCAGATAGGTACCAGCCCAGCTAAATCGTCCATTGACTTGGACTCATGAACTGGCACTGTTGTACAGACGCCGGAGTACGTCGATGAACTGAGGGAGGATGCCCATTCGAGCTGCGATTGGAAACAAGAAACGATGGCGCACTTTATCGAAAGTGCTATCGAAATCTATAGCGACGACTTCTGCATGGAGTCTGCAGGTCGCTGCCATTGCAATGAAGTTGCAGCATTCCCATGTGGCAGTCTGTATGTCAACCTGTCGCCCAAGCATAATTTGCTCTGGGGAGAGGATATGAGGGAGTATTGTTTGGAGATGCATTGCCAATAAGCGGACAAAAATCTTGTGAACGACATTGAATAGAGTGAGCGGTCTGTAGCTCATGACCATCAAACCACGGACTGGTTTGTGGACAGGAATGATGATGCCCTCAACAAAGGTGGGTGGGATTGCTTGGTCAGATGTCATCAGTTCTTGATACATAGTCATCCACCGCAGTGCCATGAGGTCCCGAAAGGCACAGTGTAAGCCATCGATGTCGGGCGATCTGTTGACTGCACCCTTGTCGATTGCATTGTCGACTTCGTCTCGTGTGACCACCACTGTCGGAGTATCTGCCTCCGTGTGTGGGACGGCACATTTGACGTAATTCAAAATGGATTCGTCTTCTATCCTATAAGTACAACGGTAGTGTTCGACGAATGCGTGAGCGATGCATTCTTAATGGTCATGTGTGGGCCATGAGGGGTGGTCAGAGTGTTGATGATATGCCGACGACGCCGTCGTTCGTGTGACACTATATGATGCATGGATGGAATTTCGAAACCCGCATGATCGTGGCGCCGCGTCCGTATCACCACCTCTTGCAATTTCTTTAGTTCTTTGCCTTTCCAGCTAGTTGTCTGGTGTTGGCGGGCGAGTGTCCAGATCTCGGAGAATCGCATACTAGAAGTCAACAGTGTGGCAAAGCTAGTCGGCCAAGTCCTTCCCATATCTCATTAGGGTCCTCTGGATGGCTGGTTTGGCGCAGTCGTTCCATCACGTCAGTGTCGACCAGTAACGGGGAAGGAGTCGTTAGCAGGCTGTCCATGTCTCAGTGACTCACTGGCGACAAGTCAGGTTATGCAGATGAGAAGTATTTAGTTTCCATGGTGCACGCCTACGCCATACCGGTTGCGGTGGAAGGATTACGGCGCAGATCTAAGCGCAATGGTCGGAGAAGGCTAGTGGCCAGCGTTTCGCGCCCCGTATCACAGATCTAAGAGTCTGTGTATAGCATTCGCTGATCTGTAAGTAGGACGGCTTCGGAGTTCATTGGTGACCTATCGGACGCCGTTTAGACAGGATATGTCCGGAACTGTGTCCACTTTTCCGCAGTCGTGGAGTGTGCTGCATGGTCAGAGTGCTGCGACGACTACCTCTGCAGGAAGCTCGAATGGTAATTCGAAAATGCATATCGTACGCATACCTAAACAGCGTGGTTGACGGTTACCGCCCCCAAAATGCCATCAGCATGACAGAAGCGGAGCCACTGTTTGATCTCACTTAGGGTGCGTTCGCACGCCGCGTCGTTTATGATTTTAACGTAGACCATGTTGCTCACGATCGACAGATGTATTCCGATAATATCGGTTGCCGGGATCTTTACGTCTTCTCACAGAAAACGCTCCATCTGGAGTACTTTGGGTCGGACATAACCGTTGCAGAAAGTAAATCGGAGTATAGATTTACGGTAACGGTTCACCATGTATCGTAGACGGTAGGGCGGCAATTAAGCAACGGCCGTCAGAATGTAAACAAGGCGAGCTCGCGCTCCGCACGCGGAAAACACGGACGCGTCCGCTGTGTTGCCGTGCCAAAGGGAGACTGTCTGTGCTACTACGGGTCACATTAAACAGTCGCTCATAAGCAAGCATATCTATTACAAGATTGCATTACATGTGAAAACTAATACATGAAAAATGAAAATATTTACAAATTCCATGTAACTAACCAGTGAACATTAAAGGATCGAAAATCAAAGTTCATGTTGTGCAATTCTTTACATGTTTTTATTTCTTATGGAAGTCTGCACAGTTAAATGTGATGACACATAGTCGTGTTCACAAATATTAGTTTTCAACATAAGAAATGATAGGTTAGTTTCGTTAAAAAAAATGAATCACTAATGTATTCGTGCCTTATTTTGTCGTGGATTTGCACTACTAGAGCATATTTTCACACATCTGTTAGCAAAATGGTTCAAATGGCTCTGAGCACTATGGGACTCAACTTCTGAGGTCATTAGTCCCCTAGAACTTAGAACGAGTTAAACCTAACTAACCTAAGGACATCACAAACATCCATGCCCGAGGCAGGATTCGAACCTGCGACCGTAGCGGTCTTGCGGTTCCAGACTGCAGCGCCTTTAACCGCACGGCCACTTCGGCCGGCCATCTGTTAGCACACGTCACTTAATATCACTTGCACTTTGTGTAGATGACTACCTACTTTTGGGAGCAAGATTGGCTCTGAAGTGAATGGAAGGGAATTTCCACGTATTTACTGACGCGGAAGTTGTGGACGTATAATGGAATCTCCATGGCAGCATTACTGATGACCATATCCGTCTTCAGGTGGCCTCTAAGTAAAGGCCTGGCATGGAATAGTGTTCGTTTTGGTGTGCTGCTTCCTCCTCTATCGTAGGATTCTTCAAGTTATCTTGCTGAATACGGCGTCGTTTCACAAATGTTTTGATCAGAATAGTTCATAGATTTGATGCACCTGGAATGATACACGGATAGTGCAAAATGTTCAAAGACAGACAGCCCCTGCTGTGTTTTCATTACAAATATTAAGTCTGTTTTGCATTGGCGTAAATGGTAAATCGTTCATAAACATAAAATATTGATACTGTCCATTAGTTTGCTGTTTTAGCTGCATTAGTCAAATTCTGATATCTAGTTACACTCTGATACATAGTTCATGCCATAGACATGATTTTGTGAAATAATGACAGGATTATAACATAGTTACATATATAAATACATACATACATAACATAAATAGATAGATACAAGAATACAAGAAATAATAGAGCACACAATGTTATAAAATGTTACAAAAGGACAGAATATTAAATAGATATAAATGTTTTCATTGCTGCCACAAGCAGTGTTCTTTTTACATGTCTCCTTTCCTGAGGATACAGTTTTCATTAACAAAATAGTTACATGTTGGACTCTTTGTCTCATATTCTTTTCTACGTATTATTTTCCTTGGAAATTTGCAATATTTGAATGGATTAAATCAGGGCGATGCACTGGCCTGAAAAATACAGTATATGGTAAGACACAATATCAAATGCAACATCTACATTCAGTTCGAAATGCATGTTTACAAAATAAAAATTTGAAATATCTCAGTGAAAAACAGTAGCATATCACAAGCTTCAGTGACTGTATTATGAAGAGTGTTGTGAAAATGTGTGCCTACTTGGACTGTGTTGGTTGTGTACTGTGATTTGTGTCTAAACAAATTTGTGAATATTTGTAAGGTTGTACAAGTCAGTGTCAGTGTCTAATTCAAAATCTGGTTTTGTCTCTTCCTTCTCTCAATCTCATAATCCGTGGGTTATGCTAAGCATGTTGCATGATGTACTGAGCATTTTGGAAGACGTATCCTCTTCTTTCTTCTATTTCTGCTGAAGATGTTCTCAGCTGCTGCTGAAATGTTAAAAATTCTTAAAAGTAAAGTTGTCAGTATGTTTCTCTTCCTCTTTTGGTTGTCTTGAAGCACTTACCTGCTTACTGGTAGCTGCTTTTCTGCTTGGCATAAAATACTTCAAGATCTTTTTGAGGGTACGGTATAAGCCTAAAGTTATGTTGGTTCTGAAGTTGTGTAACAAATAAGCTCCTGGATGAGGTATAGTGATAATCGTGTATGGACCTTCACACATAGGATACCACTTGGCATTTCTTCTCCAAAGTACTGAAGATATCAAGTGTGTTCTTAATAATACTTTCATGTCAGTGAAAAAAGTTTGTCTTCTCTTGTTGGTGAATGAGCAATACTTGCTTCTGCTTTACGTTAGTTTTGTGATGACTGTGAAAACGTCTCTAACTTTCTCATCATAACTAGTTTCTGTACTGTGTACTTTTGGTGTAGGGTTACTCCATTCATTGTTTTCTGCTGTGTTAAGGATCATCTCTGATGGTGTGTAAGGTGTATTGTATATGTTAAAATTATTGTGAATCTCCAATGTGAATGATTTATAGAGATGTAGGTTCTCATGAAACAATTTAGTTCTCTGAATATTCTTTCACATGGGTTGGCAGTAGGTGAAAATTTTGAGATGAAAATGCACTTAATGTTTTTGTCTTTTAATAACTGTTTCCATTCGTATCCTGTGTTATATGAAGCATTATCAGATAGTATAGCTGCAGGTTTCGGTGTATGTGGAATGTAATCTTTCTCAAATCTCCTGATGATTGTAACGACTGTGGCTGATTTGAGTGCAAAAAGTTTAACATGTTTTGAAAAAATATCGTGAAAGGCTAAGATGTATTTAACATCTCCTTTACTTGAGGGTTGAGGTCCAATGATGTCGGTACAAATTATCTCTCTGGGTTTTGTGGGTAAAATGTAATGTAAATCAGTTTTTGTGGATTGGTTCTGTGGTTTTGTCTTTCGGCATAAAATACATTTGCTGATTATGTTGTGTATTTTGCGTCTCATGTTGGTGAAGTAACAGTATGAGTGTAGGTTTGTGAAACATTTTCTTGTTCCATAGTGTCCCCATGTGTGTGTTCAATGAGTTTGTTGACTGAGTCAGAAGGAGTACAAAAGTACCAGTTTATGTGAGTGTCTTCTGTAGAAGTATACATTGTTGTGTAGCATTTATCTTGGTTTCACTGGGTGATCTTGTGGTTGGGTTAAAATATCTTTGATCTTTCTCCAATGTGTGTCTTCATCTTGTAATGTAGCCAAGGTCTATGTGGGATTGTGTAATGTTTATCCTGCATGAGTAAGATTGTGTAATCATTTGTGTATTCAAAGCCGGTGTTGGTATTGTGTAGCCATTGTAGTGACCTAGAAAATGTGTCAGCAATAATGTTATCTTTCCCTTTGATGTGTTTTGTTTCGAATAAGTAATTTTGTACAGATTGTCCCCAACGTGTAAATCTAGTGTGTATAAGTTTGAATGTAAGGAGAAAAGTGAGTCCTTGGTGATCTGTATACATCTTGGTGTGTTTGCCATTACACTAGTGCTTAATCTTCTTAAAGGCACAGACTATGGATAAGGTCTCTACTTCTGTGGTAGACTAGGCTCTTTCAGATTATTCAAGAGTTCTGCTGGCAAAACGAATGATTTTGATCTGCTTACATTCACCAGTTTTGACAATCTGGAATAGGCAACACTACACGAAGCATCGTACGTCATGCAGAAATTTAAGATAAAATCTGAGTGATCACGAATTTGTGAGTTTAACAACGCTTCTTTGATTCTGTTAAAGTCATTCTGACAGTTTTGATCCGAAATCAATATACGGTTATTCTTCAACAAATTTAACAGGTGTCTACTGTTGAGAAGTTGTTCAGGAAGAAATCGACGGAAGAAAGAACATTATTCAAGGAATGATTTTTAGCTGTTTCTTTGTGGTAGGGCTTGAAAAGTATCTGATTGCATCACGCTTTGTAGGATCTGGCCTAATGCCTCATGTCTTGTTTATGTGTTCTAGGTATTTTATCTCTGAACAGGCAAATTTCGACTTACTAACATTTACAGTTACTCCTGCTTGTGTAAATCTGTGTAGTAATATATTTAGTGTTTTCGTGGCTATGAATATGTCACCAACATAGTGTGTAACAGAATAGATCAAATCATCACCTAAAACAGTATTCAGAGCGGTTATAAATATTCATGAACTATGAACTTATGTTTAGACCGAAAGGTAATACACAAAACTGATAAGTACGACAAGCATACATAAAAGCAGTATACTTCCTGAACTCAGTTGTCAGAGGAACAAGACAAAATAAATTTGTCAAGTCGAATGAAGAGAAGTACTTTGCTCCCAAAACTCGTTCTAGCGGTTCCTCTAAATTCTCAGGTTGTGTTCTGACTGGTAATATTACCTGGTTAATAGCTCTGGCATCAAGTACAACCTGTATGTTTCCATTAGGTTTTCTCACTACGTGTAACGGACTAGAATATGGTGAAGTGGATGGCTCTATAATTCCCCATGCTAGGATTTGCTTTAACTTGTGCCAAACTCCAGGTTGTAGAGACATAGGTACGTTATAAGACTTATGGAAATGTATCTGGTGAGGCTACACTTCGATGGTGTATGTGTACGTTTTGATCACACCGGGTCGTTTTGTAAATATAATCATATTTTTCACTAGAAGATCATTTAGCTGTGACTTTTCCTCTTCATCGATCGCTGTGCATTCTGAAAACTTAGAATTAATCTGTGTTAATATGTCTTCGCATTCATAGTCTGAGAAATAGGTGCAGGTGTGCATCTGTAGTTCATATACAGTGCAGTGTTTGTCATGTTCAACTGAAGGGCTTATTTCAATAGTGGTACAAGTCCATTTTTGTTCATATTGAGATGCGGAGTCCTAAAGTTAAATGAGCGCTGAAAAATCTGCAGTTGATATACCAGAAATATACAAGCATATGACTTCTTGCTAGAGATGAACCTTTCTTTCTGTATGTTAGGCTCATTAATTTCAGAAGCATTATAGTCAGAGAAGTGGAGGTAATGGTCTTGTACCACTACTGAAATCAGCCCTTCAACTGTTTTCGTGTCTAATTTTACACAGATCTCACTCTCTTCACGTAAAACATAACATATACTTTTGGAGAAGTCTATAGTGGAGTCCTTCTCACACAAAAAAAATATACCTAAAATACAATTCGTAAATAAGTGAAGAACGACGAGGAATGGCCATTGTGTAATCCCATTACCTATCGCCAACTTGACAAACACTTATTTTCTTATCCTGGACTTATTACCTAATGCTTTTAGTATCTTGCAATTCTGAACAGGAAATTCTACCACTTCATTCATCTTTACACAAAACTTCTGTGATACTACGCTGATTGCAGCACCTGTATCAATGACAATAGTGGTTGTTGTTTTTAGGGGAAGTGACCAAACAGCGAGGTAATCGGCCTCATCGGATTAGGGAAGGATGGGGAAGGAAGTCGGCCGTGCCCTTTCAAAGGAACCATCCCCGCATTTGTCTGGAGCGATTTAGAGAAATCACGGAAAACCTAAATCAGGATGGCCGGATGCGAGATTGAACCTTCGTCCTCCCGAATGCGAGTCCAGTGTGCTAGCAATGCCCCACCAAGATCGGTACGACAATAGTAGTGGGTACTCCTCCTATGTACCTGTAGTGGATGATAGTACAATTTGTTTCTTCTTGGATGGACACTGTGTGTTATCACTCTTGATGTCATTAGCCAAGTTTCCCTGTTCGTTGCATCTCAAGAATAGTATGTGGGATTCATGTGGTGTGAATCTGATCGTATTATTGTGTGGTTTGTTAGTGTTCGGTGTGTCAAATGATAATTGTGTCGAAGCTGCCCCCCCAAATCTTCCTCAGTCACGCCCTGAGGCATGGAAATGACTGCGTCTAGTTTAACTCTTTTTTGTGGCCGGCCGGAGTGGTCGAGCGGTTCTGGGCGCTACAGTCTGGAACCACGCGACCGCTATGGTCGCAGGTTCGAATCCTGGCTCGGGCATCGATGTGTGTGATGTCCATAGGTTAGTTAGGTTTAAGTAGTTCTAAGTTCTGGGGGACTGATGACCTCAGTATTTAAGTCCCATAGTATTCAGAGCCATTTGAACTATTTGAACTCCTTTGTGTCAATGTTAGCTGGAGGTGGCGTTTCGCTTTCCATTTCAATTATATTTACCTGTGGGTATTGGCGCCGCCATTCTCCGGGTTGATTTTGGTGCTACTGTGGTGTCAAAAAAAAAAAAAAAAAAAGGTGTGTGAATTCCTAATGGGCCAAACTGCCGAGGTCATCGGTCCCTAGACTTACACGCTACTTAAACTAAATTATGCTAAGAACAACACACACACACACACACACACCCGAGGGAGGACTCGAACCTCCGGTGGGAGGCGCTGCGCAATCTTTTACATGGCGCCTCAAACCGCGCGGCCACTCCGCGCGCGAGATGCTGTCGGCATGTTGTTTTGATTTGCATAATTGTTCTGTTGTATCAGGTGCGCCGGTGGCTGCCAGTGTTGATTGTCGTGAAATTGATTATGTGGATAAAAGTTTTGGTTTTGAATGTGGTTCTGTGGTGCTGTGTAATTCGTATTATGTTCTGCCACTGTTTTCTGTATGAAGTTGTTAGTGTTTTGTATGTATTGGTTATGATTTGTTCTCGTATTGAAAATATTAAATTTTCGTCTTTTGTAGGAATTGCCTCCTTGTGTGTAGTTGTTTTGATGACTGTAATTATTTGTATTGTATTGTGGTGTCGAGTTTTGGAAATTGTTCTGTGTATTTTGTAGCTGCACTAAAGGAACATTTGTCTGCGCGCCTGAGTTGTGTAGGCTAACCTGCAAGTTCGACATAGTCGCTACGTAAATATTACGATTTCTGTTCGTGGACTGAGTAGAGTAAATCAATACCGTCAAATCTTTCTAAAAAGTAATCTGCGTCTTCCTCAGGGAGATGGACTAATTTTTCTTTTATGTGAAATGGCAACTTGGACTTGAGTGGACGAATTATGTCACGAGGTGCGACTGGTTCGTCGAGAAAGTGGATGATGTTGAGAAATTACTCAAAGTATCGTCTCAGGTTTCCGTTGTTTTGTTTGATGTGCTCTGGTTCCGTTACTTGTTTCCTAATGCGTTCCTGAACAGTCTCTGACCAGTATCTATTTAGGAATGCATTTTCGAATTGCTCGTATGTGTTACATTTGTCACTCTCTTTGTATGCCCAGAGGCAGCTTCGCCCTGAATGTAATTAAAGATGTGGGAAACGTTCTTTCTATCGCTCTAAGAGCCAGGAAAGGCTTGTTTGAATGTTTTGAGGAATATCATAGGGTGTATGGTATTCTATCCTGGAATAAAGTGTTCAAACTTCCTGCGGTTAGACAGGCTTTCTTCTTCCTTATACGCATTGCGTCTGCTGCGATCTGAGAGTGTGTAGTGTTCTAGTGGGTGTTGTGAATGTATGTCTTCTGAGCAGTAATTGTAATTATATTCTGGTGTCATGTGTCGGTTTGTGTCACTATTCATATTCGGTGTTCCTGTGGGCTGCGATTCATGACGATAAAATTGTTCGTTACCAAATCTTGTGTTGTGTTTTCATGTGTTAGACAGTTATGTAGGTGAAAGACTGTATGTATGTGTCTTTTCATATGTGGTATATTGTACTGTGTGGTCGATCACCTGTTTGTTTTTCGACATATAATCAATCAATGTCTTACACTATGGCTGGCAATTCCTCATTCAAACATGTGTCGAAATCTTTATCCTTCTGTGCTGTTTAAATGCAAAATTGTTCACTGAAATCTGCAAAACGTGTGTCACTTTTTTTCTGTAGAGTGTCGTGTATATGTGAGTGTACCTCATTGAGTTTACATTCAACATTCTTCACTTTGGTTTGTACTAGTTTGTACTAGTACTGGTCTTAAGCTGAGTAGCCATGTTTTCACAGACTGTGGATAGGTCTTTTATCTGATGTTTGACTGCATTGACATCTGATCGAGCTGCAAAGTAAGCTCTGAGATGTCTCCGACAAGTAGTTCACTTGCTGTGTCAAACGAGTGTTAATGTTGTCAAGCCGCGCGGGGTCGCGTTACCACGGTTTCCTACGGCTCCTCCCCCCCCCCCCCCCCGGGTCCGAGGTTCGAGTCGTCCCTCAGTCATGGGTGTGTGTGTTGTCCTTACCGTAAGTTAGTTTAAGTTAGATTAAGCAGTGTTTAAGCCTACGGACCGACGACCTCAGCAGTTTGGTCCCATAGGAATTTACCACAAATCTACAAATTTTCAATGTTGTCAAGTAATCGCGTCAGCCTTTCTTCGCTTTTTGCTAGACGGTTTGCATTGTCTTTCACTAATTACGAAATGCGTTCGTCATTCTTTGTCTGTGTTTCATTTATATTGGAAATATCTTTCATGATTGTGTTCAATATTGCGATAAAATTTGTGTTAGACAACGGCGCTGCCCCCTACCGCATTATCAGCTGATGCATGCAAGAGCAAGTTTGGTTCGGAATTTGATATTTCGGAAGTTGGCGGCAAAGAAATGAAATTATTTTCTGTCACAATATGATTCTGTATTTGGTTATTCATGTTGTTGTCGCATGTGTCGGTGTTGGTTTGTGTATTAGTATTCACGTTATCTAATTATTGTTCCATGTTGAATTTTTTTCTGGCTTTCACCATAATGAAAAATGCGAAAATAAAGCAATTAAATTCGTAAGTGTGTGTAATCCCTATAAGAAAGTCACTGATCCTGTTAATATGAATAACTGAAATCAAATCTTCATACGCAAAATTTCAATCTTGCTGGCTTATCGCCATGTTATATGAAATGAACTTGAATACGACCATTTTGTGTATTGAAAAGAACCTATTGTTTAAGCTGATAACTACTGTCGTAATTTCGATGCACACGTGAATTGCCAGAAAATGAAATAAAATGAAATGAATCTGAATTTTGAATGAATTTAAGACTGAATCTAAAGACTAATTGTGCACACTGTAAACTGCATGCAAATGCGCAGCAGATTGCAATTTCGATCACGTCATATCCTGGATTCTTGACTGTTTTCCAAATAATGGTTGGTAATTGTTCCTCCTGTTGTTGTTGAATGTCATGGAAAAGGGAACAGATAGTATAGCACATGTAACCTTGTCGCCAATGTAAATAATAATATACTTCTGCCAGTGAGAATGATGATACATATCACATAATTAATAATATATCAAAGTATTAAGATTAAACAATATTATTTCCTCACACATTGTCTGGTGTGCGATCAATGGCATTGGCAGCTGAGGTCGTGCGTTTGCTATGTATTTTTGCATTATCTCATGAAATATCGGACTTCTTGCAGTAAAACTGCCATGAAGATTGACTTATGGTTCTTTTATTCTAGGACTCTAAAATTTTCCTTCAGAGTGCACACAAACCTCTGCTATGTTGCAGCCGGTTACGTCATTGTTAAAACTAATAAAATGAAAGAAATACATAGAGATTAATGAAATATATATTCAAGAAATCACCTGAATTATGAATAGACACTTATATATAAATAATAATTGTTGCTTGGCAGTATATTAATATAAATGAGTACGTCGATGCGCCTAGCGCGAGAGGAGTCAGAGGTAAAATACAGGAGTGTAAGTCTCTAACGCCGAATGTTAACAGAGTAAGCTTCTCATTACGGCTTGCTGCGTATGACACCTCCCAAGCTGAGGTATGGTAGCTAAAAATGTTATTTTATGTGTTTTGTCTCCCTGGATATTCTATGTTTTATACTATTGCACCGGAAAATGCTACTGACATGTCTGTGCTTTATAGGGGTGGTTTTCCGTTGACAGACTTCGAAACGCTGAGTATAGGGTGTCGCTTTTATGATCTCACTTTAATTTTACTTTATACTCCATCTTGTCTGGTCGTATATATGGCAGCTCGAACTTTTATAAGGAAGATGCCATTTGTTTACTTTGTCAAAATCTGCGAAACATTTTGAGGGGGGGGGGACGATTTAAACTGCGTCTTGTGTGCTGTGGATCAGAATCCCAACTATAACTTTCGTCGTGAATTTAATGCTAAGGTGGCGTCGTTGGGTTGACAGGATGCTTAGGCCCGCAGATATCCCACATTACCGCGTCTTACGTATGTTATAGATACTTCTAGTAGTTGTCAAATGAAGTAATTTCTGCATTTCTGCCTGCTTCATTGACCACTGTACTGTTTCAGTGACTCTGAACCACGTCCAGCAGCGGGTACCTCTTTCTCGCCCTATTTGCAAGCAAAATATTTTACATATCACGAATCCCTTTCTGGCTGATATCATTGTTTCGGTGTGGGGCCGCGCATTGCGTTCCGAAGTGCGTTATCCCTAAGTTATGGAATGATAGGTTGCCATTGCCAAACCTTGGCTTTACACTGCACTCATGTGTTTTAGCGCTGGTAAAGCGGCCGAAGTGAGGAGGATTAGGGAATTTTATTGTGCTGTCTTTTGTGATTTTTATGATAGTGCTCAAGACGTTCCTTTAAGAATTATGGAAATTCACTGTGTGAAAGTGACATTCCTGCAACTCAAGAGACTACAATTACACGCTCTTCGTTTGCGATTCCAGGAGCGTTCGATTCTCCATGATGGGGTGGCGCCTCTGTATCATCTAATTCAGCTTCGAACGCGACCTCAAATGTCATGTATCACTACCATTCGTTCTACAGATGGATGATGATGTTTGGTTTGTGGGTCGCTCAACTGCGCGGTCATCTGCGCCCGTCCAAAGTCCCAGTTTTTACGCAGTCCGATCTAGCCAATGTCACAAATGATGACGAGAGCATGAAATAATGAGGACAACACAAACACCCAGTCCCCGGGCAGAGAAAATCTCCAATCCGGCCTGGAATCGAACCCTGGACCCCGTGATCCAGAGGCAGCAACGCTAGCTACTAGACCACGAGCTGCGGACCTACAGATGGACGTGAGTGGTCATTCTAAATCTCTACACTGGAGTGGCATCACACGGTATACCGCCTACTGATTTTACTTTCCTCCTCAATAGTGTTGTTAAGCCAGCTCTTCGTGAGAAGTTTCTAGACGTTTTACACCGTGATGAGGTATCTGACATTGTAGTTTATGCTCCATCCCGCAAATCGGCGGATTTAGATGGGCTTCGCAAATAATTTTGTGTTTGTTTTTGGCCTCTGGTAGGAGATATGATAATACTTATGGTGAATGAAGTGGTGCAAGGAGTACACATCCTGCCCTCCTTTAATGTCCGAAAAATCATTTTAATTCCCAAAAAGACTGGACGTTTGCCAGTCCTGCGGATACGGTTACTCAATTTTGATTGTAAAATCGCAGCGCGGGCGGCAAATAGCCAAATATCGGTTTAGCTTGCTGACATTGTCACGCGTTATCACCCAGGTCACACTCTCCTGATACCTGTTTTGAACGTCGTGATCTTATCTCGATTGCTTTCACTGTTGCTATGTAGGAAGCTTTACTTTTTATTGGTTTTAATCAAGCTTTTGACTGAGTTAGTCATGGTTTTCTGTTGCGAGTGTTGACGGCAGTTGGTTTTAATGATGCCACACGACGATATTAATCCTCTCTAATTACTGGTACTCAAGCGTCTATTTACGTGAATAGTCGTCATACTCCCTCAGTAACATGGTGTCTAGGTGTCCTGTAGGGGAGTCCCCCATTTTATATTGTTATTCGTGCTATTTCTGGAACTCTTACTGCGGCCCATATCTTCTCGATTGGGTGGCTGGTCATTATTTGGAGAAACGTTTATCGTTCGTGCATATGCTGATGACGTTATCGTACTTCTTCGTCCTCATGACGACGTTCCGATGCTTAAGGACCCATTTTGCCATATTAAGGGAGCACAGATTAACGACAGGAAGTATTGGTTATTCAATTTGCGAGGCTTTGACACTGCTGAGACACCACGGGCTGTGACAGCCGTCCACCATCGACCACACGGTGGTCGTTGTCCAACGAAGATAGCTGCATTAAACCAGAAGTGCGTCACTGACAGGGTCAAGCAGCGGTCCTTGAACACGAGGTCTCTCCCTCTCGTTACTTCATAACGTTCGGACTTTGGAATCTTATGTGTTGAGCAAAACCTCACCCATAGCACAAATTTTTCCCCTTCCTGCAAGGATGTTCCAAAGATTACAACCCTTACCCGGCAAGTTTATCTGTCGAACTTTATTTTCCGGGTGTGCTATGCAAAGGCTCAGTCTAGATTTAGTAGGGGTCAGTGAAGCGAAACTAAAAGATGACAAGGAATTCTGGTCAGATGAGTAAAAGTAATACCAACAGCAGCAAAAAATGTTATAACGTGAGTTAGCATTCGTTATGAACCATGGACCTTGACGTTGGTGGGGAGGCTTGCGTGCCTCAGCGATACAGATGGCCGTACCGTAGCTGCAACCACAACGGAGGGGTATCTGTTGAGAGGCCAGACAAACATGTGGTTTCTGAAGAGGGGCAGCAGCCTTTTCAGTAGTTGCAGGGGCAACAGTCTGGATGATTGACTGATCTGGCCTTGTAACATTAACCAAAACGGCCTTGCTGTGCTGGTACTGCGAACGGCTGAAAGCAAGGGGAAACTACAGCCGTAATTTTTCCCGAGGACATGCAGCTCTACTGTATGATTAAATGATGATGGCGTCCTCTTGGGTAAAATATTCCGGAGGTAAAATAGTCCCCCATTCGGATCTCCGGGCGGGGACTACTCAAGAGGACGTCGTTATCAGGAGAAAGAAAACTGGCGTTCTACGGATCGGAGCGTGGAATGTCAGATCACTTAATCGGGCAGGTAGGTTAGAAAATTTAAAAAGGGAGATGGATAGGTTAAAGTTAGATATAGTGGGAATTAGTGAAGTTCAGTGGCAGGAGGAACAAGACTTTTGGTCAGGTGATTACAGGGTTATAAATACAAAATCAAATAGGGGTAATGCAGGAGTAGGTTTAATAATGAATAAAAAAATAGGAGTGCGGGTTAGCTACTACAAACAGCATAGTGAACGCATTATTGTGGCCAAGATAGACACAAAGCCCATGCCTACTACAGTAGTACAAGTTTATATGCCAACTAGCTCTGCAGATGATGAAGAAATAGATGAAATGTATGACGAGATAAAAGAAATTATTCAGGTAGTGAAGGGAGACGAAAATTTAATAGTGATGGGTGACTGGAATTCGTCAGTAGGAAAAGGGAGAGAAGGAAACATAGTAGGTGAATATGGATTGGGGGGGAAGGAATGAAAGAGGAAGCCGCCTTGTAGAATTTTGCACAGAGCATAACTTAATCATAGCCAACACTTGGTTCAAGAATCATAAAAGAAGGTTGTATACCTGGAAGAATCCTGGAGATACTAAAAGGTATCAGATAGATTATATAATGGTAAGACAGAGATTTAGGAACCAGGTATTAAATTGTAAGACATTTCCTGGGGCAGATGTGGATTCTGACCACAATCTATTGGTTATGAACTGCAGATTGAAACTGAAGAAACTGCAAAAAGGTGGGAATTTAAGGAGATGGGACCTGGATAAACTGAAAGAACCAGAGGTTGTAGAGAGTTTCAGGGAGAGCATTAGGGAACAATTGACAGGAATGGGGGAAAGAAATACAGTAGAAGAAGAATGGGTAGCTCTGAGGGATGAAGTGGTGAAGGCAGCAGACGATCAAGTAGGTAAAAAGACGCGGGCTAATAGAAATCCTTGGGTAACAGAAGAAATATTGAATTTAATTGATGAAAGGAGAAAACATAAAAATGCAGTAAATGAAGCAGGCAAAAAGGAATATAAACGTCTCAAAAATGAAATCGACAGGAAGTGCAAAATAGCTAAGCAGGGATGGCTAGAGGACAAATGTAAGGATGTAGAGGCTTGTCTCGCTAGGGGTAAGATAGATACTGCCTACAGGAAAATTAAAGAGACCTTTGGAGAGAAGAGAACCACTTGTATGAATATCAAGAGCTCAGATGGCAACCCAGTTCTAAGCAAAGGAGGGAAAGCAGAAAGGTGGAAGGAGTATATAGAGGGTTTATACAAGGGCGATGTACTTGAGGACAATATTATGGAAATGGAAGAGGATGTAGATGAAGATGAAATGGGAGATAAGATACTGCGTGAAGAGTTTGACAGAGCACTGAAAGACCTGAGTCAAAACAAGGCCCCGGGAGTAGACAACATTCCATTGGAACTACTGATGGCCTCAGGAGAGCCAGTCATGACAAAACTCTACCATCTGGTGAGCACGATGTATGAGACAGGCGAAATACCCTCAGACTTTAAGAAGAATATAATAATTCCAATCCCAAAGAAAGCAGGTGTTGACAGATGTGAAAGTTACCGAACTATCAGTTTAATAAGTCACAGCTGCAAAATACTAACGCGAATTCTTTACAGACGAATGGAAAAACTGGTAGAAGCCGACCTCGGGGAAGATCAGTTTGGATTCCGTAGAAATGTTGGAACACGTGAGGCAATACTGACCTTACGACTTATCTTGGAAGAAAGATTAAGAAAAGGCAAACCTACGTTTCTAGCATTTGTAGACTTAGAGAAAGCTTTTGACAATGTTGACTGGAATACTCTCTTTCAAATTCTGAAGGTGGCAGGGGTAAAATACAGGGAGCGAAAGGCTATTTACAATTTGTACAGAAACCAGATGGCAGTTATAAGAGTCGAGGGGCATGAAAGGGAAGCAGTGGTTGGGAAAGGAGTGAGACAGGGTTGTAGCCTCTCCCCGATGTTATTCAATCTGTATATTGAGCAAGCAGTAAAGGAAACAAAAGAAAAATTCGGAGTAGGTATTAAAATTCATGGAGAAGAAGTAAAAACTTTGAGGTTCGCCGATGACATTGTAATTCTGTCAGAGACAGCAAAGGACTTGGAAGAGCAGTTGAACGGAATGGACAGTGTCTTGAAAGGAGGATATAAGATGAACATCAACAAAAGCAAAACGAGGATAATGGAATGTAGTCAAATTAAGTCGGGTGATGCTGAGGGAATTAGATTAGGAAATGAGACACTTAAAGTAGTAAAGGAGTTTTGCTATTTAGGGAGTAAAATAACCGATGATGGTAGAAGTAGAGAGGATATAAAATGTAGACTGGCAATGGCAAGGAAAGCGTTTCTCAAGAAGAGAAATTTGTTAACATCGAGTATAGATTTAGGTGTTAGGAAGTCGTTTCTGAAAGTATTTGTATGGAGTGTAGCCATGTACGGAAGTGAAACATGGACGATAACTAGTTTGGACAAGAAGAGAATAGAAGCTTTCGAAATGTGGTGCTACAGAAGAATGCTGAAGATAAGGTGGGTAGATCACGTAACTAATGAGGAGGTATTGAATAGGATTGGGGAGAAGAGAAGTTTGTGGCACAACTTGACTAGAAGAAGGGATCGGTTGGTAGGACATGTTCTGAGGCATCGAGGGATCACAAATTTAGCATTGGAGGGCAGCGTGGAGGGTAAAAATCGTAGAGGGAGACCAAGAGATCAATACACTAAGCAGATTCAGAAGGATGTAGGTTGCAGTAGGTACTGGGAGATGAAGAAGCTTGCACAGGATAGAGTAGCATGGAGAGCTGCATCAAACCAGTCTCAGGACTGAAGACCACAACAACAACAACATGAATAGGAAGGTAGGACAGATAGTGTGTTACTATGTACAGTCCACTAATGTGGGTACTGTTATCGGAATCGCCGGAAAACCAACATTGACAGCAATGGCTCAGGTATACATGCCGACACAGCAAGCTGAAGATGAAGAGACAGCGAAAGAAGATGAGGATACTGAAAGGGTCATACTGTACATAAAGGGACATAGAGAAAGTGTATGTGAATATTGAAAGGGAAATACAGTATGTAAAGGGGGACTGGAATGCACTTGTAGGGGAAAGACTAGACGAGAAGGTTATAGGAGAATATGGGCTTGGGACAAGGAATGAGAGAGGAGAAAGGCTAATTGAGTTTTGCAATAAATTTCAATTCGTAACAGCGAACACTCTATTCAAGAATCACAAGAAGAGGAGGTATACTTGGAAAAGGCCGGGTGATACGGAAAGATTTCAGTTAGATTACATCATGGTCAGACTGAGATTCCGGAATCAGGTACCGGATTGTATGGTGTACCCTCGAGCAGATATAGACTCAGAGCACAATGTAGTAGCGATGAACAGCAGACTGAAGTTTAAGAGATAAGTAAGGAAGAATCAATACACAAAGAAGAGGATTTCGGAGGTACTAAGGAATGAAGTGATATGCTTGAAGTTCTCTAGGGCTATAGATACAGCAATAAGGAATAGCTCAGTAGCTAGTGTGGTTGAAGAGGAATGATAATCTCTAAAATGAGCAATCACAGAATCCGAAAGAAAAACACAGGTATGAAGAAGATAACTGCGAAGAAGCCTTAGGTAACAGAAGTAATACTTCAATTGACTGATGAAAGAAGGAATTACAAGAACGTTCAGGAAATTTCAGGAATACAAAAATACAAGTCACTGAGAAATTAAAAGAATCGGATGAGCGGGGAAGCTAAGACGAAATGGCTGCATGAAAAATGTGATTCAATCGAAAACGGAATGATTGTCAGAAGGTCTGACTCAGCGTACAGGAAAGCCAAAAAGCCTTCTGTGAAATTAAAAGCAAAGGTGGTAACATTAAGAGTGCAACGGGAGTTACACTGTTAAATGCAGAGGAGAGAGCAGATAGGTGGAAAGACTATACTTAAGGCCTCTATGAGGGGGAAGATTTGTCTGATGTGGTAGAAGAAGAATCAGAAGTCGATTTAGAAAAGATAGATGATCCAGTATTAGGAACTGAATTTAAGTGAGCTATGAAGACTTACGATCAAATAAGTCAATAGGGATAGATAACAGTCCATCAGAATTTTTAAAATCATTGGGGGAACTTGCAACAAACGATTGTTCACATTGGTGTGTAAAATGTATGAATCTAACGCCATACCTTTTGACTTTCGGAAAAATATCATCCACACCATTCCGAAGACTACAAGATCTGACAACTGCAAGAATTATAAAACATCAGCTTAAAAATATCATCCACACCATTCCGAAGACTACAAGATCTGACAAGTGCAAGAATTATAGAACATCAGCTTAAAAGTTCATAAATCGAAGTTCAGTTCATAGCTCATGCATCTAAGCTGCTGACAAGAGTAAAATACAGAAGAATGGAAAAGAAATGTCAGGATGTGTTACATGATCATCAGTCTGACTTTAGGCGAGGTAAAGGAACCAGAGATGCAATTCTGACATTGCGGTTGATAATGGAAGCAAGACTAAAGGAATACCAAGACAAGTTAATAGGATTTGTCGACCTGGAAAAAGCGTTCGACAATGTTAAGTGGTGCAAGATGTTCTAAATTTTGAGGAAAATGGGCATAAGCTGTAGGGAGGGGCGAGTAATATACAGTATGTACAAGATCCAAGAGGGAATAACAAGAGTGGACAACCAAGGACGAAGTGCTCAGATTAAAAAAGGATGTAAGGAATGTAATATTTCGCCCCTTCTGTTCATACTTTACATCGAATAAGCAATGACTGAAATAAAAGAAAGGTTCAGGAGTGGAATTAAAATTCAAGGTGAAAGGATGTGAATGATACGATTCGCTGATGACATTGCTATCCTGAATCAAAGTGAAGAAGGATAACATGATCTGCTGAACCAAATGAACAGAGTAACGTCGAACAAATATCGCCGACTGTTTGCTTACCACTTATCGATGGAGAATCAAAAAATTCCACAGGATTCGGATGAAAATGAAGAATGAAGTTTGCTACAGATACGAATGAAATATGTACTGGTGGCTCGTGAGTATAGATTGTGGGTATTCACAAATTTTTGGTTTCAGATAAATTTGAGAGTGTGATATTAATATCATCTTCTGTATAACATTTATGCTTATAAACAAGTTAATATAAGTACAGCCACTGACAACAATAGTAATAACATTAATGATAATGATAAGAATACGTATAGCTTGTTTTTGTCGAATTTTCTTGTCTTGTACATAATTAAGTGCAGTTTAGAGCAGGAATGAACTAATGTGTAAGCTTTCTCTACTCCCTCTTTCGAATGTTTGAGTAAGTGGGAGTTTTCGTGCTTTTTTTATTTTTACAGACAAACGTTATAAGCTCCCTTCGTCTTGGAGATTATATTGGTTAATTAATGATTATTATGTTACAATCCTCTTGTTGTAGTTGACCGTGTATATCGAGACTTCGTTCGTTATTAAATGCAATGGTGTGATACTAACTGATGGAGACGCTTTAAGAACTGGTAAAATTTAATTTATTTCCACACTGCACGAACATAAACACACTATTATTCAAACTGTGTGCCACTACTATTAAACATAGAGATAAATCCTTCGCTACGCAACCGCCTTTGGCTCACGCAGCCTACACCTTCCACAGCTTCTCAACAACTGTTTCTTCTTGCGACTCGCCGACCGAAGTGGCCGTGCGGTTCTAGGCGCTGCAGTCTGGAACCGCGAGACCGCTACGGTCGCAGGTTCGAATCCTGCCTCGGGCATGGATGTGTGTGTTGCCCTTATGTTAGTTAGGTTAAACTAGTTCTAAATTCTAGGGGACTAATGACCTCAGAAGTTGAGTCCCATAGTGCTCAGAGCCATTTGAACCATTTCTTGCGATTCTCTGCGCCACTGGGCATTGTCAACCACTTACAGATACTATACACCAGTACCCTCACAACGTATAAGATCCTTAACAAATGTGTGAGTGCACCATTTAACTTCTGGGGCGAAAATAAAAAAAATAAAATAAAAAATTTTTATCCGGACGCTTATTTCATTTCGGCACTTTCTCGATCAACAGATCTGGTCTGGGAGGCTAACATGTCCTGGTAATTTTCATTTCCGTTAGTACTTAAAAAGAGATTCAACAGAGTTAATGCTGACACTGCACACGAAAAACGATTCCTGGTGGGCCGATGGTATCATCGCCACATGCCCGACGCCTCTGAATGCCGCGCTCAACCCTCCCGCGCCGGTACTACAGCGTGGCGCGACCAGCGCCACCCAGGTGTCGCCCTCTGCCGACTGTCATGAGTGACGGCCGGTGCCAGCTACGGGGAGAACGCTCGCAACCAGGGAGCGAGACGGAAGACCGGAGCCCCGGGCTGCGTCAACCTGCCACACGACGAGTTCCGGACAGAAGACGCCTTTGGTCGGTATCGCCGACACCGTGGATAGAACCGATCATTAACCTTTTCGTTTTATAGTGAGCTGTGGTGATTGGAACGGTCGTCGCCCAGGGGTCTGAATACCGGGCGTGTTCTATGTGGCTCAGCTGAGGCGTATGTTTAACTAAGAAAACTCTGCGGGAGGGAAAGTCCGAAAACTTGTCATACTACTCATATTTACTGTATTCAGATGGTTATTTTTGTGTCCCTTCCAAGGACGAATTCTGATAGTTGTGTTTTCTTTTGTAACTGTTTGCATTGAACAAAGATAGACGAATGAGGAACTGCAGTAATGTGGATAGGACGAGCGCACGTGTTATATTCACTTCTGGCTGTAAAGTTTTTCTTGGCCAAGGTACCACATTAAATTAAATTAAACGTTTCATTGTAAAGTTTTTTGACATAGTGTTTTAAATCAATTACTTCTGTCTTTTTTTTTACAAGTTTGGTTTTAAGACTATCAGTGGATTTTGCCGGATGGTTAGTTACAATAAAATTATGCTTAGAACTGGAATGAGATTTTCACTCTGCAGCGGAGTGTGCGCTGACATGGAGCTACCAAGAGCACTTGCCCGTGAAAGGCAAAGGTCCCGAGTTCGTCTCTCGGTCCCGCATCTACCAGGAACTTTCATATCAGCGCACACTCCGCAGCACAGTGAAAATATCATCTTAGAAACAATCCCCAGGCTGTGGCTAGGCCATGTCTCCCCAATATCCTTTCTTCCAGGAGTGCTGGTTGTGCAAGGTTCGCAGGAGAGCCTCTGTGAAGTTTCCAAGGTGGGAGACGAGGTACTGGGAGAAGTAAAGGTTTGAGGACGGGGCGTGAGTCGTGCTTGTGTAGCTCATATGGTAGAGCACTTGCCCGCGAAAGGCAAACTTCCCGAGTTTGAGTCTCGGTCCGGCACACTGTTTTGATCTTCCAGGAAGTTTCATGCTTAGAACTGTTGTATTACATCCTCACCCCCAGCCCCTCTACTTAGTGCTCTGTCACACTGCACAGTGAGCAACTGACTCCGAACACAAACTGCCGTTCGTGAAAATGATTGCATTCGAGTAGTAAGGTCTACCCACATGGTCACTTGACTAAATTTCAAATGAGGCGCTGAGAGCCGTAAAGGTCAAAAGAACAGATTTAGGAGAACGTAAGAGAAACCAGTGAATGTTCATCTACATACTGTGGGCCTACAGCACAGATAAGTGACTCACTGCAATATCAACAGATATCAGGAGATTGAATAAATGCTACATTCTCACAATTGACGTTGATGTGGTTTAGGCCCTTATGGTTCCCACTGACCCAAATGGATTACTGTATGAGAAAATCCAAAGCTTAATATGAGGGCTATTCGGAAAGTAAGGAACGATAGGTCGCGAAATGGAAACGACAATGAAAATCAAAATTGTTTTATTTGAAACAGTTAGCTACATCTTCCAGCTTCTTATCTCTATAGTCACCGATACGACTTAGACGTTTGTCGTAACGTTGTACCAACTTTCCAATACCCTCGTTATAGAAGGCAGCCGCCCGCACTTTCCGCCATTTCTCTACGCTGGCCTACAGCTCTGTGCCAAAACGTTGTCTTCATAGCCAGCGGTTCATCTGAGGAGAGATAAAACTCAGAGGGAGACAAGTATGGGTTGTATTGTGGGTAATCAACCACCTCCAATTGAAAACGATGCAGGAGCATCTTCATTGCCCCTGCAGAATGCGGCTGAGAATTGTCTTGAAGAAAACGCACGACAGTTATGTAATGTTGGCAGCATATAGGCGAAATTTCTCACCAGGCCCTCGTACTTGGCGGGAGACACTATTGTTTTAGGCAACTTTATGTGCTCCCTGTGTGCTCAGAACTAAAAAGAACGACGTAACGCGATCGACGGGCATACTAGAGACACTGACCAACACACCTGTGAAAAACTTCATCGGATTTTCACTGTGGTTTCCCTTTCGCGGCCGATCGTTCCTTACTTTCCGAATAACCCTCGTAAACAGTAACTTATTCACAAACCGACAAAGTAGGTTTTTCTATCTACACTACTACACCATATACTGGTGCCCGATATAATTTTATTATATAATGAGTGAACTGACATATCGGACGAGTGCGCTAATATCTAGTGCCATTTATGCCAAGTGAACGGGGATAAAAGTCTGCTGCAGTCTGCTACGACCAGGGGGCAGTGACATAAACTTGTAGTTGCATGGTACGGAATAGCTGTGCACGGCGTGAACCGTGCACATTGTTTGTCAAATGCATATATATTTGGTCCGTAAGAAAGTAACGTGACGACACTTGCGCATGCGCAAAAGCTCCTTAAAATGTGCGCAACTGAAGATGCGCCTGCAACCCTGATGCAAGTTTCAAGAAGCCTAGAAGAGGAGCAATACATAGTGCGATAGATTTAGTGGCGTGTATATCAGATTACCGCACCTATGTTACGTTCCTTACTTTCCGAATAACCGTCGTAAACAGTAACTTATTCACAAACCAACAAAGTAGGTTTTTCTATCTACACTACTACACCATATACTGGCGCCCGATATAATTTTATTATATAATGAGTGAACTGACATATCGGACGAGTGCACTACTATCTAGTGCCATTTATGCCCAGTGAACGGGGATAAAAGTCTGCTGCAGTCTGCTACGACCAGGGGGCAGTGACATAAACTTGTAGTTGCATGGTACGGAATAGCTGTGCACGGCGTGAACCGTGCACATTGTTTGTCAAATGCATATATATTTGGTCCGTAAGAAAGTAACGTGACGACACTTGCGCATGCGCAAAAGCTCCTTAAAATGTGCACAACTGAAGATGCGCCTGCAACCCTGATGCAAGTTTCAAGAAGCCTAGAAGAGGAGCAATACATAGCGCGATAGATTTAGTGGCGTGTATATCAGATTACCTCACCTATATTACGTTCAACTACATACAAAGAAAAATAAGCAACAAATCCGCAAGGTGTCAAAAGTTACGATGTTCACGTACTCTTGTGCTGTTATATGTCAGCCGCCACTGCAAATATAAATACATATATCAGTCAAATATCTGTGATATATATATATATATATATATATATATATATATATATATATATATATATATATATATATATATATATATATCTCAAAAAAGTTTTGCATCACCTCGGTTCCGAGAGTTCCAGAACCTGCACAGAAAACTGGAATAGAGATCAACATAAACATCATTTCCTCCCTTTTTATTGCTCTTGAAAACCACACATTACATGTTGTACCACCATGTAACGAGACCTTTACAGGGGGTGGTCCAGATTGCTGTCTACACCGGTACCTCTAATACCCTGTAGCACCTCCACTTGCATTGATGCATGCCTCTATTCGTCGTGGCATACTATCCACAAGTTTATTATGGCACTGTTGGTCCAGATTGTCTCATTCCTCAACGGTAATTCGCCGTAGATCCCTCAGAGTGGTCGGTGGCTCACGTCGTCCATAAGCAGCCCTTTTCAATCTATCCCAGGCATGGTCGATAGAGTTCATGTCTGGAGATCATGCTGGCCACTCGAATCGAGGGATGTCGTTATCCTGAAAGAAGTCATTCACAAGATGTGCACGATGGGGGTTCCAATTGAGGCCAATGAAGACGAATGCCTCGCCAATATGCTGCCGATATGGCTGCATTATCGGTCGGAGGATGGCATTCACGTATCTTACAGCCGTTACGGCGCCTTCCAAGTCGGCTCCAAAACAACAGGGAACCTCCACCTTACTGCATTTGCTTGCAGTGTATCTAAGGGGTTCAGCCTGACCGTGTTGCCTCCAAACACGTCTCCAACGATTTTCTGGTTAAAGGCATACGCGAAACTCATCAGCGAAGAGAACGTGATGCCAATTCTGAGCGGTCTATTCGGCATGCTGTTTTGCACATCTGTACCGCGCTGCATGGTGTCGTGATTGTAAAGATAGATCTTGTCATAGACGTCGGGAGTGAAGTTGCGCATCATGCAGCCTCCTGCGCACAGTTTGTGTCGTAACACGACGTCTTGTTGCTGCACGAAAAGCATTATTCAACATGGTGGCGTCGCTGTCAGGATTCCTCCGAGCCATAATCCGTAGGTAGAGGTCATCCACTGTAGTAGTAGCCCTTTATCGGCCTGAGCGAGGCATGTCATCGACAGTTCCTATCTCTGTGTCTCCTCCATGTCCGAACAACATCGCTTTGGTTCACTCCGAGACGCCTGGACACGCCGGGGTGGCCGAGCGGGTCTAGGCGCTACAGTCTGGAACCGCGCGACCGCTACGGTCGCAGGTTCGAATCCTGCCTCGGGCATGGATGTATGTGATGTCCTTAGGTTAGTTAGGTTTAAGTAGTTCTAAGATCTAGGGGACTGATGACCTCAGATGTTAAGTCCCATAGTGCTCAGAGCCATTTGAACCAACTTCCCTTGTTGAGCTCCCTTCCTGGCACAAAGTAACAATGCGGACGCGTTCGAACCGCGGTATTGATCGTCTAGACTTGGTCGAACTACAGACAACACGAGCCTTATGCCTCCTTCCTGGTGGAATAACTAGGACTGATCAGCTGTCGGACCCCCTCCGTCTAACAGGTGCTGCGCATGCATGGTTGTTTACATCTTTGGGCGGGTTTAGTGACATCTCTGAACAGTCAAAGGGACTGTGTCTGTAATGCAATACCCACAGTCAATGACTGTCTTCAGGCGTTCTAGGAACTGAAGTGATGCAAAACTTTTTTGGTTGTTTGTATATCATCTGTGTCTGTATCATTTTCTTTGGCATAATGGGAATTTTTGAAAAGTAAACATTAGTGTTGTACTTTTTTAAGAAGAAATAAAGCTAAATCAGTGACACAAAATTTCGTCCGCCAAGTTATGCTCTGCTGTTCTTAACTCATTTGTTATGGTGAGTGCTAGCACACAGCAGTTATTCTGAGGAAAACAAATAGCTGCCGTGATCGTGCTGCAGAGAAAGATAGCTGACGTTCATACTAAATACAGTGCACTTCTCGAACAAACATAATTAGTACGGCTGTATCGTCTACAATCCAGGCGGTCAAGAACACCTTTAAGTGGATAAAGTCTTTATTATCAATACATTAATGAGTTTGAGTGAAGTCGTATAACACGGCTACGATACTGATAAAAATGTAGCCACTGTACATGATTTCTGGCAGCGGTATTCACGAGAATGTACTGTTGCAAGGAGACGTATTCCAGGGGGTCAATTGGCACTTCCATGATAGAAGGCGTATCGCTCTGGCGCATCGTACTGCTTCAACAGCAGCAATTTGAGCAGCAGTTGGCGAAACTGAGACACACTAAAGTTACAAATCGAGACCGACGCCCTGTAGCGAGCATTCCATTGACCCCAAGCCACCGCCACTTGCGGCATCAGTAGTGTCAAGCAAGAGCTCTTTGAAGGGCGGGGTGAAGGTCTGTTATGTTTCGTGATGAAAGCTGGTTCTGCCTCGGTGCCAGTGACGGCCGTGTGTTGATTAGAAGGAGGACAGTAACAATGTTGTTATCCCACGCATCGTGACTGAAAATTTAGATGTCAGTTTGGGTTTTCGACCTGTTGTTCTGCCCTTCGTGAACAACATTCCAGGGGATGCTTTTCAACAGTATAACGCACCCCACGTAGAACTGTTGTAACCCAAAATGTCCTACAGAGTGTCGACATGTCGCCTTAGCCTTCTCGATCACAAGATCTGTTTCCAATCGAGCACATATGGTACATCATCAGACGACAACTCCAGCACCATTCATAAAACAGTGGTAACCGACCAGGTGCAACAGGCATGGAACTCCAACCGGCAGACAGACATCCTGCACCTGCTCAACACAATACATGCACATTTGCATTCTTGCATTCAACATTCAAGCGGTTACTCTGGTTGTTAATTTACCAGCTTTTGACATTTGGATGGCTTATCTCGTTTGTACATTAACTTGTGGTCTTACAATGTTAATCATTTTATGATATGTAGACAAATATATTCCCGAAATTTCATTACTGTACATTATTTACTTTTTTGTATTGTAATCTTTGTTTCTGTCAGTAGTACACTCACTCACACACACACACACACACACACACACACACACACACACACACACATATATATATATATATATATATATATATATATATATATATATATATATATATATATCAACCAAATTTTTCATTACTTCCAGGAAGACTCTCCCTCTGCAATAATTCAGTATTTAGATGAGAGATACACAATAATTAATGCATATGCACCGATAAATCAGGATAACAAGAACAATGCAAAAAGTAAAACAGCCCTGAGAACAATGTTGAGAAGCATCTAATGAAGTGCCAGAGGAAAACAAAAATTTTATTAAGTTTTAATCCTCAAACTGGTACAGAAAGCAGATGAAAACATTTTCTGCCTAAACTGCTACTAAATGTATTTATTCACAACTGGAATTTTGACTGTTATGCCATTCTCAAATGACAGATTACTATGAACTAAGTCGAAGTTATTAAATGTCACACGTGGTGCATGGGGAGTGGAAATAAAGATGTGCAGTGTGACATGACTTTGCTGGAAATTATTATATGAAGTACTACCATTGTATAGGCATACAGATGACAATGACTCCTGTCTTATAATAATTAAGGAATTCGTAAACATAGTTAACACAAGGAAAGTGTTGTCTCAAAAGGAATTATAAAGCATTCAGACATGAAACTGAGCTATCACTTGAGAAACTTATGTCAAACTAGCAAAATTGAATAAATACATTCAGTAACAGTCTGTGATGAAGCAAGCTGGAATGTTTTTACTTCCCCTCTTGTTCTGCAACCTGCCTCCTTAAAATTGAATTTTTTCCTGTCTAATTACCATTAACATTAAACAGAAAAAGTATGTAATAGATTTTCTAATTTATTTTGAGTATCATAGTTAGTGTCTTTTATTATAGAGTGAAATCAGTAACTGTTTCTTAACTTAAATTCTATTGTTGACGTATAAAAAATATACATTCTGTACTAATTATAAACATTTGAAAGACGAAATAACAGTAATCTTGAAGTATCTATTTGGCTCCATCCAGAAACATGTTAGCAAATCCAGCCCTTAATTAATTCCAAAGTAATTAACAAAATGCCTCTGAACTCTATGGGACTTAACTGCTGCGGTCATCAGTCCCCCAGAACTTAGAACTATTTAAACCTAACTAACGTAAGGACATCACACACATCAATGCCCGAGGCAGGATTCGAACCTGCGACCGTAGCGGTCACGTGGCTCCAGACTGTAGCACCTAGAACCGCACGGCCACTCTGGCTGCTAGTAATTAACAGTTTTGTGAAAAGTATTGTTTACGTAACTATTCAGGGTGTTGCAAAAAGGTACTGCCAAACTTTCAGGAAACATTCCTCACATACAAATAAAGAAAAGATGTTATGTGGACATGTGTCCGGAAACGCTTAATTTCCATGTTAGAGATCATTTTAGTTTCGTCAGTATTTACTGTACTTCCTTTATTCACCGCCAGTTGGCCCAATTGAAGGAAGGTAATGTTGACTTCAGTGCTTGTGTTGACATGCGACTCATTGCTCTTCAGTACTAGCATCAAGCACATCAGTACGTAGCATCAACAGGTTAGTGTTCATCACGAACGTGGTTTTGCAGTCAGTGCAATGTTTAAAAATGCGGAGTTGGCAGATGCCCATTTGATATATGGATTAGCACGGGGCAATAGCCGTGGCGCGGTACGTTTGAATCGAGACAGATTTCCAGAACGAAGGTGTCCCGACAGGAAGACGTTCGAAGCAATTAATCGGCGTCTTAGGGAGCACGGAACATTCCAGCCTATGACTCGCAACTGGGGAAGACCTAGAACGACGAGGACACCTGCAATGGACGAGGCAATTCTTCGTGCAGTTGACGATAACCCTAATGTCAGCGTCAGAGAAGTTGCTACTGTAGAAGGTAACGTTGACCACGTCACTGTATGGAGAGTGCTACGGGAGAACCAGTTGTTTCCGTACCATGTACAGCGTGTACAGGCACTATCAGCAGCTGATTGGCCTCCACGGGTACACTTCTGCGAATGGTTCATCCAACAATGTGTCAATCTTCATTTCAGTGCAAATGTTCTCTTTACGGATGAGGCTTCATTCCAACGTGATCAAATTGTAAATTTTCACAATCAACATGTGTGGGCTGACGAGAATCCGCACGCAATTGTGCAATCACGTCATCAACACAGATTTTTTGTGAACGTTTGGGCAGGCATTGTTGGTGATGTCTTGATTGGGCCCCATGTTCTTCCACCTACACTCAATGGAGCACGTTATCATGATTTCATACGGGATACTCTACCTGTGCTGCTAGAACATGTGCCTTTACAAGAACGACACAACATGTGATTCATGCACGTTGGAGCTCCTCCACATTTCATTCGAAGTGTTCGTACGCTTCTCAACAACAGATTCGGTGACCGATGGATTGGTAGAGGCGGATCAATTCCATGACCTCCACGCTCTTCTGACCTCAACCCTCTTGACTTTCATTTATGGGGGCATTTGAAGCTCTTGTCTACGCAACCCCGGCACCAAATGTAGAGACTCTTCGTGCTCGTATTGTGGACGGCTGTGATACAATACGCCATTCTCCAGGGCTGCATCAGCGCATCAGGGATTCCATGCGACGGATGTTGGATGCATGTATCCTGGCTAACGGAGGATATTTTGAACATTTCCTGTAACAATGTGTTTGAAGTCACGCTGGTGTTTCCATTCCATGATTAATGTGATTTGAAGAGAAGTAATAAAATGAGCTCTAACATGGAAAGTAAGCGTTTCCGGACACATGTCCAAATAACATATTTTCTTTCTTTGTGTGTGAGGAATGTTTCCTGAAAGTTTGGCCGTACCTGTTTGTAACACCCTGTATATGTTAATTTCATAATTTAACAAATAATTCGGCTAACCCCTGCAGCACGTGAAACAGTTAAAAAGAAGGAAGTTTTCGATGTATTCAGTTATTTTAATGAGTTAAGTTTTAATTGTAATTTCTGTAAATTTAACTTTGAACAATTTGTAGTTTCAGCATCTATTATTGTGAGGACATATAAGGAACCGGTTTTTGATCATGAGACAGTCAGTGTGTGAGGAATGTTTCCTGAAAGTTTGGCCGTACCTGTTTGTAACACCCTGTATATGTTAATTTCATAATTTAACAAATAATTCGGCTAACCCCTGCAGTACGTGAAACAGTTAAAAAGAAGGAAGTTTTCGATGTATTCAGTTATTTTAATGAGTTAAGTTTTAATTGTAATTTCTGTAAATTTAACTTTGAACAATTTGTAGTTTCAGCATCTATTATTGTGAGGACATATAAGGAACCGGTTTTTGATCATGAGACAGTCAGTCGACAGGCAAGTTTCACATGAGGAACCTATATTGGTTAGATAAACAACAATCCATGTGTGAAGTAAGTGTTAGACAATTAGACCATGTGTAAAAACAATGGTTCATATGGCTCTGAGCACTATGGGACTTAACATCTGAGGTCATCAGTCCCATATAACTTAGAACTACTTAAACCTAACTAACCTAAGGACATCACACACATCCATGCCAGAGGCAGGAAATAACTGTGAACTTTATGGTTAGGTTTTTACTGCTCAATGATGTTCAACAGTAAACTACTGTAGCAATATGTGGATGTTCGCCTGTAACCTACTAATGAAGCACATCAAAAGCTAAACAATAGTGCACTTACCATATTAAATGTGTATATGAGGGGTTGTGAAAAATAACAGTATATATGTGTGTGTGTGAAAAATACAACTGACATATGTGTACGTGGGTGAAGTCGCAGGTAAAATGATAGTACTGCAAGTAGCCAGTCTGTGGTATTGCAGCAGATTTGAACGGCATGCGAACGGCATGACATCCATTGTTCAACTTCCTGTGTTTACGATTCGATGGATAACCACCAGTCGACAATGACGAGAGCCATTGCGATGTCCTATATTCTGTAAACAAGGCTGCTGCTAGGAACTGCAAACCGGAAAGACAGAGTCTCACTCAGATGGATAAAGTCGTGCTTTTTCTCTCTCATCTCTGCTAAAATCCGTTTTTCTGACGGCGTTCTAGCTACAATCACACAGTTTATTTGCGAGCCCACACAAAGCACTTTTTCCTACCGTAACTTTTTGACGGAGCTCCCGGCAGAGCGGCGGTGCTTTGTGTGTGTCACTGAGAGGGCAAGTGTGGACGCGGCCAGTCCGTCCCGCAACTTGCCTCCCTCCCAGGTCACGAAGCTCCTCCCCATCTGCCTCAACCCGCCCCCTCCCCCCCCCCCCCACCCACCGTCCACTCCCGCGGCACGTCAAAGGAACGAAAGCCGCTTTGTCCCCGTGGCCCTTCACTCCCCATCCACTGGTCGAGAGTCAATTTACATGTTAACGGGGAGGAGTCAGATCAGGCCCCTGTGTTCACCTCGACGGCAGAGAGGAATTGCCACTCCGCTCCACTATGGCTGTGCCAATCAGTCTCTCCAGGTAATTAAACGGGGACCGAGCTCCTCCTGCACCACATTACATTCTCTTGGACCGCGTCTGTGGTGCCTCAGGACAGTAAAACTACATTACTATCCGCGAGAAGTTGTTGAAACTGATATATGTACCATTGTTACAGACAATCAATTTTCAAATTCTTTTCACTTTTGTCTGCAATTATAATTTGCCTTAGCATGTAATTTTTATTTTGCCTACATCTATGCACGCAGTAGACGCAGCTAATGGAACGACTATATAAAGAACAGCATCACATGAATTTTTCTGCAAGGGCAGATCACCGCATATTTTAAGGCTAGGGATGTTAAAGATTATTTCTCAGAAAACATCCATCGCTACCCCAATCCGATAAAGGGCTCAATTTTTCGGTATCAGTTTCCACGATATGATATGAGAAAATGTCAGTTTTGTTCCCATGGGCGAGCAGTTCACCAGAAACATAAGCATTGCTTGTAACGTTTAGAACAACAGGGAAGAATCGTGAAAAAGTGGAAGACGTTTAGTTAGTTAGCTGCACATTTTGGACATTATTTGAACAATTCTTTTTATAGAAATGCTGTGGAACGAGTCAGTTTACACGATATGTACATCTGATTATATTAAACATTAATTTACGGTAAATGTTTTTTTTTTAAAAACATAATTCGTAAAATGGAAAACAATGCAGCAGCAGGGATCACCAACAACAAAGGTAATACACGAATGCTCGAAACAACTCGTCCACACTATTCACAAAAGAAACAAATTAAAAATTAATATAGAGTGATTATGTCTACTATTAAAATAAATGTGTTAAGTAAACTAAATGAAATTGAAAAAACATCTTCTCAACGAACATCGCAATACACCATTAGAGAAGAAAAATTGCACTAAGTCCATTAAAATTTAGGAAATCGACCTACATCTCATGAACTTACATATAAGGCGTCCTGTCAAAACACAGAACGACTGCTGAGACGTACCAGGAGGTTGCACTCAAATAGTGTAGATGAATGTTACAGGAAGAGCCTATAGGGGACAGGTAGATAAGCAGGCAGGAGCAAGTGATGAGACAGAATGCTTGAATGTACAATAAAATACAGAACACAATAGTATTTAAAATATTAACATAGTAAAAAAGACTTGTATAAAATATTGTTACGGAAAGAGAAATGACAACATACGACGCTCAAAAGCTCTTCGATGAATGAAAAGTTGATCTAGGAATCCGATAATGGTAAACAAAGTGTATAACTGCGTACGAACACTATGTTAAGACGATATTAGCCATGGAGAACTGAGTGTGGTCTGTTTACAATTAAGTGGTCTCCAGTATTAGGTAACAAAACGTAACAGCACTGGAATTAATTACATCAGAATACCTAAAAACTCTCTGAAAGGCTTCAAGGAAAAGAATCTTTTTAGTTTTTTTTTTTCATTTCTATGGTGCACATCGCTCTAAATTAAAATTTCCTCGAAGATGTCCGTATGTGTAGGGTTCTGAATTTTATTCGAAACTTGAGTTTACTGACAGTGTTCGTAACACTGCATCAGTTTGATATTAAGTAAGAAGAAAAGGTGGATTTGTCTTCAGCATTTTTCCTTCCTGCCGATCTTGTTTGAAATTTCTTCCTATCTGGCCTATACAAAAGGCTTTGTAATCATTGAAGCACATTTTACAGGAGCCTGAAGTTATAGCTCCGTTATTGTTAGTTTTAATTAATGTGCAAGTAGGTGATGTATTGGCTTATTAGTGTTGAATACAATTCTAATATTAAATCTTCGCAACAATGCACTGATGGCTATTTTGTAAAAAAACAGACATATTGAGCCCGTTTCTGTATACAATATATAGGTTGACTCTTAAACAGAAGATTGCAGCAACCAACCACTTTTAAAATGGTATTTATTTATTTAAACAGCCCCGTTACCGGTTTCGAACCGATAGGTTCATCTTCAAACAGCTAGTTCACGTTTTACATTACATTTCGTGTTTTGTTTCCCTACCTGACGAAACTTCGCTGGGGTGGCGAAGCCCTACAACCAAAACAAGATGTGAGATAACGTCTTTTTAATTGTAATTGTGCCTCACGACGATTGTAAGTGATGTAAAGAAATTATTATTACTAAATGAAAGATATTTCGGTTACTTACCACGAAGAATTCGCGCCATTACGTTCCAGTGCAGGTTGTTTATCATCTTGCAACATCCAGAACTGTATAATGCACCTTTTTGTGTATGTATATATGCACATAATGTAAAACACCACTCACGCACTTAGAAGTTTCATCACATGAAGGTATGCATACAAATATGGCGATATTACATCCATAACAATGCCAAAGACGTCCACTTTCTGAGTGGTTTTTACGCAATACGTTTAATAGTGAACTACTGTTCAACAATTGTTGTGGCAGAAATTTCCTAAAAAACGAGGTCAGTCACAGAAAACCTTTCAATTGTTTCTTTGTGTAAGGTGTTGGGAAATTGCGTATTACATCTAGTTTACTGGGGTAAGGTACAATTGCTATTGGTGAAATGATATGCCGTAAGAATTTTATTTTGTCTTTTCAGAATTCGGACTTTTTTAAAGTTAACTGTGACATCGTATTCATCAAATATTTGCGAAACTTCTTCTAAATACTTACATGTTCATTCCATGTTTGGGTCGTAATAAATAAGTCATCCACATAGTGTTATCTGCTTAAGCATACGCAATTTCTTCAATACTTCATTGAATACACCAGCGCTCATGTTTGATCGGAAAGATAGCACGATAAACTGGTGGCTCCTTCTGGCATTTATGAAAGCTGCATACTTTCTACTGTCTTCATGCGATAAAATTTGCCACTGTGAAGTCTTTAAATCGACGGATGTTAAGTACCTAACGCCATGAAACTTTAATAACTGCTCTTCTAAATTCTCTGGCCTTGTTCTTATAGGAACGATGATTTTGTTTATTTGTCTCGCCTGCAACACCAACCGCACCGTTCCCACAGTTTTACCTACTGCGAGAATCGGACTGCAATTAGGTCAGTGCGATGTTTCAGTAACCTTCCATCTAATCATACGCTCTATCTCTTGTCTTACTGCCTCTTTTTCTTTGCTCAAGGATTGCTACATGACGTTCTTCTGTTTTGTTTTCATATCCCGGAATAACACTGGATTGTTTACGAAAAATGCTATGATACTTAAAGAGTTGTTTTGTCAGTTCACTTCGCTGTTCACTGTTAAGACCAGTACATTTACTTGTTTTACTGTCTACTGTTTGTTCATCGAGAATCTCTCTGTCAGCATCATCATGTCCTATTTCATTTACCATTAGGATTTGCGGGTAGATAAGTTTAACATAAATGTCAGGTGTCTGCCTGTTGTGATTGTCGTAGTTCTTATTAAGACTACTTATTTTCTCCGCTGCTGATATCCATCTTTACCCCATACCTTCTACATACCTCCATAGCAAGTATACAGTTCACTATAAGTTTCTCAACCAACAAGAAAGTACACTGCAAAATTACACCACATATGTTAATGGGTATGCTGGTCTGTAATTTTATAACTTTAGCTTTACTTCTCATCGCCGTTACGATTTTACAGTTATCTACGCGTAGCGCAGGTACATTTATTTCCCGCGCTGTCTCTTTAAACAAGCTGGTTGACATCAGGCTCGTTGACGCGCCAGTATCCAAAACAACTGGTGTATCACGTTTCCCACCTTTACCTTTATTGTTGCTTGATTAATTTCACTTACCTTGCGTGTTATACCTTTCTCTTCAATGAATAAATTTTCTTTCATTTCGTCTTCCTTATCATATTGTAAAAATAGACTACGGATATGCTGTACGTGTAAACTTGTTTCAATATATTCTTCCTCTTTCCTATCTCTGTCCATATTAGTGTTTATGTCGCTAATATTATTACTTTGGCACACTGTAAGTTCATTACCTTCTTCCTACTGAAAATCTGTTTTTAAATTGTGGCTTGGTCATGCACGATTATTGTTATTCCCTGGGGAGGGTAGAGGTATTGTTCCGTTTTCTGCTGTCACTTCTACTATGACCGAGCGAGGTGGCGCAGTGGTTAGCACACTGGACTCGCATTCGGGAGGACGACGGTTCAATCCCGTCTCCGGCCATCCTGATTTAGGTTTTCCGTGATTTCCCTAAATCGTTTCAGGCAAATGCCGGGATGGTTCCTTTGAAAGGGCACGGCCGATTTCCTTCCCAATCCTTCCCTAACACGAGCTTGCGCTCCGTCTCTAATGACCTCGTTGTCGACGGGACGTTAAACACTAACCACCACCACCACTTCTACTATGTTCACCGTATGTCCGCATACTCCCCAGTTCGTGTCCCAGTTGTTTCGATTTGACACTACGGGCTGTCTGTTCTCTCTTTGTTCCCTGTGTTGCACATTGCTATCCTGGTAATTTGCATTTTCTTGTCGCCTAGTATCAAAGTTTTCTCTCGAATTTCTCCTATCTCGGCCGTTGCCGTACCAGTGGGTCTGATATTTATTTTCGTATCTTCGGTCACCATCGATTGTACTGGTTTCCGTTGTGGCGAGGCGGTGCGTAAGGATGCCATTCATTGATGGGCAAATGACCATTGTAGTTTCCAAAGCCATTTCCATAGCCGTTTCTGCTATTTCGGTTGTGTTTATTACCGTTACGACAACTAGCCATGGTTTGCCCATCCTCATGAATTAGAACTGTTGAATCGAGCACTGAGAAAAAATACTCGAGATAATAGTTGCGAACGGTTACTAATTTTTCCCTAACATTTGCAGGCAATTTGTTCTTCAAGATTTTCAATACATCGACTTGAGATATCGGATTATTCCAGTAGCTAGTCTTGTTGATATGTGTTTCAAAATACTCGTAGTTTCTTACTCCTCGAATTTTGGACGATATGATAATGCGTTTAATACCTCTCGACTTAATCTCTCCAGGATAGGTGTCGATTAGTATTTATCTAAAAATCCATTCTCAATGTGATCGTATGTTTCGCAGAGTTCCGACATTTCTGTAGTCCACAAAAGGGCGTCACCCTCTGTGTGTGCAACCACATATTTGATCTTTTGAGCTTCTGTCCAAGTCCTAGCCAGTACATTCCTAATGGCTCGGACGAAAGCTACGGGGTGCTTTCGATTTGTTTCATTTGAAAATACAGGAAACTGTCGATGTTTTATTAAACTCTCGTCCATTAACAAAGCTGTTCAGCGGGACGGAACAGCATTTACATGCGGTGATGACATATCTGTCTCATGAAAGTTTTGCCCGTTGCTCGCGTCGCCCGTCGTCATGCGCTCTCGCGGCGTGGGTTGGGCATTGTTGTCCGCGCCACTGATTTCTCTCACCGGCGGACGGCTTTAAGCTCCGCTTACCGCCCCTGCCGATGTTATTACCGTGCTTTGTTTGCTAACTATTTCGTCCATTAATCTTTGTTTTACTTGTCTGATATCATGTTCTACGCTTTTTTAAATTTCTTCTTCGTTGTTCCCCATTACTACCTTTACGGCTTCCACTTAAGTACGCTGTTCGCGTACGCATTTTTTCGCGTTTTCATCTTTAGTATTATCCTTTACTATTTGGTAAAGCTGCACAATATTTGACTTGACGTTTATGTTCTAACTTAAGTAATTCTATCTCCACTGTGATTTTCTCTACATTTTCTGGTAAGGCGTCACAGAACGAATGCAGCTTCGCTACTTCTGATTGTACGTTATCTATGTTAACCTCAGTATTCTTTTGCAGTACCTGTGAATTATTCTTTCTCCGATTCTGGATAGCTCCTGTCCATACGTGCGTGTGAGTTTTTCAAATTTTTCTTCCACTGTGCCTGTTAATTTCTCACTAATATCGTGAACTGAGGTTTGTACTTGTTCATTATTTTTTCCTATCCACCTCCGTTGAGATTCGAGAAATCTGCTGTGTGAACTTCGCATGCAGATTATTGAGTTATGTGCACAAATTTTTTACTGCGCCTGATATGTTGTCTTTTTGTGTTTACCTTCC
Source organism: Schistocerca cancellata (assembly GCF_023864275.1). Taxonomy (NCBI): domain Eukaryota; kingdom Metazoa; phylum Arthropoda; class Insecta; order Orthoptera; family Acrididae; genus Schistocerca; species Schistocerca cancellata. The sequence continues at coordinate 264,473,800 of NC_064626.1, read as the reverse complement.
AACTCTCGGACGTTACTGTGGTCATGTCTACTTTCCTATTAGTCATGTCTGTTTGTATTTTGTCTAAACTCAACATCTTTGAATTTATTGTGTTCATGTCTGCTTGTATTGTTGCTAAAATCGATATTTTTGGATTTATTGTGTTCGTGTATGCTTTTATTGTTTCTGTTTAGGCCCGAAATAAGAGTTGCATATCTTCCCTAGTCACTTGTGGGCTATGCCTGTCAGCATCTGCGTGTGTACTACGCGTACTGCTTTCATTTAAAATATTACTTTGCCTTGAGGTGTCACTAATTTCGTCTACTGTAATCAACTTATTGCTTGTCGAATGCAACTCATGTCACCGTCAGCATCCAAATAATCACCGCTTGACGGTTCCAAACCACTCATTGTGATGTTTTTTAAATGCAAGTCTACTACATTGGTATTTTGATTTTGAAATGACATTTCATTATCGTTTTGTCCATCCATTACGAAAATCTTTCGTCACCGCATCTAGCAAAATTAATATTTCCTTTGTTTCGATTTTACTTCCGCGCTATTTCTCGCGCTGCAGAATGCATGTACAGCTATATGTAATTGTAATCTCAATTGTTGTTCACTCAATACGCTTTTCGTACTGATAAAACGAAATGTGATTCTTTCTGTTTGACTGCAATTGCGTTAGTCTCTGAAGGTTTAGGTTCTGGATTGTAGAAAATACCTGCTTGGATTTTCGAATAGGTCTATTAGGAATGCATTCTCTACATGCATTGCGCGGTCCTACCTTATTGTTGTCTTGTAACTAGTACTTCCCCTATTGTACTCTTAGTTGTCCACTCTTAGTACTGTTGTCTTCTTCCTTCTAAGTTATTTATCATTATTTTTTAATTTTTTTCCATTATTACATTATCGTCTACATCATGTCATCAAAGTACATAGCAAATAAAGAAATTATTAACATACATGTCTATCCATTGTCTTAGCAATATTGGTACTCATTGTTTGGGCCACCAAGTATCGTGCCTGTCATTTGTCGCCATTTTATAATGTACCAAAAGAAAAAAATGAAGTTTAGATACCTGGAAATACAGAGATCAATTTTCTGGCGTGTCAGGCAAGCACAATAAGCTGAACTATGCCTGTAAATGGGTAAAGAATCCTTTCATATTAGTTCCAAATTATCGAAATAGTCTTTCTCTTGTTGTAGATTTATGCTTACAAATTAATAATAATACGACCGATCGCCGTATCCACCGACAAAATCTTGACCGTGTCCTTCCTAATGTTTTAATCGGATCTTCGTGATAGCTGCGAAATACACAAGTGGGCTTCCTGGCCTTCCATATATTACAGTACAACTTGGAATAATCACTCATACAACCTTTCAGTTAGTAAAATAATACTATATTCTTTCTTCGATGCACATAAAAAATACGAACTTTTTACTTATTCTCACAACCAAAATAGCTACCACCGATTATGCTCTAAAATAACGATCGTCTACTTTCGTTCGTTAACAGAGGGCGAGTCCTTCCTCCTACCGAGGAACAGGAGAAACATCTTTTTTTTAACATCTTAAAATCAAGAACATGACGGTAGTTGCAGGCACTACGCTGGGCTACAGCTTGACATTTTGACTTTGAAGAAAACGGAAACATAAATGCAAAAGGTACATGATAGTATATCATGCGAACATGTGAACATGTGGCGCCACTCTAATCGCAGTAAGTACATTCGAAACCGGCGGCAAACAGTACCGAAATCAAACAACAAAATGCAACCGCATCCGAGGCTGGCTCGGTTCCAACGCCTGAAATATTCAGTGTGATCTTGGCTATGCTACAAGATGGGTGTAAGCAGAGTGGAATAGGGAGTATACAAGAAAACTGCGTTTCTCGCTGGCAGTGTCATACGAAACTACGAGCAGCTGCGGGTGACGGCGAAAGCTTCCAGTACTGCTGGATGATGCTTTCATACTGAATGAGCCATGGACCTTGCCGTTGGTGGGGAGGCTTGCGTGCCTCAGTGACACAGATAGCCGTACCTTGGGCGCAACCACAACGGAGGGGTATCTGTTGAGAGGCCAGACAAACCTGTAGTTCCTGAAGAGGGGCAGCAGCCTTTCCAGTAGTTGCAGGGGCAACAGTCAGGATGATTGACTGATCTGGCCTTGTAACAATAACCAAAACGGCCTTGCTGTGCTGGTACTGCTACCGGCTGAAAGGAAGAGGAAACTACAGCCGTAATTTTTCCCGAGGGCATGCAGCTTTACTGTATGGTTAAATGATGATGGCCTCCTCTTGGGTAAAATATTCCAGAGGTAAAATAGTCCCCCATTCGGATCTCCGGGCGGGGACTACTCAGGAGGACGTTGTTATCAGGAGAAAGACAACTGGCGTTCTACGGGTCGGAGCGTGGAATGTCAGATCCCTTAATCGGGCAGGTAGAGTAGAAAATTTAAAAAGGGAAATGGATAGGTTAAAGTTAGATATAGTGGGAATTAGTGAAGTTCGGTGGCAGGAGGAACAAGACTTCTGGTCAGGTGAATGCAGTGTTATAAATACAAAATCAAACAGCGGTAATGCAGGAGTAGGTTTAATAACGAATAAAAAATAGGAATGCGGGTAAGCTACTACAAACAGCATAGTGAATACATTATTGTGGCCAAGATAGTTACGAAACCCACGCGTACCACAGTAGTACAAGTTTATATGCCGACTAGCTCCGCAGATGATGAAGAGACTTGCATTTTAAAAACATAACAATGAGTGGTTTGGAACCGTCAAGCGATGATTATGTATGATGAGATAAAAGAAATTATTCAGATAGTGAAGGGAGACGAAAATTTAATAGTCATGGGTGACTGGAATTCGATTTTAGGAAAAGGAAGACAAGGAAACGTAGTAGGTGAATATGGAATGGGGGTGAGGAATGAAAGAGGACACCTGTTAGACTTTTGCACAGAGCATAACTTAATCATAGCTAACACTTGGTTCAAGAATCATAAAAGAAGGTTGTATACATGGAAGAAGCCTGGAGATACTGACAGGTTTCAGATGGATTATATAATGCTCAGACAGAGATTTAGGAACCAGGTTTTAAATTGTAAGACATTTCCAGGGGCAGATGTGGACTCTGACCACAATCTATTGGTTATGAACTGTAGATTAAAACTAAAGAAACTGCAAAAAGGTGGGAATTTAAGGAGATGGGACCTGGATAAACAGACAGAACCAGAGGTTGTAGAGAGTTTCAGGGAGAGCATTAGGGAACGATTGACAAGAGTGGGGGAAAGAAATACAGTAGAAGAAGAATGGGTAGCTTCGAGAGATTAAATAGTGAAGGCAGCATAGGATCAAGTAGGTAAAAAGGCGAGGGCTAATAGAAATCCTTCGGTAACAGAAGAGATACTGAATTTAATTGATTAAAGGAGAAAATATAAAAATGCAGTAAATGAAGCCGGCAAAAAGGAATACAAACGTCTCAAAAATGAGATCGACAGGAAGTGCAGAATGGCTAAGCTGGGATGGCTAGAGGACAAATGTATGGATGTAGAGGCGTATATCACTAGGGGTAAGATAGATACTGACTACAGGAAAATTAAAGAGAACTTTGGAGAAAAGAGAACCACTTGCATGAATATCAAGAGCTCAGATGGAAACCCAGTTCTAAGCAAAGAAGGGAAAGCAGAAAGATGGAAGGAGTATATAGAGGGTCTATACAAGGCCGATGTACTTTAGGACACTATTATGGAAATGGAAGAGGATGTAGATGAAGATGAAGTGGGAGATATGATACTGCGTGAAGAGAGTGACAGAGCACTGAAAGACCTAAGTCGAAACAAGGCCTCGGGAGTAGACAGCATTCCATTAGAACTACTGATAGCCTCGGGAGGCCCGGCCCTGACGAAACTCTTCCATCTGGTGAGCAAGATGTATGAGACAGGCGAAATACCTTCAGACTTCAAAAAGAATATAATAATTCCAAAGTAGGGTCCCAGAAGTAGATAACATTCCATTAGAACTACCGATAGCCTTAGGAGAGCCAACCACGACAGAATTCTACCATCTGGTGAGCAAGATGTATGAGAGAGGCGAAATTCCCTTGGGATTCGGAAAGAATATAATAATTCTAATCCCAAACAAAGCAAGTGGCGACAGGTGTGAAAATTATCGAACTATCAGTTTAATAAGTCATGTCTGTAGAATACTAATACGAATTCTTTACAGACGAATGGAAAAACCGTTAGAGTTGATCTCAGGGAAGATCAGATCCATAGAAATGTAGGAACACGCGAGGCAATACTGATCCTACGACTTATCTTGGAAGGTAGATTAAGGAAAGGAAAACCTACGTTTCTAGCATTTGTAAACTTAGAGAAAGATTTTGACAATATTGATTGGAATACTCACTTTCAAATTCTGAAGGCGACAGGGGTCAACTACAGGGAGTGAGAGTGTACTTAAAATTTGTACAGAAACCAGATGGCAGTTATACGAGTCGAGGGGCTTGAAAGAGAAGCAGTGGTTGAGAAGAGAGTAAAACAGGGTTGTAGCGTATCGTTGGTATTATTCAATCTGTATACTGAGCAAGCAGTACAGGAACCAAAAGAAAAATAATTTGGAGTAGGAATTACAATTCATGGAGAAAAATAGAAGGTTTGAGGTTTGCCAATGACACTGTGATTGTGTCAGAGACTGCAAAGGACCTGGAAGGTCATTTGAACGGAATGGACAGTGTCTTGAAAGGAGGATATAAGATGAACATCAACAATAGCAAAACGAGGGCAATGGAGTATACTCGAATTAAATCAGGTGATGGTGGGGTAATTAGGTTAGGGAATGAGACACTTAAAGTAATAGATGAGATTTGCTCTTTGGGGACCAAAATAGCTGATGATGGTCGAAGTAGGGAGGACATAAAATGTAAACTGACCGTGGCAAGGAAAGCGTTTCCGGAGAGAAGTTTGTTAACATCGAGTATAGATTTAAGTGTCAGGAAGTTTTAAAGGCACATTTTTAGCCATAGCATGTAAATCAATTTTTTTAAATCAGAGAACCCTGTTTAATAAAGCATGAAAGCCAATGCAAATTATCTTGTGCGCGGACGGATGTGATCGCTGGTGAGACACCGAAATGATGAAGAATCTTTTGTTAATTACTACTTCTGTTATCTGTTCTGGAATGCAGTCGAGGGAGAGCCTCGCGAGTTAGAATGGCCGCTCTAATTTAAACTCCTTAATTTTATAAAACGTCACTGCGTACTGCAGGGCGCATACTGGCTCATACTAGTAATTATATAAGGAAATTTCCACTGCGTACGGACGAGATACCGACGTGCGGATAATCAACATATCACTAGTGATTAATATTGTATTCCCAATGTAAGTAGCATAATTGTGATTTCATTAGTTGTTTAATCCATGATTCTAAAATTACAACATTAAATGTAAACTGTATTTTCAGTATTTATCTCATTTTAGCTCAGAAATAACGTGGCCCACGAACCTCTTTCTTACGGCGACGAAATTCTCAAAGTATATGTCCGATGCCAACTTATCATGGTTTATTCACTGATTCTTAAATATTTCCATCTATCTCAATTCAGTTCAACAAAAAGGTTTTGAAATGTGGTTCTACAGAAGAATGCTGAAGATTATATGGGTAAATCATGTAACTAATGAGGAAGTATCGGATGGAAATGGGAAGAAGAGGAATTTGTGGCACAACCTGATTAAAAGGAGGGATCGGTTGGTAGGACACATTCTGAGGCATCAAGGGATCACCAATGCAATACCGGAGGAAATCGTGGTGGGTAAAAATCGTAAAGGGAGACCAAGAGATGAGTACACTAAGCAGATTCAGAAAGATGTAGGTCGCAGTAGTTACTCGGAGATGAAGAAGCTTGCACAGGAGTAGATGGAGAGCTGCATCAAATCAGTCTCTGGACTGAAGACCACAAGACAGGCAGAAATAAACTCTGTTGCTTCCATTTGTTCGCCGTCGTTGGTTTCCTTGATCGACCTTTCGTTCATCGTAGAGCCTCTGAGCGTCGCCTGTTGTCGTTTCTATTTTCGCAATAATTTTTATACAAATATGTTTATTATGCAACCATCGTAATATTTTAAATACTAATTTGTATTGTATTTTATTTTACCCGAAAGCATTTTATCCAGTTTTATCTCATCACCTGCCTCCGAATGCTTACGTAAGTGCCCCTGTAACCTGCTTTCTGTTATTTAAGTGCCATCTCCCAGTTTGTGTTATTCAGCACTATTTAAATTACATAACATATACTGTATATATTTTAGTAGGAAACCAGTTCAACCTAAATTATTTTTTAATTTGTTGCTTTTATGGAGTGTGTGGACAAGTATTTTTAAACATTTACGTATTACTTTTGTTGTTGATGTTGTCTGTTACTGCATTCTTTTTGCATTTGACTTTTTATGTTTTACTTTGTTCCTCTACACTACAGGGGTATGTAGATACTACTGGATAGTGGCCCTGGGCGTAAGACTGCACGTAGTTTTTAAATTAAATAATAAAATAAAATAAATAAAAGAAAGAAAAGTGCATCTAGTGCTGGTAGTTTATCATAACCAGTATTGCAGTTGCGTAACCCCCATCAAGGTTTTCTATACGCTGGACTAAAAATTAAAAATTTTATTAAATGTCAACAAGTTTATCTTCTGTAACTGCTATTGCCGGTCTGCAGTTTATGTCGTGTCTTCTTGAGTAATCTGCGCATTTTTTGCAGTCAGATCACTAAAATTCATTTATGACATTTTGTTTCTCATTTCCTAATCAAATTGTCTGGGCAATACTTTAATTAATTCCTCTTCATGCCGTTACCATTATATACTATTGTTGATATTCTTCTTATAACCCCTTTTCAAAACTATTCAGTCTGTTCAACTGCTGCTCATAGTATTTTGCGGTTTCGTACAGAAGGTCATCAGCAGATCTCATTTTGTTTCTTTTTTCTCCTTTTCCAATGTTTTCTTTGGTGTCTTTTACTTCTTGCTCAGAGCACAGAATGAATAACATCGGAATTAGTCTAGAATACTCTCTCACTCCATTTTGAACTATTGCTTCTCTGTCATATTTTCCAACCGCAGCCTGTTTTCTACACAAAATGTTAATAACATACTGATTCCTATATTCTTGATGCCTTCAGAATTTCAGAACATATTCAAATCAAGCATGTTTCACGTTTTCTCAGAGGACACTAATTCTATGAGTGTAGGTTCTCCTTTCCTTTACCTATCTTCTAAGTGACAAAGTCAATATTATCTCGTATGTTCGTAATTTTTTTGCAACCCAAACTAATCTTCCATGAGCTCCGTTGCTACTGGTTTTTTCATTCACCTGAAAATTATTCACTTCAGTATTCTGCAGGCATGATGTACTGAACTGGTAGTTCGGTAGTATTCGCACTTATTTGCACCCACCTCCTTTGAAACTGGAATTATTACAGTCTTCTTGAAGTCTGTGGGTATCTGGCCTGCATCTTTTCGCTTGCACACTATTGTCGTGATATTGTCGTAAATGTGTTGGAAAAATACCAGAGCTTCAAGCGCCAATAGGAAATACTGATGCTCAAATCGTTACACGCAGTGAAAGCTGGCTAAAGCCGGAGAGAAATTCAGGAACCCCCTAACCGTGTTCGGGAAGGATAGGCTAAATACAGTTGGCAGTTGCGTGTTTTTTGCTGTTAGAAGTAGTTTACCTTTTCCTGTGAGTTAGTATGAGTAGAGGTCATTCTTGACAACCAGGATAAAATAATAATTGGATCCTTTTACCGACCTTCCAGCTCAAATGATACGATTACTGAAAGGTTCTAAGAAAACTGGAGTTGAAACCCGTACACGAGTCATACAATTATAGTTGGCGGAGACTTTGATTTACCCTCGACATGTTTGCGGAAATACATGTTTAGATCCGGAAATACTCATATCAGCCAAAATCGGGAGGCTACTGAGAAAATCAAACACCGCCAAAGACGAAAGAGCTGCTGGGCTCAGCTAAAGACCCACTCAAACTCAACACACCTGATATATACAGCATTGCCTGCGAATGTGGTGTACAGTACATTGGACAAACGCAGCGCCGCATCTCTAAAAGGTGCGAGGAACACACCAGGCATGTCCGACTTGGACAGATAGCGAAATCTGCTATAGCTGAACATAACACGAAAGAAAAACCACACCTTTGATTTCGAGAACACCAGGGTGCTGTGCGGAGCCGGGAGCTATTGGGACAGCGTCATTAAAGAATCAATAGAAATACGGGTCCACGAGAATCTTGTGAACAGGTACGAAGGTTATCAACTGAGCGCGGCCTGGAATCCAGCATTAGCCGCAATACGCTAGGAACGCACCAAGAACCGTCCAGCTCACGAGACGCGACCGGAATGCTCTGACGGAGACGCGAACGGCGCACCCGCTTCCCCCTCCACCCCGCCCGCCGGCTCCACTGGACCCAGCCTCCCGCGGCCAGGTGGTGGGGGGCACGCCGCAGGTACAAAGAGACCGGCATCCGCAAAGTCTCGGCACTTCGCCAGAAGATGATGAGTATGACACTCGTCGAAACGTCGCAGTTTGAAGACAGCGCCACCCGGCTGGAAGCCTGAGAACTCTTCGCCAGCTGTATACGCCGGAAAAGCATACATTCACACTCGTAAAACATCATCCGAAATTGTGCTAAACGCATTCTCTGAAAGTTATTTCGAGCAGTTAGTTCATGAGCCCACTCGAATAGTAAAAGGTTGTGAAAACACACTTGACCTCTTAGCAACAAATAATCCTGAGTTAACAACGAGCTTCAAAACGGATACAGGGCTTAGTGAACATAGTGTTGTCGTAGCGAGACTGAATACCGTAACTCCCTACTCCATCAAAATTAAAGATATAACTATTCAAAAAAGCAGATAAAAATTCGCGTGGCTCCTTCCCGAGAGACGATCTATACTCCTTCCAAACTAACACATAAATACAGATCAGATGTGACTGAATTCAATGAAATAGTGTCGACAGCAATTGAGTTATTTATTCGAAGTCAATTAACGAATGACGGAGGACCTGAGACTCCGTGATACAGGAAACAGGTCAGAACGGTGTTGCAGAAACAACGAAAAAAGCACACGAAATTTAAACGAAAAAAAAATCCCCAAGATACTCATCTGACCAGAAACCCTTGTCTTCTTTCCACTTCACTTCACTGACCCACACTATATTTAGATTGAGCGTTTGCATTTCCCTTTTCAGATTTTCTAATTTCCCTACCACGTTGAAGCTTCTGACATTTCACGCCCCGACTCGTTGAACGTTATCCTTTCGTTGATTATTCAATCTTTTTCTCATGGTCACCTTCCTCTTGGCAGTCCTTTTGCCAATGGAGAGATCACAACGACAATTTTCAATTGTGGGTACACGTTATGTGTCTCTTAATGCAGAGGTTTCCAGTGCCTTTTGCCTCCTCATGGCGTTGATCGTTGCTGTTCCTTCCGCCTTTAGGGGTAGTTTTCCACCCCGAGGGCAGCAGAGTGCCCTGAACCTCTTCCGCTCCTCCGCCCTCTTTGACAAGACCGTTGGCAGAATGAGGGTGAGTTCTTGTACCGGAAGTCTTCGGCCACCAATACTGATTATCAAAATTTAAGTGGTTGCTAGTTTCGAACCCGGTACCGAGGATGATTGGATTATGATTATTTTTTAATCTTATTTTGTTCATTATTATTTGTTGATGGAGGCGGACGTCCCATGACATCCATTCAAGTCTATCGTTGACCATTTCACTAAGTTTTTTTTTTTTTTTTATTGCAGTGGGCAGTGAACCCTCTGACCGAAAAAGCTGAGCTGCCGTGCCGGTATAAACTAACTTACACACAACCCATGCCCGAGGGAGGATTGGAACCTCGGATGGGAGGGGTTACGCAATCCGTGACATGGCGCCTCTAACCGCGCGGCCACTCACCGCGGCCATAAGCAAAGACGCGACCCCAGACCACCAGTGACACCGAATTTACACGCCAAAAAGGTTGTAAAATACAAAGCCTATTCCTAAACAGCAACGTGCGCTTCCTTAAATCTTCCGGAAACGTCCAAATAGAACCGAGCGAGTTCTACGAGTATCCCACCCGCCGAATTGAATGGCAACGCCGTACATTTCGAACCCGAACGATTCATACTGCATTCGCCGTCGCTGCATTCCAATATACGCATACTCATTGATTTCCGAAGCAGAGATCCTACGGACGGATGCGAGTAACGAAGTAACGATTCGGTAGTTCGAGTCGTACGAAATGTTCGCTACTCAGTGCCGAATACAAATGGTTTGCTGCAGCTCTGGTGAGAAGATGCTACTGCAAACGCGCTGTCTGAGAAACAAAGCAAGCGCGAATGCAGTCTGTGTATGCAGGTTGTAAGGGACGCTGATACTGAACAAATGTCAACACCCCTCTCTTCACACGCAACTAAGGTTCAAATGGCTCTGAGCACTATGGGACTTAACATCTGAGGTCATCAGTACCCTAGAACTTAGAACTACTTAAACCTAACTAACCTAAGAACATTACACATATCCATGCCCGAGGCAGGATACGAACCTGCGACCCCAGCAGCTGCACGGTTCCAGACTGAAGCTCCTAGAACCGCTCGACCACATTGGCCAACCACGCAACTGAGCAGTCTGACCCAGCCACCCAGTAACAATACCACATAGTAATTAGTGAAACCTTAAACCTAAAAGCAAATAATTGCTTTCTTTCGATTTGTTTATGTTGGATTATGCTACTGCTGTTCTTACATTTCGCTGTCACCACTGATTTGTTAATCATATTTTATGTATCGTTGGCACGGTCAATGCAATAATTTTCGAAAATGTTTCATGGACATGCTACGTGCGATGGGCTTTGATAAGTTCTGAGTGGGCGGCTGTGTTTGTAACTGCAATACTTACTTTTGGCTCTTTTCACATCGCTATGGTTCTATGCAAACTGTAGTTTACTGTTCAGGAGATATTCAGTCCTTTTCGCCATCTCGTTTTATCTGTTCTAGGCAGGAATTCCGCAGCTTATATTGACAGGAGGCTCTGACAGTCGTGTGTGTGTGTTTAATTTTGTAATGTGTTTTGGATTTACATGTTAACTCCAACAAAATTGGACCTAGTATTGATCCGTGTGGTACAACTGTAGTGATTATTTCGCACTTCATTGTGTGCACTCCCAGGATTTCTTAATGTCGCACTCTGCTTTCTTTTAGTAGCTGCAGGAGGTTACGCAATATTGCTTAAATTGATACACCTAAACATGAAGTAGCAAGTGATTTTGATGGTTTCCTGAGTACTGTGTTTGGTACTTGAGCGCGGCAGACCGCAGCGTGCCGCGTGGCGAGGCTGCTCTGACGGCAGGCGCCGACCAGCGGACACAGACAGCCTTTCCGTTGGTGCAGCAGACAGCCGGCGTCGGCGGAAACTTTAGCCTCACAGCACCACAGCGCTGAGTGCCGCTAAGTGCTTTCGGTATTGTCGCGCCGCCGGACCGCTGCCGTTCCCGCCTGCCCGCCGCTTTGCTGTTCTGCGTCTCTCGGTTCAGAGAGCAGCGCTGGGAAGCGGTGTTCTGATACATCACGATGCCGTTACGCGGGGCGCAGACAAGTTTTAATTAAAGTCACTGCGCTGCGCAGGGAGGGGCACTCGAGGTGAGCACCCACCCAAGTGGGCTGTCGCTAGGTCGCCTGCTGGTCACGTGATCACCGTCTCCTCCATCTTGTATATTCGCACTTGCATCTAACCAAAGAGTGCCCACAGAACGCAGTAGCGTGGAAACAATGAAAACAAATTACAAATAAAATTTCTTAAGTTACCACTGTTCCTATTTTATTTATTACTTGTTCAGTACACGGCGTTGCTAGCAAGTCTATTACCTCCAATTCCAATTAAACGTCATGCTTTACGAGGCAGTTGTACTCCATGGGCAGCGAAATTGTAGTGCGCGGTAAACTTTTTTCCTTTTGTCATTTTGTAGGGGTTTCAGCTAGAAAAATTTTCGTAAAGGTTTGAAATATGTGTAAAGTTTCTTGGAAATCACTAACTGATATCACTCTCAAACAGGGGATGAATGAAGACTGGGTATTCACTTCTTTTTCACTCCCATTGCTACCCATTTGACCTGTAAGTGGTTCTTACCCCACGCCCCCAGCGATTATTTTTAGACAGTAAGTGATATGTGTGCCAAGTCTGGTTCAAATTGGTCTAGTGGTTTAGCAGGAGATGTGAAACATATATACATGTTTAGGGTTTTCTTTTATTTTAATTTAATTCAATGTATTTTACGAAAGTAGAAAATGTAAAACGCAACAAATTAAGCAGGCAAAATGGAATACACTTGTATAAAGAAAGAGACTGACGCGAAGTGCATAAAGAAAAAGTGGGAATAGCCAGAAGAAAGAATGCAAGTCTGTAGACGCATGTATGAGTAAGGGAAAGTTAAACGTAGATGCTGCCCAGACAAAAACTGAAGAGACCTTTGGACAAATGAGAGGTAGTTGTGTGACTATCGAGATCTCATATGGTAACCCACAACCGAACAGAGGAAGAAGAGTAGAAGGAATACGTACACAGGAAACAGACAATGTTATAGAAAGAGAAGTGGAAATAGATAAAGATGAGACGGGAAATATGAGATTACGAGAAGAATCTGACGCTGTACTGAAAGACTTAGGCAAAAAACGAACTATGGAGTAGATTACATAGTCAGTATTTTTGAATGGCTAGGATAGCCCGCCGTGACAAAATTATTTCTCTCGGTATGCAAGATATTTATGACAGATCCTCAGATTTAAAGAAAAAATATATTAACTCCAATTCCAAAAAATGCACATGTTGACAGGTATGAATTTTACCGAACTATCGGTTTAATAAGTCATGGTTTGCAAACCACTGACTCAAGTCATTCACGGAAGAATAGAAAAAAATCTGGTAGAAACCGGTTGTGGAGAAGTTCAGTTTGTGTTTTGTAGATATACGGGAATACGCAAGGCAAACCGACCCTTCTAATCATCTTACAGGAGAAATTAAAGAAAGATAGACCTGCGTTTATAGCATTTGTAGATTTAGAGAAAGTTTTTGACCATTTACAGTGGATTACACTCCTTGAAATTTGGAAGGTAGCAGGGATAAAATACAGGAACTGAAAATTTATTTAGTACTTGTACAGAAACCAGACTGCAGTTGGATGAGTCAAAGGACATGAACGGGAAGTCGTAGTTGTGAAGGGAGTGAGAGAGATTTGACATTATTCCAGCTGTACATTGCGCAAGGTCCGATGGAAACCAAGAACGAATTTGAAAGTGAATTAAAATTTACGTAAAAGAAATAAAAATTTGAAGTGTGCTCTTGACGTTGTAACCTTGTCAGTGATGGTGGATGCACTTACGCGAGCAATTGAACAAAATGGATAGTGTCTTGAAGAGTTGTTATGAGATCAATGTCAAGAAAAGTAAAAGTAGGGTAATGGAGTGTAATCGAATCAAATCAGGAAAAGGGGCACAAGTAGTCGATGAACTTTCTTATTTGGGCTGTAAAGTGAATGACGATGCCACAGTAGTGAGGATACAGAAAGCCTACTGTCAATAGGGAGAAAACCACGTGCGAAAAAGAGAATTTTGCTAAAATCGAATACAAACTCAAATGTTAGAAAGTCGTTTTTAAATGTACTGGGAATTTTGCATCGCACGAAAGTGAAATGTGGACGGTACGCACTGCAGACAAGAAGAGACGACAAGCTTTGGAAATGGGTGCTACAGCGGATCACTGAAGATTGTAATAATATAATTAATGGGTAGACCGAATGATGAATGAAGAGATACTGAATCTAATTGGAGAAAAAAGAAGTTTGTGGCACAATTTCACTAAAAGAAGGCAGCAGCTGACAGGACATATTCTCAGGCATCTACGAATCTGGTAGTGGAAGAGAGTTATATTTCCTCTTCTGTCTAGTAAATTATTAAAGTTAGTTAGTTACATTTAATTAGTAAAGAGAGAAGACGGAAAATATTGCAATGTGGCTCGACTTCGCTATTAGATGAGGTATATTACAAGAACGGCCATGTTGTGACCGGACAGTTGTTGCACAATGGAATTCATTTTACATGTAATTAATTTTTTTTACTTGTAATGGACGAAGATCACAGTGTCAAAAGCTGTACGCACATTAAGGTAAAAAAAAAAGAAAAAAAATCTGCTCTCCTTTCTTTAAGTGATGGCGCGCTCCTGTTAATTTGTTCACGTAAAAATCATAATATTTTTATTTTATGGAGTAATTCCTCTCATTTCCATGGAAATAAATTTCACAGCTCCGTTTAGGTATGGGACTGAAACATAAACAAGCAGTGTCAGACATTTAAGAATCCTGTCACGACTGCCATAGTATTCCCTCGTCTCTCTCATAAATGATTAAATTTTGTTTGTTTCATATAATTAGCAAAACGAGAATTACTAATCACCACAATCTGTGATTGCTGGTCTGCTACTAAAGGAGTGAGGCATGACTTTGGAAAGAAATGTAAGTATTTCAACGCTGGCATTTGCCTAAAAGAGAAATGTTTATTTACGTGGAAAAATGACGTCTGAGCCAAACGTTAGTTCTTTTATTGATCATGCAGTATGCATTTAAGGCTGCAGCATCGGCCACAAATCAATAGTATCGCTCTATTAGCAACAACAACGTAGATTTCTCTCCCTGATTACATTTCTGTAAAATAGAGTCAAAAACAAGTTTAGAACAGGAAATATTAGTCATGAGAAATGACATTAATTCAGGTTTAGATCAAATGTAATTAATCTAAATTGTACAACGGCATCACCTTCTGGTATCCACACAGACATATTAAGGCAGCAAATCACAAGTCAAAGACGAAGAAATTAAACAGACGTATCAGATTTTTTTAGACGAAACATTAACGAGAACATGACAGAGATTATAATGTCTCTAATACCTGAGATCTTCGGAGGCTGTAAATTCACTTCTTAATTTATTAATATCGTGTTACAGAGCGTATGACGTAAATATTGTGGAGTGAGGCCAAGGTTTGCGTGCAGTAAGCAGGTGGAAATGGATGTAGGCTACGGTTGTTGTACACAGATGAAGAGGCTGACTTGAAGGATTCCATCCAGTCGGTCTTCGGACTGAAGATCACAACAACTACAACAGCTACAAGAGGTATTTTGGAATGAAAGCTTCTGAAACATAATTTTCAAATTTCTCTTGGAGCTCTTTGGCATGGCCTAGTGAAACAGTAGCATTTGCATCTGCTTTAGTGTTAATCTATGGTGAAATTGAACTACATAATACACATAAGAGTAAAAAAAAATTATGGGTGGAAACACACATCACTTGCTTGTGAAGATATGTGTGTAATAACTATTAACGAGTGTGCTGTCTTTCATATGTAGAATATACAGCGTGCATAATTAATAGTGCTGTCTGATGGGGGTCAAAATATAAAAAAAACAGAAGCTAAAACTTTCAGTGGATCCGAAAACGAATTGTTCGCGAAATAATTGTGAATGTGTTGCTATAATCCGCATTTGACTTGCGTAACAAATATACTTCTAGTAATGGTAAAATCAGTGTAAACAATTATTGGAGAACCTTACCGCATTCAAGAAGGAATAAAACAATTGGGAAAGAGACGGATAGATATACAGAGCTCTAGAGGAAACGTCTATTGCCAAATAAGCTGTACGGAGCCACTTCAGAAGATTATTACCATGAAACACTCCCCTCCCTCATACTGTCTCTCCCTTCTTCCTCGTCCTCCTCCTCCTCCTCCTCTCTCTCTCTCGCTCTCTTTCTCTCTCTCTTTCTCTCTCTTTGCCTCTATCAAAACACACACACGCTCACAGACACACACGTATGCGACCATCGTTAGTCAATAAGCGTGCTTAATGGAACCAAGCGAATTTCGTCGCAAATGGTAGCAGTAGCTAAACGTACAATGTGCATTAAAGTTTATTCATGTGTTTCCTAGTGTATCCTGGTGAAACCGATGTAACAGTGGAATGGATAAGGTTATGAAAAATGCAGCGTACATCAAATACATCACACAGAACACACAAAGGTACCCCCCCCCCCCCCCCCCCGTTACTCGGGCTAAACCTTCTTACTTGAACAAATAAATCGACTTACTATAAAGACGATCTGCTGTCAATACATAAACTTTACAACAGAATGTTAGAATGCTATTAATCAAATTTAGGTTAAACAACACACACTATGTAATGTGAAACTAGATATATTAAAATCGTCGCGTATCGTACATCCCACTTTATACCCTCATGAAGTGGCTGTTTCGTAAATATTTCGTTTTGTATTTCATAATGTTGTTGCACTGGTTTATATGGTAATCCAGTGAAGAACATGTAAAACTTTATTCTAAATCTACAAATGTCATAAATGTGTGTGTCGCTCTTTTTCAGTCTTTCTAATATGTAGGATCAGTACTACCGCACATATTCTTATATTTCTCTGCAGCTCCTAATCTTCCCCAATCAGCCTTTAACAACCGTTCCATGCTTTTGTACATATTGTGTGTAAAAATGTTGCTATCAGCAATTATTAAAATAACTGCTTCTAACCATTCACCCTTTACTAGTTTGTAGTTTCCGTCATTCTCCATTTTAGACGTCAGTCTTCCCTATTTCCTGTTTTTGTGTTTTCTTTCGTACATCAAATATATGTCTCGTTTGTTGCCCAAGGAATCTTGCTGAGACCTGTCCTTTTTTCTAGTTTTCTTCCTTTATCGCCTTCAGTATTTCATCTCTCTTCCGTTCTCCTAATGCACTTAGTCATTGACTAACTCTCCATTTGAGTCAAATGTTTCTTGATGTTTCAACATATCCCGGTTCTATCTCCTTTTCCTCCACATTTTTCCATTTTATGCTAACTTAATATCACTTTCTGAACTAATAAACTATATTCAGAATTCACAAGTGCTCTTGGAAACGTTTTGTTGTTTGAAACCTGGTTTCATAATACCTGTCCTATCATTATGTAAATTATTTTAAATCTTGTTTCTAGAGGGAATTACTACATATCCAGTTTTCTTTCATAGTCCCTAAAGAAAGTATTTTCAGTAATCAAACCTATCAGTGCACGTTTTCCTAACTTTTTCCCTTCCTTTCCTTTTCTCATTATCTATTTCAAGTCCCTAGTCACGATTAAATTTTCGTTTACCTTAAAGTGCTTAGTAGTTTCTGCAATGCTTTATCTCTCTTATCACCTGCGGAGCTAGTAGGCTTGTATACTAGTGCTACTGAGATGGATTATGTTTAAGTGCCTCTGTTGCGCTGTTCTCTGAAGGTTAACTTGCATGCTTATTTTCTTGACGATTATTAAACCTACTCCTACATTTCCCCTATTTCGAGTCGATAAATTTCCACCGACATGAACCTAACCATTAATATTTCCAAACATGGTTTTGTTATTCTCTTACCTACCTCTATCGAAATACTTTAGCAAATTGTCAAATTCTCCTCATTTCTTAACCGACTGGTCACCGTGTATGCTACGCATAGTGCAAAACTTTAACACTCCTGTCTTTTCTCTCCTGATTATCAACTACGGTATGGTGCCGAGCCAATACCAACACAACCCGCTGACACAAGCACAAACCCCATCAACTCTTTCTCAGTGCAACATCGATTACCCGTCCCTCCCCGATATCAAAATCTGTCCTGACATTTATCCTTCTTATCGCATCTAAGGAAATCTTCTTTATCCTTTCCACATCAGAGCTTTATCGTGCTGTCTCACACTATCCTTTTTCTCCGTCTCCATAATAATGGCTCCGTTTCTGTTCTGCTGCAGTTCCTACAGATCCCATTAACCACTCTTCCACACTATGGAGTCCCACGTATCACACCAGCAAACCCTCACATTACTGGTCCTGCAACTTCGTGCAGCGAAGTGAAGCGGATCAGCCAATAAAAACCACCATCAATCTCTGTCCTGTCAACGACATAAAATAGTTTTAATATCACAATTGTTGTACCATAGTTTTGATAACTTTAGGATTCATTTCGTATATTGTAATTTACAGACGCCTCGTACGCCTCACCATGCTTTTGTTCACTGCAATGTCTGCGTAGACATTGTGCAGGCACCTATGAAGATCTGCAGTGACAGCACTCTGCTCGGAGCGCACCCCCGTTACAGACGCCATTTTGGAGGCTACGTATAGCGTCTCTTGATGAAAACTACAAGATCAGAAGCGGAAATATTCCACGCTGTCCCAAAACTAGTTCAGCATTTTTTTCAACAGTAATTTGTCGAGAAAGGAAATGTGGTTTTTACTTATTGAATGTCCGTTGTAGACTTGGAATCCTCCAGTATTAGTGAGGGTTTGTATTAATTTCATTTCAAATAAACGTAGCTACTGTTCTTCACGTGGAATGAATCCGTTATAGACGCCATTTTGAAGGCTACCTATCAGAGCTTCATGAAAACTATAAGGTTTGAATCAGGAATACTCCACGATATCTCACAAATAATCTCGCATTTTTCAGTCGTAATTGGCTAAGAAAGAAACATGTTGTATTATAGAATGAATGCCCCTAAAAGATATGAGTTTATACGGTTTTAGTGAGGATTTTTATTAATTATATTTAAAATAAAATGTGAATTCTACAGTATTATTGTGGATTGGTAATAATTTTATTTCAAATAAACGTAGCTAGTTTTCTCTTGGAATGAGTCGTAAGAGAGATTACTTAAAAAATGTTTTCTCCTTCGTGTAATTCATACACAGTGTTGTAGACATGCTTTAAAAGCAGGTCTCACTAGCGAAGGGCGGTATCTGTAGCTGCTGTGCATATCTGGCAGAGCGGAGAAAGTTCCGCCGGCCCTAGTGGGTTTCCTGGTAGTTCCACCACGACGACGCGGCCCCTGCGCGGCGGCACGGCAGGCAAACTCTGCTCCGGGGAGCGGGCGGTGCAAACAGCAGGTAGGGGCATGGCGTCTGACGTGACGCTGCCGTGCGGGTGGCCTAGGCGGCAGGCGGCGGCCGGCTGTTCCGGCTCGTTAGGCAGAGCGCTCGGCAGGTGCGGGGCAGGTAACCGACCGCCGCTCTGCGCAGGTCTCTCGTAGCCGCAGCGGAACGCATCTGCTGGGTGTTCACCCAGCGAAACTCTGCCAGAGTGTCGATGATATCTTATTACTGCAGGTACTGGCACGCATTCAAGAGGGAGGAGAGATTCGTGGGAATTCTAAACCCCTCCCCCCATTAAAACCATATATTACTGAAAGCATTCATATTTTCATTAGGTCAATTTCTTGCATGTCTGTCTGTTCGGTACAAATTTTTAAGTTGATTTTAAACTAACTTCCTGATGAGCTAGACAACTGAAATTTTAAATACAGCTCAGACAGGAAAATCCTGCCACACTTTCTTGTATGGGATACTGCGGATATTACTCCGTGTACCGTTGCCATTTGCACCTTTTTCCAACCTTTTTCTGTTCTAGTGGCGAATGGAAGAACGGTTGTCATAAGCCTCCATGTGAGATCGAATCTCTATAATTTTTACCTTTTCGGAGGAAACAATATATTCATTGACTCATATGAGGAACAATTCATATAAACTTTAAATTTGCCCTATGTATCTGATGTAATCTCATCAAGATGTTTGAAACCGGTTGGAAAATACACATGTACAAGACTAAAACTTAGAAAATATTTATTTAAATAAAAGTAACTCTTTTGTGAAACCCTTTTTCAAATTGGACTTAAAAGTATAAAATAATTCGTTTGATTTCAGGTAGGTCTGAAAGTGATACATGAATAGTTTTTGTTACGGATCTAACAAGTATGTTCGTGGCTATTAAAAATGCATAATCACAAATTTTCAGAACTGTCTTTATGCGCTTAGGAATCAGTATGGGGCTAGGAGAAACTGTTTTCTACTTTTTAATTCGATTTAAAAACGTGCGGTATTAAAAATTTAATTTTATTTAAATAATTATTTATTTACACATATTTACAAAATTTTCGGCTAACTTTCAAACAATATCATATTCAAAGAACTAAGAGTCTCACAATGGCAGGGGAGTCTACAAACTCTAAACGTCCTTTAAGTAAGGATGCTTCTCACCTTTGGGGGCTGGTTTGAGTTTTGACAGGCTACAGAAAACATTGCAGGCAACAAGTCCGGCCATTCACAGGTTGACTACACCTGTTACCAACAAAGAACCTGACATGATTCCTGAGTGAACTACAGGAAGTCAAGGCAGGGCAAGAACACGAAAGGGCAGAAACTCCACTGAGAAAAATTGTAGAAACGCTATCTATCCCCAACCTAGGTGAAGGCGACAGAAGGATACAGCATCCCGTCTCCCCTCCCCCCTCAATTTGTACGACAGTGTGACAGTAGTTGGCTGTCATGTGTTAACAGTTTTAGAACTAAGTGAAATTGCGGTGAGTGTAGGCTTCGATTCCACACAACATTAATTTCGAAGTTTTCAAAGTTGTAATTAATTTGTTGCTGTTGCAGTTCTTAAGACAATTGCGTGACATAAATATGCCTCAAATTTCGGGACAAATGCTTTTCCAAGTATGCATCAGAAATGAAATTTCTTGAAACTTATACTGAAGAATTAAATGGGGCAGCGTGGCTGGTTTAGAAACCGTGATTGTATGGAATGATTGTTTATAACTTTCTGTTGTTGTTGTTGTTGTGGTCTTCAGTCCTGGGACTTGTTTGATGCAGCTCTCCACGCTACTCTATCCTGTGCAAGCTTCTTAATCTCCCAGTACCTACTGCAGCCTACATCCTTCTGAATCTGGTTAGTGTATTCATCTCTTGGTCTCCCTCTACGATTTTTACCCTCCACACTGCCCTCCAATACTGAATTTGTGATCCCTTGATGCCTCAGAACATGTCCTACCAACCGATCCCTACTTTTCTTCTAGTCAAGTTGTGCCACAAACTCCTCTTCTCCCCAACCCTATTCAGTACCTCCCCATTTGTTATGTGATCTACCCATCTAATCTTCAGCATTCTTCTGTAGCACCACATTTCGAAAGCTTCTATTCTCATCTTGTCCAAACTAGTTTTCGTCCATGTTTCACTTCCATACATGGCTACACTCCATACATATACTTTCAGAAACGACTTCCTGACACCTAAATCTATACTCGATGTTAACAAATTGCTCTTCTTCAGAAACACTTTCCTTGTCATTGCCAGTCTACATTTTATATCCTCTCTACTTCGACCATCATCAGATATTTTGCTCCTCAAATAGCAAAACTCCTTTACTACTTTAAGTGCCTCATTTCCTAATCTAATTCCCTCAGCATCACCCGACTTAATTCGACTACATTCCATTATCCTCGTTTTGCTTTTGTTGATGTTCATCTTATATCCTCCTTTTAAGACACTGTCCATTCCGTTCAACTGCTCTTCCAAGTCCTTTGCTGTCTCTGACAGAATTACAATGTCACCGGCGAACCTCAAAGTTTTTATTTCTTCTCCATGGATTTTAATACCTACTCCGAATTTTTCTTTTGTTTCCTTTACTGCTTGATCAATATACAGATTGAACAATATTGGGGAGAGACTACAACCCTGTCTCGCTCCCTTTCCAAACACTGCTTCCCTTTCATGTCCCTCGACTCTTATAACTGCCATCTGGTTTCTGTACAAATTGTAAATAGCCTTTCGCTCTCTGTATTTTACCCCTGCCACCTTCAAAATTTGAAAGAGAGTATTCCAGTCAACATTGTCAAAAGGTTTCTCTAAGTCTACAAATGCTAGAAACGTAGGTTTGCTTTTTCTTAACCTAGCTTCTAAGATAAGTCGTAGGGTCAGTAATGCCTCACGTGTTCCCATATTTCTACGGAATCCAAACTGTTACCTGTCACGAAAAACAAAACTATCACTACAATAAAGCCTTCTATATCATTTTCATTTTTCAGTCTTCAGTAATAAGTATTGCTCATCTTTACAGATCATGTGTCAGGTTTCGTTCAGCATAATATTCAAAGGATGGAAAATAAATTTAGCATCTGCTTGATGGTGAACAACTTGGCTATAGGAATAGTAATGGCATCAGGAAAACACTCCGACGTTGCCTTGATAATGGAGGCAAGATATAAGAAATATTAAAACACTTTCAAAGGATTTGGCGACCTAGAAAAAGTATTCGACAACATACAACGGTGCAAGATGTTTGAAATTCTCAGAAAATTGTTGTAAACTATACCGAAAATCGGGAAATGTACGATTAGTATATATATCAAGGTGAAACAGAAAGAATGAAAGATCCAGGGAGAAATACTCGGATTAAAAGGATGCAAGGCAGGTGTTCAGTTCTACTATTCAAATTATACATTACAGAAAAAAATGAAGCAAATAAAAGGCAGGTCCAGATGTCGGATCGAAATTTGTCGTGAAAGGGTACCAAAAGTAAAATCTGATGGTGACATTAGTGACGAATAATTCAGCAACCTGAGGGACTGAGTAGCATACTGGGTGCAGAAACTGGTCGAAAGTTAACCAAAGGAGTCGAACGTCTTAAGCAGTAGCAGGAATGAGATTCGCCACAAACTTAACATCAAAATTGTAACTAGAAGAATTGAAAGAATTCTGCTGCCTCAGAAGGATAATAAGGTATGATGGACAAAGGAGAGAAAATGTAATAAGCATATGTGAAGATAGCATACCTTGCCAAAATAGGTCTACGATGCTGAGACGTGACCCCCACTTTAAGAAAGAGGATATATGTCTATAAAAATATTACACTGAAGTTTAACATGGATTGAGGTAATTCATGATACAAACTATTTGTAAATGAAAGGCAAACTCTTAACAAAGGTACCGACGCAATCAGTGACTTTCATAACAAAGAGATTCATTTGCTTCATGCAGGGATCTTGACAGTAGCGAGAGACACGGCACTATATAGTCTATCTGCGAATGAAATTGTACAAACTAGTCATGTTCTACGGAACACTAAAAGCATGTTAGTTGGGGCTAGTGATCAGAACAATGTAAATGTGAATGAATGAACTGACTGAGTTTCCAGGAATGGAGAGCAGATTTTGGCTGGAGAATATTTTGTACAGGGGTCACTCCACTAGAAATCCACCGTCAGGGTGCCAAGGGCACGATAAGAGGAGAGTGCCCTGTGTGAATGTGCAGGAATAGCAAATACGTAATGGAAAACGTCATCCCCCTGTCTCTTCGTTAGTGTGGTAAGTGGACAAAGTTGGTAGTTTAGGCTGCATCACTGGGGAGATCTACAAGCAGCTGTGACTGCTCCTGGCATGTGGATACTACGGATGACGTTGTATTCAGCGTTAAATGCGTGACGGAACCGAACAGTGAGAGAACTTCAGAACACTGGTCGGACCAATGTTGCATGCAACGACAACGACCTTAGGACTTGAAGTCCTTTTGCGATAATATTTACACAGACTCCAGAACCTATGACCCCACATTTCGCTTTTGGGATAGCATATTTACGTAGACTGCAGAATTAACAAAGCCCCATTTTGCTTTATGTATTGCACAAACGTTGAGAGTTGGTGGTCACAGGTATTGGGCCTGATCCTGTGCCGATGATCTATGTGACAGCCGGATATCTTAGGGTCACAATGACTTTAATATACTGCTGGGAATGGACCTTCCTACTGCGCTTCCAATAGGACACTGCATCAAATCACGTCACATCAGTTTGACAGCCACAATCATCCAATCTTCACTGTATACTATATGTGTAAGGAGTAAGATAAACATGACAAAAAAATCCAGGTAAATCCCGCTTCACAAACCGCATGAATATGCCAGGCACGGTACATGCCCTGTAAGGAAATGCAGCAACTCTCTGCTTGGTTTGAAGTACTTTAATTGCAAATGTTCCCTGGTGTTTGGCAACCGTTGAAGGGTTCTCCTCCAGGATTCTTATGATTCACAAAATTCTTACCAAATCTCTTCCCCCCGCCTTTTTGTCGTTCTCTTATCGCCAACTTGAGGGCCTAGAATTTCAGCTGTTTTCCCGATTTGCTCTTTTCTAACTCAATAAAATGGTTCAAATGGCTCTGAGCAGTATGGCACTTAACTTCTGATGTCATCAGTCCCCTATAACTTAGAACTACTTAAACCTAACTAACCTAAGGACATCACACACATCCATGCCCGAAGCAGGATTCGAACCTGCATGGTTCCA
Organism: Schistocerca cancellata; assembly: GCF_023864275.1. NCBI lineage: Eukaryota > Metazoa > Arthropoda > Insecta > Orthoptera > Acrididae > Schistocerca > Schistocerca cancellata. The sequence goes on along the minus strand of NC_064626.1, from coordinate 264,449,591 downwards.
GACTTTAGCGCCTAGAACCGCTCGTCCACCACGGCCGGCTCTAACTTAATACCAAGCAGCCTGTTCCCTTATTTTGCTCTTAAGGAGGCAAAGCCCCATTAGCACTAGTAGAGCCCCATCCGGAGACGTTGTACATGAGCCATCGTTTGCCGTGCCCCTAAAATTGCTCATCTCAGCCGACTCGTAGTAACTTCGAGCATGCTATCCAAACCACACTCGCCAGCTGCAAGTTTAAATCATTGTTGCCATCCCGCGATGCCTATTCGATGTTGTGCTACACACGGTATAAAGATACGGTATTGCAGAAAGATATTTAAATTTAAGTGGACTGATAAACAATGAGAACGTTATGAAACTTCCTGGCAGATTAAAACTGTGTGCCGGACCGAGACTCGACCTCAGTACCTTTGCCTTTCGCAGTCAAGTGCTCACCATCTGAGCTACCCAAGCACGACTCACACCCCGTCCTCACAGCTTTACTTCCGCCAGTACCTCGTCTCCTACCTTCGAAACTTTACAGAAGGTCTCCTGCGAACCTTGCAGGCCTAGCACTCCTGAAAGAAATGATATTGCGGAGGCATGTCTTAGCCACAGCCTGGGGGATGTTTCCAGAATGAGATTTCCACTCTGCAGTGGAGTGTGCGCTGATATGAAACTTCCTGCCAGATTAAAACTCTGCGCTCACAGAAGACAGTGGTGACAGCAAAATGTCTGCAGCAAAGTTGGTGACACTGGCACCAGAGGATGAGGAAGTCGCAAATTTGAAGGAGAAGGCAGAAAACGAAGTAGAAGGGTGGTTTGGTGACAGCAATAAAGCCTGTAGTGTAGCTACAGCGTTAGATGCAGGTCAGGAGGACGAGGAGGAAGAGAAGGAGGAGAGAGGAGGAGGCAGCAGCAATGGAACAGAAGGAGAAGGCAGCACAGACGATGAAATCATCAGTCTTGGTGGCAGTAGAGGAGGAGGAGGGAAAGCTGTGTCAGCAGAGCAGTATGAGGTGACAGTGATGACAAAAAACTGCAGCAGACTTAGCAGGGTCATCACCAGAGACAGGAAAGGCATCTGCAGTGACAGCAGAGGTGAAGAAGGACACAATGCTAGCAGCAACATGAGTTGCAGTTGTGGGTGGCAGAAGAGGAAGGAGGATATTGCAGTGATGACAGTGGAGGAGTTGGAGAATGAGGAGATAGCGCCATTAGAGAAAATCTTGAAGCAGCGGTAACAGCAGATTGCAGTGGAGGCAGCATTGGTGACAGTAGTGGAGGAGCAGGAAGCAACAGTAGCAGCAGAGGAGAACGAGGAATAGCCTGCAGTGGCAATCGAGAAGTCTATTAGGTGACAGTAGCAGTGGAGTTGAGGTAAGATGCAGTGGTGTAAGCATGTTGACTACAATGCATGCAACAGTGCGGAAGTAACAGAGGAATATTAGGGATCAGTCGCTGAAGGAGAAGGAGGAAACGGCGGCACAAGCGAAACAAGTGCAGTGCAGGCTGGGGTGAGGATGTTGGCAGCAGAGGAGAAGCCAGTGGCAGAAATAGATGAGAAGGCATGAAGGCATGAAGGCATGAAGTTTTTTGTTCAGAATCACTAATGCTATCCGGCTCCCTCCATCAGAGGTTCGAGTCCTCCCTCGGGCATGGGTGTGTGTTGTCCTTAATGTAAGTTAGTGTAAGTTAGATTAAGTAGTGTGTAAGTTTAGGAACCGATGACCTCAGCAGTCTGGTCCCCTAGTACCTTACCACAAACTGACCACTAACTCTACCACCCGTCAAAACACGTACATTTCCTTCTGACTCGTCCTGTATATCAAGTCACTGCGTTTGTAAATGGTACAGTCACATTAATCAGCCACACAATCTTCGTCATAATCTATGAATGAATTTGTAATAAAACAGTTGTACAGGGCACACCTCTATGACTGCCTCGTATATGATGATGTAACAGCCGAACTTAGACGACTTCCTGATCATGACACACATCACCTATTTAGACAAGAGGAAATTATATACCTTGGCTAATGAAATTTCACAAAAGATATTGAGGGTAGAACATAGAAGATCTAGCTAGGTAGCACCTGTCCGTTGAGGAGGAAAGTGGGACGATTATCAACATAATTTGATTTAGTATTAGCATAGAAGTAGATACGGGGCAGGTAAGATACTTGTATTAAGAATACTGCAGCGAGTGATGAAGTTTTACAGACCAGCCCAGTGCCCGGGGCACACCCTGTGGGTATAGCTCGGTGGGCATCGGCTGGTAAATTATGAGAGGCTTGTACATTTATTGGCAGAACCTATATCGCTGCAGGCAGTAGATGTAATTATTAGAAATAAACAAAATGATATAATATTATTAATTGTATCAGGATTTCTGTAGGAATTGTAAGTTTTGCTGCCTGTAATATCACTGTAATATCGCTGCAATTGTACCTGTGCTATAGAACCCAAGGAATCATATCGTCGGCATGGTGTGTGTATGTTTGACTGTGGCAAGGCATCTTCAGTTTCAACAGGTGCTGTAACCTTAGAGATACTATACCGCAATTAGCTAAGAAGTATCTATCGAGTTTGTTTTGAACAGTAGTGCTGCTCACAAGTTGAGTCTTGCATATACAGGGTGTTACAAAAAGGTACGGCCAAATGCTCAGGAAACATTCCTCACAAGCAAATAAAGAAAAGATGTCATGTGGACATGTGTCCGGAAACGCTTAATTTCCATGTTAGAGCTCATTTTAGTTTCGTCAGTATGTACTGTACTTCCTCGATTCTGATGATCAAATTGTAAATTTTCACAATCAACATGTGTGGGCTGACGAGAATCCGCACTCAATTGTGCAATCACGTCATCAACACAGATTTTCTGTGAACGTTTGGGCAGGCATTGTTGGTGATGTCTTGATTGGGCCCCATGTTCTTCCACCGACGCTCAATGGAGCACGTTATCATGATTTCATACGGGATACTCTACCTGTGCTGCTAGAACATGTGCCTTTACAAGTACGACACAACATGTGGTTCATGCACGATGGAGCTCCTGCACATTTCAGTCGAAGTGTTCGTACGCTTCTCAACAACAGATTCGGTGACCGATGGATTGGTAGAGGCGGACCAATTCCATGGTCTCCACGCTCTCCTGACCTCAACCCTCTTGACTTTCATTTATGGGGGCATTTGAAAGCTCTTGTCTACGCAACCCCGGTACCAAATGTAGAGACTCTTCGTGCTCGTATTGCGGACGGCTGTTACACAATACGCCATTTTCCAGGGCTGCATCAGCGCATTAGGGATTCCATGCGACGGAGGGTGGATGCATGTATCCTCGCTAACGGAGGACATTTTGAACATTTCCTGTAACAAAGTGAAGTCACTCTGGTACGTTCTGTTGCTGTGTATTTCCTTTCCATGATTAATGTGATTTGAAGAGAAGTAATAAAATGAGCTCTAACATGGAAAGTAAGCGTTTCCGGACACATGTCCACATAACATAATTTCTTTCTTTGTGTGTGAGGAATGTCTCCTGAAAGTTTGGCCGTACCTTTTTGTAACACCCTATATATATATATATATATATATATATATATATATATATATATATATATATATATCTGACGATGCTGGTGCTGATTTTGCGTTTAACACTTGATGATTCCACTATGGCTGCAATATATTAGGACACGTTTTTTTAACACAGATCTGAAGATGAAGATTATAGATCGAAACCGGTAGTGTGATGACAAAAGAGTTCGTGACCATTGAGGTAATGTAAAGGATACTTACTCTGTATTCGGGTCACTGTTTTATTCGCGACCGTGTAGTAGCTTGTGAAGTATCTATTGCGTCGATATAGTGCGTAACAACATTGTATTCATTGGGGCTCCGCAATGTTTTATATAATCTTATGCACCTCGTATGAATATATGTTGTAAGTGGACAGCTGGCTTTCTCGATATTGTGTATGACGATTACGTCCGAAAGAACAGATACCACCTTCATACAGATAAGGCTTACCGACAAATGATCTTCTTCAGTGCGAATGCACTCACATTGCTCAAACTCTTAAGGGAATCAGTAGATTGACTGCCGTGAGTAATGAGTATAGTGGGCAGCGCCACTACAAATATAGTACGTGGACAGTAAGTTGGAAGTTTGGGTCTCACGGGGAGGGTGGCAGAGATAAGCCTCTGCTGTTGCAGTATCTTCTGTGTACTCGATGGCTCAGTCGGATAGAGCGTCTGCCATATAAGCAAGAGAGCACGGGTCTGGGCCCTGGTAGGGGCTCACATTTTCAACTGTCCCCTTTGATATTTACCAACGCCTGTAAGCAGCTAATGGTCTTGATTTCATTGTAGTTCCATTCTTCGAGAGCTGCATGATCACCAATGGTATCTGTTTTTTCAGACATGTCATATTCATATATAATACGTTTGTTCTATAATCTTACGGACCTTTTATGGGTATAATGTGTTCAGCAACAGTGAACTCGTTTATGGGTAATGCTTCTGTCTATTGCGCCGATGCACCATAGGAAATTTCTATTACTAATAGGGAACACGGTTATTTCTGTTGAGATGTTCGCTAGTAGATTGCAGAGCATCTTGCTATCGCTCGCGATGTACCGCTCACAGCCAGGTGGCAAGCGTGCAACGCCCAAGCTTAAAGGAGGTAAACGTGGACCTTTGAAGACATTTCTGGACGGACAAGTGAATGTGGCGGTTTACTGTCGAGCAGATTTCAGTACTTCGTCGAACCAAAGTTACGGTAGACGCGAGGCGGTGTGGTTACGAAATATACTTTAAAACTTATAGGAAGCAGTAGTGGAGGAAGAGTAATGTTGTGACACGTTTCTTCTTTCTTTATTGGCTTTCGGGACGTGCCCATGCAGCCATCTCAACAGTGAAATGTCAGTCACGGTGATACGAATGACAGGACAACACAAAACCAAGTCCCCAAGTGGAGACTGTGACGTGTTGTTTAAGCCGTCGTGTGGAGAGATGGCGGTCGGTATAAAGGACGTTCCTTCGTTGCAGTGGGCTGAGATAGACATTGTAACCGTACTGGGCGGCGGCATTTTGCGGCTTGCTAAGGTGGAATACAATCAGTGGTAAGACCATTTAGTTTCTGTGGGATAGGGCAGGCGTTGTATGCTCATGGAAAATTATTCTGCGTGGTTGAACAGAACTGAACTTCGCTTCGACATGACGTGGGTGAGCATCTGCAAGTCTGTAAAACATTGCTCAATGCCTGTGTTTTCACTGTTTAGTGTGTTTTGTTATGCTTCTAACCACTGAACTTTATTGGTCTTATGTGAATTTGGTATTTCATTGTGCTGGTTGCTTTTAAAAATAGATATTTTATTTTCGTACGTATGTTAATGTTGATTTTAAAACTTTTCTGTCATTTCCAATTTACTGAGCAACGTTAAGAGGGTTGAATTTATTGAAATACACTCATTTTTAATAACTTTAAATTTGCAATCATTGAGACGTTTGCTTCTCACACCAACTGTTCACTAATTGCTTGTTATTGGACTTCTATTGCTAGAGTTTATTACCTTTTGCCAGTGAAATAACTGCTGGGTAATTTTGCCGCGCCATCAGCTGACGCCGTAGTGCTGCACGCTGAAGAACTGAAGCTATACCTTTACCCGATAACTCAACATCATCGGCCAGATTAACGCATTAGGCTAGTATAGTTTTGGTAATGGCGTTTGTGCCAAGTGGAAGGTAACACAGAGCAGAGTCCGTGCTATCTGTTCTCCACCACGCTGCACGCAGTTACAGCGTTACCAGAGCCCCGTTTTTGAAATACCGTTTCTATTAAACTAAAGAAGAACTATGGACGTGTTTAATGACAATTAGTTTGGCTTTAGGAAAGGGAAAGATACCAGAGATGCAGTTCTGACCTTGTGATTGATAACGGAAGTAAGATCAAAGAAAAATCAAAACTCGTTTATAGGCTTTGGCGGTTTGGAAAAAGCGTTCAAAATGTCAACTCGTGCAAGATGTTAGAAATTCTGGGAAAAACAGGCTATAGGGAACGACGGGTAATATATACACTCCTGGAAATTGAAATAAGAACACCGTGAATTCATTGTCCCAGGAAGGGAAAACTTTATTGACACATTCCTGGGGTCAGATACATCACATGATCACACTGACAGAACCACAGGCACATAGACACAGGCAACAGAGCATGCACAATGTCGGCACTAGTACAGTGTATATCCACCTTTCGCAGCAATGCAGGCTGCTATTCTCCCATGGAGACGATCGTAGAGATGCTGGATGTAGTCCTGTGGAACGGCTTGCCATGCCATTTCCACCTGGCGCCTCAGTTGGACCAGCGTTCGTGCTGGACGTGCAGACCGCGTGAGACGACTCTTCATCCAGTCCCAAACATGCTCAATTGGGGACAGATCCGGAGATCTTGCTGGCCAGGGTAGTTGACTTACACCTTCTAGAGCACGTTGGGTGGCACGGGATACATGCGGACGTGCATTGTCCTGTTGGAACAGCAAGTTCCCTTGCCGGTCTAGGAATGGTAGAACGATGGGTTCGATGACGGTTTGGATGTACCGTGCACTATTCAGTGTCCCCTCGACGATCACCAGTGGTGTACGGCCAGTGTAGGAGATCGCTCCCCACACCATGATGCCGGGTGTTGGCCCTGTGTGCCTCGGTCGTATGCAGTCCTGATTGTGGCGCTCACCTGCACGGCGCCAAACACGCATACGACCATCATTGGCACCAAGGCAGAAGCGACTCTCATCGCTGAAGACGACACGTCTCCATTCGTCCCTCCATTCACGCCTGTCGCGACACCACTGGAGGCGGGCTGCACGATGTTGGGGCGTGAGCGGAAGACGGCCTAACGGTGTGCGGGACCGTAGCCCAGCTTCATGGAGACGGTTGCGAATGGTCCTCGCCGATACCCCAGGAGCAACAGTGTCCCTAATTTGCTGGGAAGTGGCGGTGCGGTCCCCTACGCTACTGCGTAGGATCCTACGGTCTTGGCGTGCATCCGTGCGTCGCTGCGGTCCGGTCCCAGGTCGACGGGCACGTGCACCTTCCGCCGACCACTGGCGACAACATCGATGTACTGTAGAGACCTCACGCCCCACGTGTCGAGCAATTCGGCGGTACGTCCACCCGGCCTCCCGCATGCCCACTATACGCCCTCGCTCAAAGTCCGTCAACTGCACATACGGTTCACGTCCACGCTGTCGCGGCATGCTACCAGTGTTAAAGACTGCGATGGAGCTCCGTATGCCACGGCAAACTGGCTGACACTGACGGCGGCGGTGCACAAATGCTGCGCAGCTAGCGCCATTCGACGGCCAACACCGCGGTTCCTGGTGTGTCCGCTGTGCCGTGCGTGTGATCATTGCTTGTACAGCCCTCTCGCAGTGTCCGGAGCAAGTATGGTGGGTCTGACACACCGGTGTCAATGTGTTCTTTTTTCCATTTCCAGGAGTGTAACATGTAAAAGAACAAAGAGGGATTGGTAAGAGTGGAAGATCATGAGTGACGTTCTCGGATTAAAAAGGGTGTAAGACAGGTCTTTATCCTCTACTATTCAATCTATACATCGAAAACCCAATAACGGAAATAAAAGAAACGTTCAAGAGTGGAATTAAAATTCTATGTATAAGGATATCAATGATAATATCCGCTGATGATATTGCTATTCTCAGTGAAAGTGAAGAAGAATTACAGGATGTGCTGTGTGTAATAAACAGTCTAATGAGTACAGAATACAGATGAAGAATAAATCGACGAAAGACTTAAGGTATGAGAATTACCAGAAATGAGAACAACGAAGAACCTAACTGGTGATCACTATCTACATGAAGTTAAGGAATTCTACTACCTAGGCAGCAAAATAGCCCGTGACTGACGGAGAAAAGAGGGTATAACAGACAGACTAGCACTAGCAAAAAGGACGTTCCTGGACAAGAGAAATCTACTAGTATGAAACATAGCCCTTAATTTGAGGAAGAAATTTCTGGTAATGTACGTTTGCAGCACAGCACTGTATGGTAGTGAAGAACGGATTGTGTGAAAAATAGAAGAGAATCGAAGCATTTGAGATATGGTATATCAGAAGAATGTTGAGAATTAGGTGGACGAATAACGTAACGAATGAGGAATTTTTTCCAGAGAATCGGAGAGAAAAGGAATGTGCTGAAAACACTGACATGAAGAAGGGAGAAGATTTTATAAGCCCTTTTTCACAGCCCTATGATGTGTAACTCCCAGGTATTCGTATGAGTTGACCCATTGCAACTGTGACCTGTTGATAGTTAATATTATAGTGATAAGATACTGTTTTAAATTCTGAAGGTGGCAGGGGTCAAATACAGAGAGCGAAAGGCTATTTACAATTTGTACCGAACCAGATGGCAGTTATAGAGAGAGCTGTAAATGGTAAAAACTGTAGAGAAAAATAGAGTTTGGAGTACATCCAGCAAATAATTGCGGACATAGGCTGCAAGTGCTACTTTGAGAGGATTTGTCACAGGAGTAGAATTCATGGTGGGCCGCATCAAACCAGTCAGAAGACTAAGGATTCGGTGGGTCTAGGATTCGCTAGATACACATTTGTCTTGAATTTGGATGAGGAATCGCATGCCAGCCTTCAAGTGCATGTCATTATGTGTTGTTCATAACTGCTTATGCGTGTGCTTGACAGAATGAAATTCCAGAATGAAATTGTCTCTCTGCAGTGGTGTGTTCACTCATATGAAACTGGCACAGTAAAACCGTATGTCGGATCGAGACTCGAATTCGTTACCTTTGCCTTTTGTCAGCAAGTGCTCTACCAACAGAGTTACCAAAGAGGGACTCACGACCTGCCCTCATAGCTCCACTTCCAACAGCACAAAATCTCCTACCTTCCATGATTCACGGAAGTTCTCCTGAAAAACTTGCCGGACTAGCACTCCTGGAAGAAAAGATCACATGATACGTCACCTTAAGGTTTTTCATAGCTTCTTTGGCGCTAAGGTAGGTATTGTTAGAATCGTAGTGTAAAGGGTCCTTATTTAAGAAATCTAAAATTATGTTTAACTTCTTCAATATGTCCAAATTCTTGACTGAAATGAACTCATTACTCTGCTGCAGAGTGAAAATTTCATTCTGAAAACTTCCACAGGGCCGTGGCTAAGCCACGTCTCCGCATTATGCTTTCTTCCAGTAGTGGTAGACTTACAAGCTACACATGAGAGCTTCTGGGACAGTCAAGCAGACGCACAAGCAGTAGTAAACAACAAGTAGTTACACGATAGAATTTCTCGGCCACTGAGACGTGGGTTTCCCGTTATCTATCTGAACAATGTAAGAGTTAACATTCTTCTTAAAACAAAGGAAAAAACCTGGGGGATGCGCATGAGGAAACATGAAATTCGAAAAAATGAGGACCGACCTAATTTGTACAGCGTGATCTTTTCCACCGTGTACAAACTGTAGCGATTGATCGATGAGAGACTACAGAACAAAAGAGGTTCAATGAATGTCTGTTCAGAAATGTATGGTTTCCGTGCTAGAGACCATTTATTCAGTCATACATTGTTACAGACACTGAGGGTCTAATACGCGCTGTATCACGCCGCCACAGTTACAGTATGTGCTGAAAATGGTTTCCTTGTGCCTCAACGTATGTGTGTACGCACTGTAGCGTGCTCTGTCCATACTTTCACAGGGGCCAGGATGCATCTGAGTAGTGTCAAAAGCAGCAGGAATACACTGCTTTGAGACGGTCCGATAACCAGAAATCGCACGGGTTGAGATCCGATGAATAAGCAGGTCATGCAACTGGGCCCCTCGTCCGATCCATCGACCAGGACGCACACGATTGAGGTGCGGGCGGACGTTAACGGAGAAGTGGGCTGCAGCACCATCGTGTAGCAGCCACATAACCCTTCGAATCATCAATGGTACTTCATCCAAAAGGGGAGGAAAAGTCTCCCGCAAAAAACGCCGGTAGTTCCGGCGTGTTACGTGACGTGGAAGGAAGGCTGGTCCTCACAAAATACGGTCGTCAATTATCCCTGCCCACTCATTCCGGCTGCACCCATGCTGATGATTCGGATGTCATACCATCGGGGCTCTGCACATTTTTCCATAAATTACTGTTATGAAAGTTGAAGATACCACTCCGCGTAAAAGTGGCTTCATCTGTGAATACGGTGGATGACACAAATACCGGAATCGTGGTTGCATGTTCAACAAACCGGTGACAAAACTGCTCCTGACGTGGAAAGTCTTTCACTCGTCTACACTGTTAATCACGTTCTCCTCCAAGTCTGGCGTCCGAACGTTTAGGGTACATCCTTCATCGTTTCCTGTTTTCTGAAACGACCCTGTCTCAGACAAACCGCGGAGAGATAAGCGGTTGCGTAATAACCAAAGTCAAGGCTCACACAGAGTATCTCCCATGTGGCTGATGCAATAGGTTAATTATTTATTTTGTTTGTTTAATATATTTTCTTTGGTAAGGATAAGGGAAAGGAAAGATTTTATTTAATTTCTATAATAATGGGTGAGATTGTCGACTTTAGGTCCGCGGACGAGGGCTACGGTTACCCAGCCGTGACCATGCTGCAACGTATCACTTTTGCTAATAGTAAAGTTCAGAACTCCACCACAGAACACTGATGGACCATGCAGGACGAATTGTGCACCGACATAGTTCTCAGTATTAATGGCAATATTGTCTATTGTTTTCTAAACTGTCAGGCGCGTACGCCTTCTTCTCCTATAATATCGTGGCATCTTCTGTGGTTGTTGTCAGCGGGGATAGGTCTCCTGATACAACCTTGTTCCCCGCCGCCCGTTGCTATGTCGGCAAATGCTCGATTCGAATACCGAACCATTGTGTACAACAGTACGTATATCATATCCATTACAATGTGAGTCAGCAGGAGAAGTGTATGGGACACAACATTACCAATTACTATGACAGGAGAGGGCGTTACGGCACGACGTATGAGAAACAGTACCACCCTCTAAGAGGAAAATATATATTTACTGTAAATGTGGCTGCTTGTTACAGCGCTTATTAGACCGCAGTATCCGTAACAAAGTATGATTGAACAAATGGTGTCTAACATGGGAACGAAAAAGATGGTCAGTTCACTACTGCAGTTTATGAGCTGGTTAGCTACTGTGGAATTTCTTGTTCCTTCTACATCTGCATGTCTACATCTACATCTACATCTACATGGATACGCTGCATATCACATTTAAGTGCCCGACAGAGGGTTCATCGAACCACCTTCACAATTCTCTATTATTCCAATCTCGTACAGCCCGCGGAAACATCGAACACCCTCCTATATCATTCCGTACGATTTCTGATTTCCCTTATTTTATCTTGGTGATCGTTTCTCCATATGTAGGTCGCTGTCAACAAAATATTTTCGCATTCGGAGGAGAAAGTTTGTGATTGGAATTTCGTGGGAAGGTACCGTCGCAACGAAAAACGTCTTCCTTTTAGGGATTTCCAGAGCAAATCCTGCATCATTTCTGTGACACTCTCTCCCATATTTCGCGATAATACAAAACATGCTGCCCTTCTTTGAACTTTTTCCATGTACTCCGTCATTCTTATCTGGTAAGGATCCCACACTGCGCATCAGTATTCTAAAAGAGGACGGACAAGCGTAGTGTAGGCAGTCTCCTTAGTGGATCTGTTACATTTTCGAAGTATCCTGCCAATAAAACACAGTGTTTGGTTAGCCTTCCCCGCAACATTTTCTATGTATTCATTCCAATTTAAGTTGTTCGTAATTGTAATCCTAGGTATTTAGTTAAATTTAGGGCTTTTAGATTAGACTGATTTATCGTGTCACCAAAATTTAACGAATTCCTTTTAGCACTCACGTTGATGACCTCACACTTTTCGTTATTTAGCGTCAACTGCGAATTTTCGCACCATTCAGATATCTTTCATAAATCGTTTTGCAATTTATTTTGATTTTCTGATGACTTTGACAGTCGATAAACAACAGCGTCATCTGCAAACAACTGAAGACGGCTGCTCAGATTGTCTCCCAAATCGTTTATATAGATAAGGAACAGCTAAGGGCCTATAACACTACCTTGGGGAACGCCTGAAATCACTTCTTTTTTACTCGATGACTTTCCGTTAATTACTATGAACTGTCACCTCTATGACAGGAAATCTCAAATCCAGTCACATAACTGCGACGATATTCCACAAGCACGCAATTTCACTACAAGATGCTTGTGTGGCACAGTGTCAAGAATCTTCCGGAAATCCAGAAATACCAAATCGATCTAAAATCCCTTGTCAATAGCACTCAACACATCATGTGAATAAAAAGCAAGTTGTGTTTCACAGGAACGATGTTCTCTAAACCCATGTTGAATGTGTGTCAATAGACAGTTTTCTTCGAGGTAATTCATAATGTCCGATCAAAACATATGTTCCAAAATCCTGCTGCATATCGACGTTAAAGAAATGGACCTGTAATTTAGTGGATTACTCCTACTACCTTTCTTGAATATTGGTGTGACCTGTGCAACGTTCTTTGGGTACGGATCTTTCGTCGAGCGAACAGTTGTATATGATTGTTGGGTATGGAGCTAATGCATCAGCATACTCCGAAAGGAACCTAATTGGTATACAGTTTGGACCAGATGACTTGCTTTTGTTAAGTGATTTAAGTTGCTTCGCTACTCCGAGGATATTTACTTCTACGTTATGTTGGTAGTTGTTCTCGATTCGAATTCTGGAATATTTACTTCGTCTTTCGGAAGGCTGTGTTTAGTAACTCTGCATTGTCAGCACTGTCTTCGATAGTATCTCCATTGCTACCGCGCCGAGAAGGCAATTTTGTATTTGTTGGCGGAATGAGGTTCCAGTACCAAGGTCTATGTGACGGCGCTTTTCTGACTGGAAACATCGAGACTTCTGCCTTCGTGCCTAATTATTGTCCTCACTGTGATTGTTGTCTTACCGTTCTCTATTTGGTGACTGTTTACAAAGTGAATGTTGATGCTTTTCGACTCAGTGTTGTTGTGAACTTGATGTAACGGTTTGGTTTCTATGCTATAATACTACACACGTTGCTAAATGTCAAATATTTTCTTACGTGTCTTGTTATCGTTTTGACTTCGGAGTGATGCCATTCAAAAATTTACTTGCTTTCCTTAGCTTGCAGCTGTGAATTCTTGTTTTATGCTGTTATACTGAACACAGCGCTTAATTATAAATTGAATGTTCTCTTCCTGTCGTTGTTATCATTTCTGAGTGTAACGTATTAGTGAAAATAATGAATGTATCTTACTGCTGAGATCAAATTAAAATTGTAGTGTTATCAATAAACGAATAATGGTTGTACTGTTTATCAGTCGATTGCAGCTTTTTATTTCTCCTATGGGCCCTCCTACACGTATCAGTGTCGAACGCTTCTATTCTTTCTTTTCCGATATCCCATAGTCCATGATTTCCTTTCTTGCTGCTCTGTGCTCCAGACGTATATTTTCAGTAACTTTTCCTTGAACGAAAGACCCACATTCGTTAAAGAGAAATTCTCATTCTTCTAGATAAGAAAACCAAACAATGCTGCAGTGGTCTACAAGCGGATGAACTACGACTCTGAAAGGTATTTCCTTAAAGGATGCGCTGTGTATTTCCTGAATCACCCCATCTGCCTTATTTACTTCTGACTGCACAGATTCTTTCAATTTCATATTGCTTCTAAGTATTTAAGTAAGGTGACGGGTTCCATAGATGTACCACAAAGCAATCTAAGAGTGCTGCCTATCCTTCTCATAAATAATTCACCATTGTGGCCAACGCTCAATGTTACTTTCATTTCTATTGGCGTTCCACGCACACTATTCGTTATTAACAGTTTCCAATATTGTTTTTAGTGGTTTCTGTATCTAATGCCGCATGAGTTCCACGGTCAACCTTCCATCGATTATGCCTGTGGACCTTAGGCAATACACTCCTCACACCGTCCCTGAAACGGGGAAAATCATATCTGTAACAAATCAAGGTGTAATTTATGTAATTACTTTACATACTTGTAACTGTTTAGTCTACGGATATTCTCAAGATTTTAAATTTGTTGTGAAAGATAATGTACTTGCTTCGTCAATGGTCAGCACGATATACGATTACGTAACATTTTTAAATCTCAAGTATACGACGTGTTCCACCTAATGCATCTCGACACTGTATCGAGACATTTACAAAGCTCACGTTGACGAACCGTGTCTGGCGAGCAGCAGTTATTGCTCATTTACAGACGGACGTGTTCTTAAGTAGCACAGTGGGCGCATGTGTGTCATTCTGTGAAGACTTTCCAGCAAGCAGTCCCACCAACGGATACGTGACGCGAAAAAACAACAGTGATTACACTCCACAGACAGACGCGGATGTCCACAGTACGCGTCGAGACACGGGTCGCACAAAAATTACGTCACCATAAAGCGTGCGAGCTGAATTAATTTATTTCGGAAATAATGGCCAGGAATTATTGCAGAAGGTAGAGCAAAATTATATTGCTGCAAGTAATGAAAACAGCAGCTGTGGAAAAAAGTACCGGATGCGGCTCATGTTGAACAAACGCTCGGTAAATATTCTAAATCGCAATAATTTCACGTTTTAATTAAAGTACATTCCTGAGCTTCCGTGGATCCGAAATTAAAGGGGGCACCCGAATTCTCAGAGACCGTTACATGCTCACCCCCGCCATTTTTGGAATAATTAACAAAGCTAAAAAATGCATGAAGCGTAATTCTCTGGCAACAGATACGGGCAACAAGTGTACGGATATTGCATCTCTCTCCTTCTCTTTCTTTCTTTGTTTCTCTGTCTCCCTCCCTCTCTATTTCTCTCTCTCTGTCTCTCTATCTCTTTCTCTCTTTCTGTCTCCCTCTCTCTCCCTTGCTCTCTGTCTGATACTCTACTACTATCTCCAAACTACTACGGAACAATGCAGATATTACAAATCAGAATTACTACAAAAATATGTAGAGTAATTATTCTTGCTTGTTTAATCTTTCTCTATCCATTAAAAATAAATTATGTTGGGAAAAAGACTTTTCATATACTTTTTCATCTTAGGAATAAAAATAGGAAAGGAATCACGAGACAGGACTCTATAACCATTCATTAACCTTTAACAGCTAATCACAATTCAATATTCTTCTTATGTGATGGTAACAGAACATCGCCACGTTGACATTCAGGTGAATGAGGCCCAATGGATATGGGAACCAAACAGATGTGTGCATAAGATGACGATACAGCACTTTTAGGAAGGCAAGCAAATGCTCGTAAATAAATGTATGATAAATCGAAAGTAGTACTTGAGAAAACTGGTCCCATCACAAAAAAAAGGGATTGTTAATGCCCATATCCAAAACAAAGAGAGAAGTGCATCGTCTAAACGTAACTCACGTAATTTGTTCTGGGAGCAAAAGTTATTTTGTTACTACTTTTTTTCCAATGTGGCACTCGACTTGATGTCAAATCCAATATCTCCCAGCCGTCTGGTTTCCAAACTTCTTTTATTTGGCTACCAATTTCGGCGATTTACTACGCCATCTTCAGGCCCCTGACCGACGTGTACGAACATTCCACCTAGGTTATGGTCAAAACACGGGCCACAATACTGGTATTAGTAGATTTCTGGTTGCTTTAGCGATCACTTTATCGGCAGACGATGGTTGACGTGACTGCTATTTCTACTAATACCAGTATTGCTGGCTCCTGTTTTGACCATAAACTAGGTGGAATCTTCGTACACGTCAGTCGGGGGCCTGAAGATGGCGTAGTAAATCGCCGAAACTGGTAGCCAAATAAAAGAAATTTGGAAACTAGACGGTTGGTAGATATTTGATTTGACATCAAGACGAGTGTCACATTGGTCTCTACGTTAGTCATGTCTTCAAAACTTTGACTCTTCATTTGAATGTCTGCACTTTGTCGTTTTTGTGATAGATCACCCCCATTGATTTTTCCAGAAAAATAATTGTCCTCGTTTAGCATTTCAGTCATGTCATGGAAGCCACCCGTCTGTCGCTTCTATTCAGGAGTCAAGATGTGCTGGAAAAACTTTTCTCTTCTTGAAACCGTTCTGGAGTATGTCTTCAACAACTGATTCACACATGTTTCCTCATTGCTATTTGTTGCAGAACAACGTTAACCCATTACGGCTGCACATCCACTATTTAACACTGACTACTCACAACTACTCACAACTGACTTGTTGAATGCACCTATGCTGTTTACTCAGCAAAATATATAAATGTTTTGTGTGATGTTGTGGTGACTTTTAATTCACTCAAAAACATAGCAGTCTTGGTCACTGTATTTATTAATTTTATACTGACTTTCGCGTTTCGGCCGTACGCCTTTGAGAAAGACGTAAAGCTGAAATTTATGAAGCAGTATAAAATTTATACTTAGTGCTCATGACTAATGTCAGTTTTTGAGTGTTTGTTGTATACAGTTGTTAGTTCAAGCTGCTACAATAGTTACTTCAATAACGTCGTTTATACGCCAGTAATAAAATAATCTTTAATTTTTAAATTTTATTTCTTATTTAATTCTTATAGTTAGCTGTGAATTAGTTAATTACAACTTAATTCCTTTTTTAGTATCTGAGTATTTATTTTTACACTCCTGGAAATTGAAATAAGAACACCGTGTATTCATTGTCCCAGGAAGGGGAAACTTTATTGACACATTCCTGGGGTCAGATACATCACATGATCACACTGACAGAACCACAGGCACATAGACACAGGCAACAGAGCATGCACAATGTCGGCACTAGTACAGTGTATATCCACCTTTCGCAGCAATGCAGGCTGCTATTCTCCCATGGAGACGATCGTAGAGATGCTGGATGTAGTCCTGTGGAACGGCTTGCCATGCCATTTCCACCTGGCGCCTCAGTTGGACCAGCGTTCGTGCTGGACGTGCAGACCGCGTGAGACGACGCTTCATCCAGTCCCAAACATGCTCAATGGGGGACAGATCCGGAGATCTTGCTGGCCAGGGTAGTTGACTTGCACCTTCTAGAGCACGTTGGGTGGCACGGGATACATGCGGACGTGCATTGTCCTATTGGAACAGCAAGTTCCCTTGCCGGTCTAGGAATGGTAGAACGATGGGTTCGATGACGGTTTGGATGTACCGTGCACTATTCAGTGTCCCCTCGACGATCACCAGTGGTGTACAGCCAGTGTAGGAGATCGCTCCCCACACCATGATGCCGGGTGTTGGCCCTGTGTGCCTCGGTCGTATGCAGTCCTGATTGTGGCGCTCACCTGCACGGCGCCAAACACGCATACGACCATCATTGGCACCAAGGCAGAAGCGACTCTCATCGCTGAAGACGACACGTCTCCATTCGTCCCTCCATTCACGCCTCTCGCGACACCACTGGAGGCGGGCTGCACGATGTTAGGGCGTGAGCGGAAGACGGCCTAACGGTGTGCGGGACCGTAGCCCAGCTTCATGGAGACGGTTGCGAATGGTCCTCGCCGATACCCCAGGAGCAACAGTGTCTCTAATTTGCTGGGAAGTGGCGGTGCGGTCCCCTACGGCACTGCGTAGGATCCTACGGTCTTGGCGTGCATCCGTGCGTCGCTGCGGTCCGGTCCCAGGTCGACGGGCACGTGCACCTTCCGCTGACCACTGGCGACAACATCGATGTACTGTGGAGACCTCACGCCCCACGTGTTGAGCAATTCGGCGGTACGTCCACCCGGCCTCCCGCATGCCCACTATACGCCCTCGCTCAAAGTCCGTCAACTGCACACACGGTTCACGTCCACACTGTCGCGGCATGCTACCAGTGTTAAAGACTGCGATGGAGCTCCGTATGCCACGGCAAACAGGCTGACACTGACGGCGGCGGTGCACAAATGCTGCGCAGCTAGCGCCATTCGACGGCCAACACCGCGGTTCCTGGTGTGTCCGCAGTGCCGTGCGTGTGATCATTGCTTGTACAGCCCTCTCGCAGTGTCCGGAGCAAGTATGGTGCGTCTGACACACCGGTGTCAATGTGTTCTTTTTTCCATTTCCAGGAGTGTACCTTCTGTCAGTGTATCAAGGTACTTTTGTAGTGTGCTATTTATTTTGAAGGTTATTTTAATTTTTTGTTTCGTGAAATTGTGGTGGATTTGGCTGATTTTGTGCGTTAAATGATTATGAACTAGTTGTGCCATTTTCTGTTTGCATTGTGTGATGAATTACCCGGTGTGTGTTGTCACGTCAAACCATAAATTATTTAAAATATTTTTCGGTGCTGAGAGACTTTTGTTCAAACATAAGAAACAGTTACTACGTTTTTAAACAATCCCTGGTGGAACTACCTTCTTCATTTATTTTATTTGACGTTCATTTATTCGCTGTCTTCTTCGACGTCTTCTAGTGTTGGTATCTAAGCGAATGGGACGGAATTTATTGGATTTTTTTACTGCTTTACTGATAGGCCAGGAGCACAGGCGCCAGTATTCCATTAAATTATCGGAAGCACTTATGAAATGATAATTTGAAACATAAGATGAGAATTGTATCTATTACATTTAACCGCCCTAGGAATGCAGTCATAATTTTGTATGCTTGGGATCTGAAAGAGTGCATAAATTTTCTGGCTGCCATGTATATTCCTGGAGATGTAGACGTCAACGAAAATATGTTATTATAGGAAAAAACACACTTCTCTAAGAGTCAGTGGTTAATTTGTAATACAATGAGGAAGCCAGATAACAGTTTTCGATGATGCAACTATAATCCCTTAGCTACGTGAGTCAAATCCACATTTGCAGTGACGAATAGTTATTATTAAAGAAAGATTTCGCATAGTTTTTATATAAATCACACGAAGTGTATGAACTTAATTTCTTTTATCCCAAGTCGTATAATCTTCTTTAATACATGTGCGCTACATTGATGAGTGATAGGGCTCGATTATTGTACACTCATCACTGTATTATTTTCTGTTTCATAAACAAAAATCAGAATTTAGCCTCACTGAATATATGGAGATATTCCAACAAGGAGGAAGAGAGAGAGAGAGAGAGAGAGAGAGAGAGAGAGAGAGAGAGAGAGAGAATTGAAGGTGAGCCAGACGATAACTTCCATTGCTGGATGTAAAAAAAGTCAGAACTTCCTTTTTACTATTTGTCACTTGTGCACAGAGAAATAGCATTAATTTTTTTTCCAAAATTTTCATTCTGCAGGATCCTAGTAGCGCACATAATAGTGGGATTCCTGTTACGACAAGCAGTAACGGCAGAAGTGCCATGAGCTTGTTTGATCTTACAACTGGCCGCCACTGCATTGTATATGGCTAGGGCGATAAAGTTTCTGATGCAGGAACACAAATTAATGTAGATTATAGTGCATGGATAGCTTTTTAGTACATTTAATATATTATTTAGTGTAACTAGTTTTGAATTATTAATTTTTCTAGCTATTATATAAAGTCGAGTCTGGTTCTGAACAATGGAAAAGATTCCAACTCCTGTTAGTTACACTGACAGGATGTTACGTAAGCTCGAAACACTGACATTGGCGATGAGTACCGTTCTGCAAACGCAAGAAAAGACTAAATCAGAATTAATGACGGCGCAAGCGAATCTAGCTCCGAGATTAACGAAATTCTCTTACTCAGCAAGAAACCGCAAATGGACAAGATCAGATCAAACATGAAAATAAGTAACCGAAAACTGAACGCGTGAAAAAATTAGAAAACCCATCTATTTAGCAGCTGAGAGCATTGCAGTTTAACTCGCCATCAAGAAACGATGAAACAAGAGCTGACCAACTGATTACGAGACAAAGAACAACATTGTGATCAAACAATCGATAATAAGCTTTCCCAGTGGGAAGCTGAACTCCATACATTTATGAAGGAAACAGACAAGTGTGTCAACAAAATAATTGTTAACAAATTGACACGAATAGAAAGCGAAAACAAATAGCGAGGGCAAAACCTATGTGCTCAAGTAACTGATGCCGAGGCAAAGAAAGAATAGCAAGAAGCTGTGGTGAAGTCGGTTACTACAATCAAAAGGAACATCGAGGAAACTGATCAGATAATAGGGAGCGATGACTCGTCTTTATTTTAGGCAACAATGTGTCTGTACCTAGCGGCACTTCTATGCTGAGTTCTGTGCTGAGAATAGAGCAGCAACCCATTGCTGCTACTACCAATGTATTGTATACCTTAGGAACCACTCCACTCATTGAAAATGCAGTGCTGGAAGAAAACGTGATACAACATCCACAGTTTAATGTGTTTTCTCCTGAAGAGATCTCACCACACCCTATCGTATTCACAGAATCATTTAGTGGCATATTACCGAACTGATGGAGTTATATCCAAACGATAAAGTTCATGGGTGGCTTTATGCAAAAGACGCAGAGGCTGCAGCCTTATAAGATTTATGAAGAGTTTGAACGCGCGTTTCTGCTAAATACTGGTCACGCGGAATTGATGAAAGGTTGTGGAAGGAAGTATTTTAATCGAGAACCTTACAATGAATGGCAGTGAGCCTTCGCCGGAATACATAAAAATAAGTAAATAAAACAGAGTACTGTAATGACACAATAACAACTCGCAGTGTACTGCGAATTTCAAAAGCCAAGTTACCTGTCACAGCACAAGAAAAACTGTTAAATGCTCTGGCTGAAGACCTTGATGCTTTCCTATCAGTGGCTGAGTATTGATTTGATGCACGAGGATGAAAGGACAGCACAGAGCCCTACCCCCAGTATTCAAATAATAATGAGCAGTTGCATAATGATGATGATGATGAGCGTTTGGCGTCATTGGCCGGGAGGCCCCTCGCGGGGCAGGTCCGGCCGCCTTAGCGCAGGTCTTATTACATTCGGCGCCACATTGGGCGACCTGCACGCCGGATGGGGATGAAATGACGATGAACACAACACAACACCCAGTCCCTGAGCGGAGAAAATCTCCGACCCAGCCGGGAATCGAACCCGGGCCCGGAGGACGGCAATCCGTCACGCTGACCACTCAGCTACTGGGGCGGACAGTTGCATAATGCCAACAATCAACATTCTGACTGCATGGAAAACGGCTGCACCAGCTGTAAGAAGCATCGAACTAATGACATAACAAGGCCACATAATCAAAGTACCCAGCATTGCGCGAGAAATGAACACCATGACGAACGCGACCTCCCGAGCAGGCCGCAAAGGCCCAACGGTACCGACCGACCGCCCTGTCATCCTGTGATCTTTAGCCCATAGGCGTCACTGGATGTGGATATGGAGGGGCATGTGGTCAGCGCACCGCTCTCCCGGCCGTATGTCAGTTTCCGAGACCGGAGCCGCTATTTCTCAATCAAGTAGCTTCTCGGTTTGCCTCACAGGGGCTGAGTGCACCCCGCTTACCAACAGCGCTCGGCAGACCGGATGGTCACCCATCCAAGTGCTAGCCCAGGCCGACAGCGCTTAACTACTTCGGTGATCTGACGGGAACCGGTGTTACCACTTCGGCAAGGCCGTTGGCATCGGTATCATCGTAATCCTAAATTTAGATGGACAAAGCAGAGTTGTCATGATCGCTTTTCGGATAGGTAAGATGACAGGTCACATAGTCGTTAATGTTGAGTGACTATCGTTGAAGTTCACTATGCAGATGTTCATACGAAATCAATAAACTAAACAAGATCGACAGTACATCTGCTGACACAGTCCTCACAGACTGTAGGGGCGTGGAACATAGTTTAAATCTCTTAAGGTCTGTTAAGGTTCTCTAAAATGCTGTGATAATGAATAGCTCAGTAGGCAGTTCAGTTGAAGAGAAATGGACTTCTCTTAAAAGGATAATCACAGAAGTTGGAGAGAAACACGTAGGTACAAGTAAGATAACTGGGAAGAAACAATGGATAAGAGAAGAAATACTTCAGTTGATCGACGAAGGATGGGTGTACAAATATGTGCAAGGAAAGGTTCAGGAATGCAAAAAATACAAATCACTTTTTAGGAACGAAATAAGTTGGGAGTGCAGGAAAGCTAAGGCGAAATGGCTACACGAAAAATGTGAAGAAATGGAAAAGGAAACGATCGTCGGAAGGACTGACTCCGTGTATAGAAAAATAAAACAGCCTTCAGTGAAATTAAAAGCGAGGGCTGTAGCATTCAGAGTACAATGGGAATTCCACTGTTAAATGGAGAGAAAGCGAATAGATGGAAAAAGTCCATTGAAGGGCTGTATAAGGGATAGGACTTGTGTGATGACGTAATATAAGGAGAAATCTGACAGGGACGAGACAGGGCTGGGCTCTGAGCACTATGGGACTCAACTGCTGAGGTCATTAGTCCCCTAGAACTTAGAACTAGTTAAACCTAACTAACCTAAGGACATCACAAACATCCATTCCGGAGGCAGGATTCGAACCTGCGACCATAGCGGTCTTGCGGTTCCAGACTGCAGCGCCTTTAACCGCACGGCCACTTCGGCCGGCGACGAGACAGGGCAACCAGTACTAAAATCAGAATAAAGAGAGCTTTGGGAAACTTGACATCACATAAAGCACAAGGGATAAATAACGCTCCTTCAGAATTTCTAAAATCGTTGGAGGAATCGGCAACAAAACGGCCATTCAGTTTGTGTAGAATGCATGAGGCTAGAGATGTACCAACAGACTTCTGGAAAAACATCGTCCACAGAATTCAGAATGTAGCAAGAGCCGTCAAATGTGAGAATTGTCACATAACCCAGTTTACGGCTTATGTATCCAAGTTGCTGACAAGAATAATATACAGAAAAATGGAAAAGACAACTGAGGATCTGTTAGATGCCGATTAGTTTGGCTGTAGGAAAGGTAAAAGCACCTGAGAAGCAACTCTGACGTCACAGGTGATAATGGAGGCAAGACTGAAGAAAAATCAAGACACGTTCATAGGGTTTGCCGACCTGTAAAATGCGTTCGACAATGTAAAAGTGTCTAAGATGTTCAAAATTCTGAGAAAAGTAGCTGTAAGCTTTAGGGAAAGACGAGTAACGTACAATATCTACAAGAACGAAGACGGAACAATAAGACTGGAAGACCAAGAACGAAATGCTCCGATTAAAAAGCGTATAAGACAGGAATGTAGTCATTCACCCCTATTGTACAATCTGTACATCAAAGCAGCGATGACGGGAATAAAGAAAAGTTTCTAGAGTGGGATTAAAATTCAGGGAGAAAGGATATCAATGGCAAAATTCGCTGATGACATTGCTGTCCTCAATGCAAATGAAGAAAAATTGCAGGACTGTCGAATGCAATGAACAGTCTAATGAATACAGAATATGGACTGAGAATAAGTCACAGAAAGACGAAAGTAATGAGAAGCAGCAAAACGAGAACAGCAAGGAACTTAACATTAGGATTAGCAATCAATAGGTAGACGAAGTTAAAGAATTTTGCCATATAGGCAGAAGCAAGGAGGACATAAAAGGTAGACTAGCAGAAATGGCACGGAGGACATTCCTGG
This sequence comes from Schistocerca cancellata, assembly GCF_023864275.1. Lineage (NCBI taxonomy): Eukaryota > Metazoa > Arthropoda > Insecta > Orthoptera > Acrididae > Schistocerca > Schistocerca cancellata. The sequence continues at coordinate 264,426,086 of NC_064626.1, read as the reverse complement.
ACAAAAGAAGTCTACTAGTATCAAATATAAGGCTTTACTTCAGGAAGAGATTTCTGAGAATGTACTTTTGGAGAACAGCAATATATGGTAGTGAAATATTGACTATTGGAAAAGCGGAATAGAGGAGAATAGAAGATTTTGAGATGTAATGCTACAGATGAATGTTGAAAATTAGGTAGACTGATGAGGTAAAGGAGGTTCCGCACAGAATCGGAGAGGAAAGGAGTATTTGGAAAACGATAACAGGGAGAAGGGACAGAATAATAGGACATCTGTTAAGACATTAGACAAGAGCTTCCATGGTACTGGAGGGAGCTGTAGAAGATGAAAACTGTAGAGGAAGACTGACAATGGAATACATCCGGCAAATAATTGAGGACGTAGGTTGCAATTGCTACTCTGAGATGAAAAGGTGGGCGCAATACAGCAGTTCGTGATGGGTCGCATAAAAAATAAATGTTCGAAATGCGATGTGCAAGCTGCCATGCGCTCCATGGTAAGTCATTTATCAAATAGCGTTCTTTTAGATAATGGTTTGCATATGAGCGCTGTATCACGGAACAAGCACAAACAAGTTTTGTTGCTTAGGGTAGGCGCATGCAAAATTCTTGGAGCTGTGAGCTTAAAATAATAAATCCAGGCCTTACTGCAAGTCAGGGGGAAACAAAATGTGCACACTTATTCCTCGTTGTGGACGCTCTAGCAACGGAGTGCATAACAGGCAATGATTTTGTGATCGAAATAGACACAATAATGAACCTCTCCATTCCTCTCCATTGGTAAGCTACGTGCCTGATACGTTGTGATGACGTCACCTTAGACTTAGTTCCTAAAACCCTGGACCATGGCAAATACTGCCAAAAAGTGCAAATGTGATCTGCTGGCGAGCTCATAGTTCCTGGCCAGCCATAGTGTAATCATGAGCGGACTCATGTACTAGAAGTTATATGTGAAAAATACATGGATCAGACTAATTTCATGTATCCACAAGCCGACTTGGAGAAAGTTCTCAAAGCTCATGTCATATTATTTGATTAACGCCACAGAACTTTCTTAGGCCATTAGTGGAGACCTATTGTTTACGTGCACCAAACATACTGCCATGCCTTTTACAATGTTCTTGGGAATGACTGGCCAGCCTTTACAGAAGAAATGAAGGACCTGAATTTTGGGGCCAAAATACAGTGTATGACTATGCTACGTTTTCGCTCCTGTCTTTCTTCAACGTCACAATACCTAACCCCGGCTTTTATTTACTCATATGTACTTAATCAGGTAGGACGAAGTGACTGTTCGGCGTTCAAGATTTGAAACCATTTCGTAAGTTACAGGTCGAGAAGTAAACAGAGACTATGTGTAAAACTGTATATAGTTAGTAATACTACTCTCCTGAGCATATAACATATAAGCGAAAGTTTAACTGTATAATATATGAATTAATTTGTGCATCCAGCAGTAAGAAAAGGTTTTCTTCTACATGTGTATAATTCTACGTAATATATTTCACTTGCATGTATTCCTCATGGAATCTCAGTTCAGTGAGTTACACTGTTGAGTGATTGAAGAACTCATATACATACTACTCACTCGTTTTGACTTGACCCAGTCATGTCAATAAATTGAGAATTTATTTTAATATTGCTACTGTCAGAATAGTTAATTCAGTTAGATTTCCATCCATAGACACTCTCCTGTTTCCAAAAACCATGAGTCCTTTTCACCACCTTAATATGCATTTCTTTTGACAGACGCTATTAGCTCTGTGCACATATTTGACGTGTTGATGAGGGAAAGCTACCATCTTCTATTTTCAACTTAGGTTACATGTGTTTTGAATGTAACTGTCAGTCAGATATAGTGAGGACATGAGCATTTACTTGTAATTTTATACGATTAAAATGTAGTTAAACAAGGAGGTGCGTAGTTAAGTATTGCAAGTGAATTTGAGGGCATTCATAAGTATTGTTTGTTCCGAAATGTTATTACAAATCTCTTAAGGTCAGTGATATTAAAAGACTAACATTCGGTTCAATGAATCGTTTCACGATGTCTACTGATAAGCAGTGTGTACAAACGAATTACTGTAGGAAGCTGGAGAAACTCTGATTCTCTATGCGGCGTATTTTAACGTGTTTGTCTAGATAAACTATGAACAGTACTGGAATGAAGTAAGTAGAATTTGCTCAATGTCACTGGAAGTGAAATATGTGGAGGGTACTTACCACTTCGACGATATCACTGGCGAATGAGAAGTGAGTGTGGTGCAGGGCCTGGTGAAGTTGATGTTTTCCTGTGGAACACTACCCACGTTTTGGAGTGACACGAAATTACACGAACACATACAGGTGATACCACACGCCTGGCAAGCGACAGCTGAACTAACTGCTTTCCTGCCTGATAATTCTTGCAAAGATTTAAATCTGTGTGTAACAGCTATGCCAACGCTACACAGCTCGGTGTAGAATCTGCATACTACGTCGAGCGAGGGACTATAGAAAACTGACATTGCGTCTCTCTTTGCAGCCAACAACTGCGCCGGTTGGGTAAAATGCAAATTACGTCCAGAATCCACCGCTACAGAGCTTAGATACCCCGATGTGCTTGCTATGTTCTCTAAGTGGCAAGCGAGTGTAGTCACCTGCACAAAAACACAGTGCCACTCCTGGACCATCGCGTAGCGTTCTCTGTGTGAATTACATAATAAACTAAGTGGATCACAGATGCTACTAGCGAATAGCGCTATTTTCCTATTGAACAAAGTCTGTTTGACGCTGCACCAAGTGATTATTTAATCATATGTACTGTGATTTCAAATGTTCTTTGCGCACTTCAGATTGTAAGAGACTGTGCTCTAACAAATAAACTTTCCTTTCAGAAAGCACACTTCTTTTTGTTTCTCTAATATTTTTTATGCGATTTGTATTTATGTTACATGGTGAATCATGTCTGAACCACTGTTGCCGAATGCCTGAACCATTGCCCGTAAGCAAGTAACACACTCAGTTTCACCTAGCTGTTCTGCCAGCAACCACTGTTCATCTCCGAAGGCACACCTGTCTGGAAGATGTAGGAACTGCACGTATGGGAGCATCCATCACCAGGTTTCGGTTTGTTACCTGTGTGACTTATGCGAATGCCAAGATGTCACCACTCTGACCACAAGTACAAAGCATTCCCACCGTCGCGACATTGAGGGAAAAAATTTGTAACTACCGTACCACCCACGCTTAATTACAATGTAATATAAAAGGTAAAAAAACAATATTTATCTGTGATTCCTGGGATATTATAACTGACCTTACATAATTCCTACTAAAAAAGGCCATTTCAAATCGCAAAATTATTGCGTAGTATTAAAAGTACAAAAATTATATTTTTTATATTGTATCAATATGTAATATTATACGTACATTTTACGCAGTACCTATGCTTTTCATACATGTTTACCAATTCAGATAGGTACACAAAGTAATTACACCACTTGCTACAAACATGTACGACATCTTCGTTTTGCCTGCAGGACAATTTTGTGTAAATCAAAACTATTATGTTATTATATACTGAGCTTACGTGATTATCTTCCTGCTTAGATGCTCAGATAGGCACACTAAAGAGCACACATTGTTATTTGAGATCTGTAATGACTTCCTTTTCGTAGGGTTTACTCACTAACTGGTGGTGGATATTAATGTTAGTTACTAACTTTTGGTGCTGACTTTAGATTAACGTTCTATATTCATAACATGTGAATCATATAGAACATAAGGTCATTGCAGCTTCCAACCAGACTCGTGTGCAAAGATGAGAAACAGTTAGCACGTTTTTACAAAATTCCTGGATGAATTGGGCTCATCAGTTACTTTATTTAATGTTCACTTCTTCACTGGCTTCTTCTGCGTCGTTTGGTATTTATATCTGAGCATACGGGACGGAATCCGCCATTGCCGTACATTAATGTTAGACAAAGAATTTATTTGATCTTCACTACTATACAATAGGCCAGGAGCACAGGCATTGATATACTAATATATTATCGCTTGTAGTAATGAAAATATAATGTGAAATATAAGGTAAGGAATCACATCTATCATGTGTCCATATTTAAACACCCAAAGAACGCACTATATTTTATATGCTTTGAGTCTGTTTAAGAAATGATTTATAAATTTTTTGGTCGCCCGCGTTTGCTCTTGGAGGTGTAGACTTCAACGAAGGTATACTATTGTGTAAAAAAAAAAAATACTTACCTCTGAGGGCACATGGTTAATTTCTTTCATCACGAGAGAGCCAGTTAGCAGGCTTTCGTGACGTAAGTACAAACTCTTAGCTGCTTGAGTCAAATTAACATTTGCAGTGACGAATAGTTATTATTAAAGAAAAATCTCGCAGTTTTTATATAAATAACGAGAAGTGTATGAACTTAATTTTTAGTATCCAGTGCTATATTATGCCAACTAGGACACCACGCATATGCCGCAGGGCTCTTAAATAGGGGAGCTCAATGTGTTGCTCGTCATTAGTCACCTGAAGATGGCCAGAAGACTCTGTGCCGAAATATCGCACCAGCAAGTTATAGACATCCGGCAGTACTCCCCAAATTTTAAAGGCCAATCTGCAAGCCCAAAAATTTTTAAATTTCACTTGTTTCACTTACTTTTTACGTACTATGCAGGTGGTCTCATCAATGGTAGCTTCTCGACACTGGTATGATATCCTGTGGACTTCAGGGTTTCGCACAGCCCGATAATCCTTTATGGAGCAGGGCACAGGTCTTTGTGGATAAGCAGAAGATTACTTTAACATAATATGTCTTTCAAACGTTAGTACTCCCGGCACATGTGTGTCAAAGGTGCTGGAACATCTACAGTCTGTGTTCACAGATAATGGCTATTTTCCACTTCAGATTGACCCCACACAGCGTGGTGTGGCTTGCGGAGTTCATATACAGATATAGATGTCAACAACAGTGAAAGGTACAGTGTGAAAATCGCAGTAGTTCCAAGAGGAGAGGCACCAGCCGTAGAAGAGATGCATTGAGTATACAAGGACGGCCTTCTGAGCCGGCAACGTCGGACAGCCTTTGTGACTCGAGCGGACAGCGGTCCAGTTCTCCACCTCATGAGGGCGGACAGTGTTGTCGAACATGTCCGCTTATCTCACCCGCCTATAGAAGCGTCACGTAATCTCCGTTGTTCAGTGTGTGCCATCCATTTCGACGTAGCAGAACTCATCCTCGTCTGACGCTGTCCCGGTCAGCATCGCGCAGGGCTCTTCTGTGTTGCTCTTTCGGCAGCAAGCCACCCGCCGAGAGTTAACTGCAAACAACCGGGAACAAAAGCGTCTGCAGTTTGCGGAAGGTATTAGCGGTCAGATAACTAATGGCGCGGCACTTGCCGCCGAGTGCTTTCGCACGCGCGCTCCAGACTGTTATTAAAGTAAACGCCGCCTGCTCGCAGCCGAACAATGGGCGACAAACAGACTGGGCCGAGCAGACCACTCCATTTAGCTCGCATTGTCCGTCGCGCAGGGGCGCTAAAATTGGTCGCTCCTGTTCCGTCCTCGCACTTAATGAACCTTTATTGTTGGCAGGTATTTCGCGATAATTAAGGACATTATACACGAGCTGAATCGGGAGGTCCACGCAGTGTGCTGTGCTCGGAGTGGCTCTTTCCGGCAGGGATGCCCGGCGGCCGGCAACCGCATCCTCCTCGGCGACCGGGCGGAAATTAGCGAGCTGTCGCTCAGCCACTTGGGGGAACTGTGTCTGATTAAATTACTGCAGCTAGCCGTGCTGGCTGGGGGGGGGGGGGGGGAGGGGGGGGGGGACTGCGACGCTGTCAGCAGCCTCCCCCTTCTACCTGCCGGCGTGTGGCTGCCAATAGCTTCCAACTCCCTCGCTAGAAGGGACTCCTACTCAGAACATCGTTTACTCCTGTCTGAGTTAAGATGGTAGGGCTAGAGACGTTGTAAATGTTCAACTGAAGTGTGCATCTAGCAGTGCTTCTCTTGTCATCACCATTACCTCCTGTCCTCCAAGGCTTTACTTTTTATGTCTGTTTATACAGATTAGTCCACGCTTAGCATTTGTGTCTCCCTTGTCTGTCAGCCCCAGTCTTACTTCTCTGTTGTTCCCTTTTCCCAAGTGACAAGAAAAATTGTGCCAGCTACTCTCGTATATAAGAAGACCAAAAGAACTGAAGCGTGTCCAATGATTGAAGACGATAATTTCCACGCATCCTGTCGTGCGGTGTAACACTGACATTTCGTTCATATTAAACCACAATCTTCATCACAATTTCCTTCCAGCGAGCTGGATAGGAGCTTTATGAACGACATGGCTCCATCGATTTCTGTCCTGTTACAGTTTTTCCCTCTCCAGGGAGAGGGGGGGGGGTGCATCCCACCTTACTCTTAAGACCTCCGTTAACCTGGTCTGCCCATCTCTTTGTAACCGCTGAATGTCATTCAACACGATCACGACACCCCTCGATCGACGTTAACACTCGTGGAGTGACTCGCCTTCATACATGGCAGTGGACGTTTGAAAATGGTCGTCAATTGATTTAAATGTATTTCCCGACTGACTCTTAATTCAATTACTGCCACGGGGGTGAGGAGAAAGAACACATCCTGGTGGTATCAGCATTATGCGTATTTAGATATGCGATTAATCTGAATGGTTTGGAATGTTCCAGCGATTCTATTCGAACTCTATGCTGATGTACCGACAAGGACCATTTTCGCAGATAAACAATGAAGTATGTAATGGATGTTCAGTTTCTCAATATAGTTCGTAGCATTCACACATTATACATCCGCTGTAAGAACAATTTCATGCATTTACATTTTTGGTGTCCCACAATATTGGTTGGCTAAATATTATGACGATACGTTGCATACAACTTCCACAGATATTGTTTATCATGTAGTCAAGACTACGTAATGAAGCCAAAATCGAAGATAAAATGGAAATGTAGTTTGTTTATTAACACTTTTCTTTTCACTAACTAAATATGAAATATGAATCGGGATTGGAGGTGATGATCCTATCCTTCTTTTTTAGTATTTTAGGTCCCCGTCAATTAATATCTGGTAGTTAATAAGCGTACTATTTTTTATGCTGGAGCCGGCCGAAGTGGCCGTGCGGTTAAAGACGCTGCAGTCTGGAACCGCAAGACCGCTACGGTCGCAGGTTCGAATCCTGCCTCGGGCATGGATGTTTGTGATGTCCTTAGGTTAGTTAGGTTTAACTAGTTCTAAGTTCTAGGGGACTAATGACCTCAGCAGTTGAGTCCCATAGTGCTCAGAGCCATCTGAACCATTTTTTATGCTGGCGCGTTGTTTGTTTCAGTTACCCCCGCAACCGTCCAAGGATAAGATTCTATTAATGTTCCGCGCACACGCGTTTCACCATTTTATAAAATGCAGAATTACGTAAACTATGTATGTAAGCTGTTTATGTTTTCTTACTCGCAACGTTACGTAGCGCTCTGTATGAAAATCACTGGCTGTGCTGTGTGCAGTCTGTGGCTAGTTTGCATTGTTGTCTGCCATTGTAGTGTTGGGCAGTTGGAGGTGAGCCGCCAGCAGTGATGGATGTGGGGAGAGAAATGGCGGAGTTTTGAAATTTGTAAGACTGGATGTCATGAACTGCTATGTATATTATGACTTTTCAACTCTATTAAGGTAAATACATTGTTTGTTCTCTGTCAAAATCTTTCATTTGCTAACTATGCCTATCAGTAGTTTGTGCCTTCAGTAGTTTGAATCTTTTATTTAGCTGGCAGTAGTGGCGCTCGCTGTATTGCAGTAGTAACGAAGATTTTTGGTGAGGTAAGTGATTTGTGAAAGGCATAGGTTAATGTTAGTCAGGGCCATTCTTTTGTAGGGATTTTTGAAAGTCAGATTGCGTTCCGCTAAAAATATTGTGTGTCAGTTTAAGGACAGTCATGTATAATTTTTCTAAGGGGACGTTTCAACTATAGCTTTCCGTTGCGCACAACGTTCGAGGGTTCCACAACCATAATAATTTCCCAAGAGTATTTTTCCCAGCTAACACAAAGTTCGAATTATGTTCTCGGATTAATTTTCACTTCACCCGACAATAAACGTCTCTGATCACTTCGTCACACGTAATGTATTTTAAACGTGCTTGAAGAGTCTTTAAATAATCTCCTTAACGAATTTCGTAGTTGCGTACCACTTTTTCATCGACTAGCCCGATCGCGATAACTGAAGGTAGAGAGCTCAATAATGTGTCTCATGTTCTTTTATATGTATTAAAAAATACACGCGCCCCTATATCTTTCTGTCCCGTTTGATCTTTGCTACTTTGCTTTTTATAACTTTTCCTTATATTGCTTCTTAGTAATACTGTGCAGTTCTTAAAGTTTCGTATTACTTTCCCCTTTTTAATTCTTCCCCGATTTTAATTAATATGATGCTAATCGACACGCCTGCCCGCAAAGTACCGTTATATCTTTCAAGCGCGCCCAGTCGGTCTTTATCCTGGTACCACCATTTCCAAATACTGACATGGAGTTTGAGTCGGGTGAATTCGCTTCGAATGACCTAACCACTTCAGTCTCGCTGCACTTATTCTTTCCTCCATGATGGAGGTCACCTGCAGGTTTCTCCGTACGTACTCGTTCCTGACTCTGTGTGTTTTCGATTTTTGGAGAGCTTACCTAAGGAACCTCATTTCATATGCTTGTATTTGAGTCTCTCCTGTCTTATTTATGGCACAGATCTCTCATGATTGACCGGAGATAGGCTTTATATATCGTCTGTTTCCCTTTTAGAGGAACTCCCTTGTTCCAGATTACAAGAAGCTGGTTTTGCTACTCTGTTTAAAACTTCTAGTACGGAACTTCCGTCACTTGGTATGACAGTATCCAAATAATTAGAACATTTTACACATTCGATCTACTCTCCTTCCAGTATGCCGTTACAAGGTGTGGGTGTCCAATTCATCTTCATTGCCATTGTCTTGCTATTACTCTGTCAAGTTGAGTTCTTTAAATTTGTTATTCCAGTAACCCAATCTCCTCGGAAGCTCCAATTAATGTCATCAGTAAAAGCAAAAGCATTAGGATCTTCATTATCTACTGCCTTGATTTCTTTCATGATTGTGTCCATAGGCATAATGAAAAGTAAAGGTGAAAGCAAACAGTCTTGCTGAACACTTCTCTTTGTCTTAAACCGTTTTAATCTTCCACCTCCTACTTGTGCACGGCTTTCACAAGTTTCATACAGTATCTGAAAATTTTTAATTAATGAATCAGGAAATACTTCAAGTTTTCTCAAACTTTGCAATATTTTATCCCTTGGTACACTGTCGTATGCTTTTTCTTAATCCTGGAACACTGCCATCAGATCCTTTCCTTTTCCACAATACATCTCCGTTAACTGAAGGAGGAAAAAATTGAAGCGAATTTTCCCCAGTTACTTCTGAATCCACAGTTGTTACTCATATTGATGATCTAGAATTTCCTTGAGTGTTTTTTCTATAATCTTTTCCATTATTTTAAGGCAATGTGACAGCAGTGTGATGCCTCGGAACGTGGTGCACTTCTTTTTACTCCATTTCTTAAGCAATGGTATTACAATTCACTTTTGCTAGTCATCTAGTTCTCTTTCCATATCAACCCCAGCGTGAGATGTAACTATTGCATTCCCAGGATTCCAGCTGCTTTAATCACATCCGGTGTCACTCATCTTCTCCTGACGTCTTCCCGACTTTCATCTGTTTCAGGACATTTTCAGTTTATGTCCAACAAATTGGATGCTGTTCTTGCTTTACTTCAATGAATTCGGTGTCACTTTCTTGTTCATTTTCTCCATTCAGTAAGAAATCAAAATAAATCATCTCCCCGCTGGTACCTTCCATGTACCTAACGTTACGCCCACTTCTGTTTCAATCGCTTTTATATCTTCTCTATGAGATATTTTACTTTCCAGAAACCCGTATAATGGCTCTGGTTCCACTTACTCCCTTCCTCTAGTTTCTTGGTGAATATTTTCGAGCTCTTCTCGTTTTCTTCTTTCACTACACTCTTTGCTTGAAATTTCTTTTGGCGGTATTTATGCTCCATAGTTGTCACCTAGTGCTGATCTTTCGGCACCAACCCTTGGTTCTTATCCCTAATTCTAGTCTTCAAGTTTATCTTTGCTACACTGCGCTCTTCACTTGTATCTTTTACTCTTATCTGTGTAGCTGCAATACAAAAAAATTCTGAGTACCGCATTACAAAAACACTGCAACATGTTTCGTGAAAGGTACATTAGGAAGCGCAGAAGTAACGGAGATGCTCATCCGAATACAGTGGCATGCGCTACAAAAGAGGCGTCGTGGGTCTCCATGTGGTTTACTGTTAAAATGCCAAGAGCACACATATCTAGAGGAGTCAACCAATATATTACTTCCTATTGCGTATTTCTCTCTAAAGCACCATAAAGGTAAAATTAGAGAGATTGAAACTAATAGGGAAGCTTACAAACAATCGGTGTTCCCGTGCACACCATTCATGGTTGAAACGGGAAAGCGGATAGGACAAATCACAATGCTACACAAAATACCCTCCACCACGCACCGTAAATTGGCTTGTGTAGTGCAGATGTAGATGAGGTTACATTTCTTTTTCTCTTTCTTGGAAGTCACTAATGTAGAAACGTTCATACTTTCGTGGCACCATTCGTATTTGCACCAGCATTTCACAAGGCTTCTATTGTTATTATTATTATTACTATTACTGTTATCTGGATGGTTTATTAACGTTATTGGTTTTTGCCTCCAAGAAGTATTAATCATTACGTTAAAAGTGAAAATGCTGTATTTATTTCTCACTCTCCTCGCTATTATTATCATCCGTAGTATTGCTTATAATAGTATAGACATTGTCATTGTTTAATTTGACCTGTATCCTTAGATGGTCTGCTACAGTATCGTTCAGCGTATTATAAGCTTCGAAATGAGTTTCAGAGAGAAAAAAAAATTGTCCATAAGTCAGCATGGATATAGAAAGCATTACTTGTTTGAAACACAGTTCTCTATGCTGACGCACAATATCGGACGAACCACGTATGTAGGGCATCAGGGAGATTCTGTATTTCTGGAAAACGTTCGGCATCCTACCATACTGTAGACACTTTACAAACGTCTGGAGTTATAGAATATTTTCTTAAATATGTAATCGGTTCGAAGATATTTCGAATAGCAGAACCCAGTGTGTTTTCTGGACGTCTAATGTTCATCAGAGACCAAGGTAATGTCAGCAGTTCTTCACAGAAGTGTGGTAGGACTGCTACTGTTCTGAATGTTCATTAACAATCTATTAGGTAAGATGGACAGCAGTCTGAAGCAGAAATGTGTCGTCATTGATTGACTGTAGAGAGTCTCAGGATGATTTGTAGGGAACTTCGATAAATCGCTAATGCGGACCTGAAGAATGGGATACAGAAATAAAGGCATGCCGGTTGAGTATTTCATCGATTAAACGTCTAGTCGTAGCGTTGCGAAACGGCATGAAATGCAACGATCACATAGTGGTTGACTGTGGTTTATTAGGTGAGGAATGGATAAGTGTAACTGTAAGTGGGCTGCTTCTGTGTTGGCAGCGCTGTGTAGCGCTTTCCATTAGATCTCTGACTGCGCTTTCTTTGTAAGAGACTCTGTGGCTGGTTGGACTCATTGTTGGAAGTTAATCGCCAGTAGTGTTAGGCAGTTGGAAGTTAGTCGCCAGCAGAGAAGGAAGTACTGTTGGGCAGTTGGAGGTGAACAGCCAGCAGTGATGGATGTCAGAAGTGAGAAGTTAGCATTGATGGAGGGTAGAGGTCTGAAGTGTTCGACTTGGAGATTGAATATTATTCATGATTGTATACCTTTGTACTAGATGTCAATGACAATTTATATTCGTGTTTGAACTGTATGTCACATTATTAAGGTAAAAAAAATACATTATCTGGTTTTCAACAAAATCTTTCCTTTGTTAACCACATGCCTTTTAGTAGTTAGTCGCTCTAGTAATTAGAATCTTTTATTTAGATGGCAGTATCGATGCTCGCTGTATTGCAGTAGTTCGCCTAATGAAGATTTTTGTGAGGTAAGGGCTTAATGAAATGTATAGGTTATTGTTAAGATTTCTGTTTAGTCAGGTCCATTGTTTTGAATTAATTATTTGAAGTCAGGTTGTAATTTTTTCGAGCAGTCAGATTGCGTTGCGCTAGAATATTGTGGGTCAGTTTCGACATGATAAGAAATATTAAAGAGAAAGTAGGCTCAGTACGTTCAGTTTTTCAGAGCTGTTTCAGAATCAAATAACGTAGAGGTTTCATCTTCTCAGTCATTCAGCAATTTAAGTACAGAATCACACATTTAAATAAAGAAGTTTCATAACACATCGAGTGAGGTGCATACAGAAATCTGTGTGACCCATTCTTGAGTAGTGCTCGAGTATTTGCGGTGTACGTTAGGTTGGATTAATAGAAGTAATTCAAAGGCGTTTTCCCATATTTGCTACTCCTCCATCTTGTCAGCACGAAAATCTTACGAACATGTTCCGTGAGCTGAGGTGGGAGTCGTTGGACAGAAGAAGAGCCTCTTTTCGCGAAACACTATCGAGGAAGTTTAGATAATAAGCATTTTCGACAGACTGCAGAATAATTCCACTGACTCCAACTTTCGCATCGCGTGGAAACGTTATACCTGGTACAGAGGCACTAGACAGTAATTTTGCGCTCACCAAATTTGTGAGTAGAACAGGAAAGCAGATGACTGGCAAATATATAAAGTGCTCTCCATCATGCTCTGTACAGAGATTTGTCGAGTGTGTGTATACGTATAGTTATAGCTGTTGAGATGTTTAAACATGGTCAGGTTATAATTTATGATTTTTCGTCTTTATTAGCAGAAACCGCTATCGCTAGATTAGAATATTATCAGTTACCGATCGACTAGAGTCACACGATATCCAAACCCTGAGACTTAGGGGAAATTAAATAGGCCTTCCATGTATTCAAACAATCCTTCTGCTATTCTTATTACTCGTGAAAAATCCAACATTTCATTCCAATCAGGAGGTGGATGTATTAAATTTTACATGTGATGCAAGCGTTTTTGACAAGCGTATTACATAAATATTCAGAGACTATTCTTCTTTAAGAATGTATAAAGTTAATGTACACAAACAGACTTCCTTTAAACTTTTCAGCAAAAATATGTAGAGCAATCACATGTAAATTGTCGAAAACGTAAGTTTCAATTAATGAACACTGTCTGACAAAAAAAGTGAACCACCCAGAAGACCTGCTCGGATATAGATGCAACGTCATGCAATCACACACTATCGTTGGTAATGTAAATAAGCGTAGTTACAGTTTCCTGTCACAGGTAAAATGTCCACCAGAGCGCATTAGTGTTGTTGGTGTTTAATGTTGTTAACAGGCCTGGTAGGGTGTATATGGGGGCGTGAATAGCGTCAGGTGTGAGCGATGACGGTGGAGGACTCGGAGATGCCGCGTATTCGTGAGAGACAGCGTCAGCAGTACCTGGGAATATGGAAGTGGCCGCGTTCTGGGTCTACATTTGCTCGATTGCTCGAGCCGTGCAACATCCAGATTTTTGTGACATTCGGCTGTGACAGTAGCTCGGTGTTCGACTCAACGGGAACTCGTCGTCAAGGTTTCGGTGACCACGTCTCATCACCCTGAGGGATGCTCGCCGCACTCAGTACAAAGTACACAGTAATCCCTTCACGTCTACGACTGCCATCCGAGAAGAAGTAATGCACTCCCTGCTACAACCGCGTCATTGGTTGAACGAAAGCAGCCTGTCTTAAGTAATCATCCTCCCATGAGTCGGCTGTTCTTAACACCGCAACACAAACTATTGCGTTTGAGGTGGTGCCGTGAGTGGTCAGTGCGGACTGCTTAGTGAATGGCGTCGCAGGCTGCTCATTGTTGAATCACGGTTCTGTGCTGTGCTGGATGACCATTGTCGGCGAGTATTGCGACGTCAAGGTGATAGGTTCTTTACGTTCAACGTTTTGGAAGGGCACAGCAGCATTATTCCTGGAATCACGGTATGGGGAGTCAATGCATATAACTTCAGGTCACGGCTGGCGCTGACAGTGGGAGTTCTGATGTCACAAAGATACACTATGTGACCAAAAGTATCCGGACAACCCCCAAAAAATACGTTTTTCATATTAGGTGCATTATGCTGCCACCTACTGCCAGGTACTCCATATTAGCTGTTGTGACTTGGCAAGACAGCCAAGCCACTATGACCGGTAGCCGAAAGGCACGCGTTTAAGCTCACGCAGGCTGGCGTGAGGTCTGGAACAGGACAATGTAATTAATATAGCCAATAAGGTACGTTGCTGCTGGAATACTTAACTTTAATTCATAATTGATGAACATCGGTCTGACGGTAGATGCATCACAAGATAAATAGCAAATGATAATGGCGCCTTGCTAGGTCGTAGTAAATGACGTAGCTGAAGGCTATGCTAACTATCGTCTCGGCAAATGAGAGCGTAATTTGTCAGTGACCCATCTCTAGCAAAGTCGGCCGTACAACTGGGGCGAGTGCTAGGAAGTCTCTCTAGACCTGCCGTGTGGCGGCGCTCGGTCTGCAATCACTGACAGTGGCGACACGCGGGTCCGACGTATACTAGCGGACCGCGGCCGATTTAAAGGCTACCACCTAGCAAGTGTGGTGTCTGGCGGTGACACCACATTCCTCCCCAGCAAATCGGCGAACGGTTGTGTTATAAGGCTTCCGCCCGCCGTGGGGAGGACCCCATGTTGACGTATGCAACGAGGTGGGGAGCCTAACAACAGGCGAGGCTGTGCCACCCGCACCCTGCCATTCGGTCCGAGGGGAGCTAGGAAACGCCTGAAAACCTAGTCCAGGGTGCACGCCAACATGCGGTGTACGCGCCCGTAGAGAGACAGGAGGGGCCGAAGGGTCGACCTCCATCGAGCCGGAGCACCCGATGGGCGAAGACGACAGATGGTCCGGAGCGGGCAAGAGTTCCATGGCGGAGGACAACTGGTCACGGGAAGCGATCGGCGGCGCGTGACCCAGGGAGGCGCCCGGCGGTTGCAGCGACGCGTCCACTGCGGGCGTCGTCGGCGGGAGAACAGGCGGCGGCGGCGGCGGCGCGTCGCCATAGGGCAAAATGGAAGGCAGCGTCGGTAACACCTGGGCCTGAGGCGAGCCAGTAGATGGGTCCCCAGGGCGCTGACTGGACGGCACCGTCGCTGAAAGCAGACGGGGAGCGGCAGAACCCAGGGGACGACAGAGGCGCAGCTGATTGAGATGCCGACGCACCTCACCAGAGGCCCCCAAAACCAGATACATAGCCCGGCCGAGGCAGCGGAGAATGCGCCCTGCGAGCCAACGCCGTGAACCCCGATAGTTGCGATAGTATACAACGTCGCCTGGGGCAAAAGCAGGTGTCTGCCGCTGCGCAGGAACCTGATGCGGCGGATGTAGCAAAGACATCAAGGTGCGATGAGAGCGACCGTGAAGCAACTCAGCCGGCGAGCGACCATCTCGAGGCTGAGAGCGATACGAGGACAAAAAGAGCAATAACGCGTCCTCCCGAGAATGAGACTCTTTCAACTTCAACATCTGCGACTTGAAAGTGCGGGCAAACGTTCAGCGGCACCGTTGGACTGTGGCGAAAACGGCGCGGACGTCAGATGTTGAATACCATTGGCCTTGCAGAATGACTGAAATTCTGCAGACATGAATTGTGGGCCATTGTCGGAAACAATAGTGTGCGGAAGACCTTCAATGCAAAAGATAGCGGATAACGCTTGGATGGTTGCAGGAGACGTCATGGAAGACATCCGGACAACAAAAGGAAAATTACTGAAGGAATCGACCAGAACCAACCATCGAGCATTCCAGAAGGGACCAGCAAAATCCATGTGTAAGCGTTGCCAAGGGGAAGTGGCTTTCGGCCTTGCAAAGAATGTCCGCGGTGGCGCGAATTGTTGTTCGGCACACGCCATGCAAGAAGAGCACATATTCGTAATCGCAGCATCGATTCCGAACCAAGTACAGTGCTGACGAGCAAGTGGTTTCGTTTTCACTATACCCCAATGTCCTAGGTGGAGAAGCGTTAAGACAGAGGACTGTAACGAACGTGGGACCACGACCCTGGACTGATCATTATCAGAACGCAACAGCAAAACACCACGTCGTACAAAAAGTCTCTCCTTGTGAGCAAAAAATCGGCGAACCAATGGATCCTCGATCCGTGACTTTGACAAGGGCCATTGCGTAGCAACAAAACGCAGAACGGTAGCAAGGACAGGGTCGGCAGCTGTGGCTGTAGCTACACGACGAAAATCAGTCGGAAACGATTCGACCACGTCATCGGTTTCCGAATCAATGAACATGCAAGCAAGTTCGGAAGAATCGAATGCTCTATCCTCATCAACAGGCAAACGGGACAACGCATCGGCTTTTCCGTGCTTAGCAGTGGACAGATACAAGATATCGTAGCGGTACTGCGAGAGGAAAATAGACCAGCGAATGAATTTCTGTGCTGTACGTGGAGGTACAGGCTTGGTCGGATGAAAAAGCGATGTCAAAGGTTTGTGGTCGGTGATGATGGTAAAGTGACGACCATACAAGAAATCATGAAACTTAGTAGCACCAAATACGAGAGCCAATGCTTCTTTCTCGATCTGTGAATAACGTCTTTGCGCAGACGACAGCAATTTGGACGCAAAGGCAATAGGGCGATCGTGCGAACCATCTTTGTGCGTAAGCACAGCACCGATCCTGAAATCCGATGCATCCACCATCAACAAAACAGGCTTCCGGGGATCGAATGGCGTAAGGCAAGTATTGGAAAGCCACGCCGATTTCAACTGGCGAAAGGCGCGTTCGCATTCCGTCGTAAGCGATGAAGCGGAGCTGAAATGGAAGAGGTGTGGCGCACATAGCGATGATAGTAATTTATTTTTCCCAGCACACTCTGTAGCTGTTTCAAATTCTGCGGCGAAGGCAAGTCTTGTATGGCACGGAGGTGCTCTGGACTGGGATGTACGCCTTGGGCATTGAGTACATGTTCCAGATATGGCAAATCACGAGCAAAAAACACACATTTGTCCTTCCGCAAGCGAGGACCATGTTGTCGCGAGACCTGAAGTAATGTTCTGAGATTGGCTAAATGTTCTTTTTCCGTCTTTCCGGAGATCACAATATCGACCAGATAGTTGGCTGCAGTAGGGACCGACGCACAAACAGTTTGTAAATATTGCTGAAACCATGCAGGGGCAGATGCACACCCGAATGGCAGTCGTTTAAATCGGTACAAACCAAGATGCGTGTCAACCACCAAAACGCGCTGGGATTCTTCGTCCACCGGTATTTGCAAGTACGCATCTGCTAGGTCCAACTTCGAAAAATATTTACCCGAGCACAGTTTGTCAAAAAGATCTTCCGGGCGGGGTAAAGGAAAAGTAGCAGTCACTAGTTGTGGATTCACTGTTGCCTTGAAGTCCACACAAAGTCTCAATTTTCCGGAAGGTTTTTGCAAAATTACTGAGGGTGATGCCCAGAGAGAAGCCTGCACACGTTCAATTACACCTTGTGATTCCAAATCGTGTAATGTTGTTGCGACCTCATCACGCAATGCATGGGGAACATTGAGCGCTCTGAAAAACTTCGGTTGCGCGTTTACTTTCAGTTCCAAATGTGCTTTATAGTTCTTAGCGCAACCGAGGCCCGGTGCAAAAATGTCTGCAAATTCTTCACATAGACGAGAAACACTGGCTGAAGGCACAGTCTGGTTCACTGATAGGACCTGATTTACTATAGACAAGTTAAACAACTGAAATAAATCGAAACCAAACAAGTTCACAGCAGAAGAAGAACGAAGGACGTAAAATGACACAAGTTTTGTTTGTCCCTTGTATGTTGCAAGAAGGCTGCACTGCCCTAACACAGGGATCGCTTGTCCGGAATAACTAGTTAGCTGAACATTTGCGGCATGCAATGGAGGTGTGCCCAGCTGTTTGTACATGTCGTGATTGAGTAGTGAAACTGCAGCTCCGGTATCGAGCTGGAACGGTATCACTGTGCCGTTAAAGTCCAAATCAACAAAAAGTTTATTGTGCTGCTGACGACAAGAGCGACTGTCTCGTGCAATGTGAACTGACACTGGTACAGAATCACTTGCGACTTGACGGGATTTCCGGCAATGTCGACGCACACTATTTGTGGGACGAACACAGTCACTGTTAGAGAGAGTAGCACTGGGCGGATTGGCATGAACTACATGAATTTTCATGGGCGAAGTGTCGCGAGCCTGAGTATCCTTGGTTCGATTCCGATTCCAGCGCGAAGCAAAGGGCCTGGAATGGTTGTGAGTGTCCGATCGGAGCTTTTTCTGGCAAACACTTTGAACATGTCCTTTTTTATTACAGGAAAAGCAAATAGCCTGGCGTGACGGTCAATTCTCATGTGAATGTCTAGTAGCACACCGCGGGCATGATTTCACTGCATTTACATGCTGGCGCGGGACACGTGGCTGAGAGCCAGGCGGCTTTGGCGCGGCCGGGCGCGAGAACTGTTTACTGTTCCGTGCAGCTCGCCTGCCGGGCCGGTGAACGTGACACACAGGTGGCGAAGTTTCAAAAGATTCCTGAGCAAAGTCAAGTGTGTCCTGCCGATCCAATATGTCCATCACTTGTTGACTAGTTTCAAAATCTGTTCCCGTATACGAACATCAGAAACGACCTATGCAATTGCATCATGCACCATAGTATCCGAATAAGGGAGTCCACATTGACACTCAAAAACACAATCCCTAGTAAGGCCTTGCAAGGTTGCAACCCACTCCCTATTAGTCTGACCGGCCGTACATTTTGTATGAAAGAAGGTATACCTTTTTGCAACTACATTGACTGATTCTTTGAAATATGCATCTAATGCAGACAAAATTTCGTCGTAGGACAGAGTTGCTACATCGTGTCGGGGAAATAATTTGACTATCACACAGTATGTTTCGACGCCTACTGCGGAAAGGAGAAAAGGCTGCCGCTCATTACCTTGAATTCTGTAGGCGGCGAGATGGAATCCAAATTGGCGTGACCACTCCGTCCAGCTTTCCAGTGCAACATCAAAAGGACGAAATGGTGGTGCAACTGCGTGTTGTGTCTGCGGTAGTGGTGGAGCGGCGGCTGCCGCATCGTTTTGCAGTGCACGTTGACCCTGGATGAGCTGTCCAAGGGCATCCAGTAAGGCCTGCGTCTGCTGATTCTGCAAGCGATAAAATTCGGACAGTACATCTGGAGAATGTGGCAAAGCCAGAACACAAGTAAATCAGAGCAAAATCCTCGGCGCCAAACTGTTGTGACTTGGCAAGACAGCCAAGCCACTATGACCGGTAGCCGAAAGGCACGCGTTTAAGCTCACGCAGGCTGGCGTGAGGTCTGGAACAGGACAATGTAATTAATAAGGTACGTTGCTGCTGGAATACTTAACTTTAATTCATAATTGATGAACATCGGTCTGACGGTAGATGCATCACAAGATAAATAGCAAATGATAATGGCGCCTTGCTAGGTCGTAGTAAATGATGTAGCTGAAGGCTATGCTAACTATCGTCTCGGCAAATGAGAGCGTAATTTGTCAGTGACCCATCTCTAGCAAAGTCGGCCGTACAACTGGGGCGAGTGCTAGGAAGTCTCTCTAGACCTGCCGTGTGGCGGCGCTCGGTCTGCAATCACTGACAATGGTGACACGCGGGTCCGACGTATACTAGCGGACCGCGGCCGATTAAAAGGCTACCACCTAGCAAGTGTGGTGTCTGGCGGTGACACCACATTAGCGACCTCGGTAGTCATTAGACATCGTGAAAGAGCAGAATGGGGCGCTCTGCGGATCTCACAGACTTCGAACGTGGTCAGGTGATTGGGTGTCGCTTGTGTCATACGTCCGTACGCGAGATTTCCACACTCCTAAACCTCCCCAGGTCCACTGTTTCCGATGTGATAGTGAAGTGGAAGCGTGAAGGGACACGTACAGCACAAAAGTGTACGGGTCGACCTGTTGATGGACAGAGACTGCCGACAGTTGAAGAGGATCGAAATGTGTAACAGGCAGACATTTAAAATGGTTCAAATGGCTCTGAACACTATGGGACTTAACATCTGAGGTCATCAGTTCCCTAGAACTTAGAACTACTTAAACCCAACTAAACTAATGACGTCACACACATCCATGCCCGAGGCAGGATTCGAACCTGCGACCGTAGCGGTCACGCGGTTCCAGACTGAAGCGCCCAGAACTGCTCGGCCACCAGCGGCCGGCGGCAAACATCCATCCAGACCATCACACAGGAATTTCGAACTGCAACAGGGTCCACAGTTAGGCGGGAGGTGAGAAAACTTGGATTTCATCGTCGAGCAGCTGCTTCTAAGCCACACATCGCACCGATAAATGTCAAACGACGCCTCGCTTGGTGTTAGGAGCGTACACATAGGACGATTGAACAGTGGAAAAATATTTGCGGAGTGACAAATCACGGTACACAATGTGGCGATCCTCTGGCAGGGTTTGGATATATGGCTAATGCCCGGTGAACCTCATCTGCCAGCGTGTGTAGTGCCTACACCAAAATTCGGAGGCGGAGGTGCTAGGGTGTGGTCGTGTTTACCATGGAGGGGGCGTGCATCCCTTGACGTTTTGCGTGGCACTATCATAGCACAGGCCTACACTGGTGTTTTAAGTACCTTCTTGCTTCCCACTGTTGAAGAGCATTTCGGGGATGGCGATTGCACCTTTCAACATGATCGAGCACCTGTTCATAATGCACGGCCTGTGGCGGAGAGGTTACACGACAATAACATCCCTGTAGTGGACTGGCCTGCACAGTGCCCTGACCTGAATCCTACAGAACGCCTTTGGGCTGTTTTGGAACGACTGCTTCACGCCAGGCCTCACAAACCGACATCGATATCTCTCCTCATTGCAGCACTCCATGAAGAATGGACTGCCATTCCCCAAAAAACCTTCCAGTACCTGATCGAACGTATGCCTGTGAGAGTAGAAGCTGTCATCGAGGCTAAGCATTACCGATGGGGGGGCACCACGAACTTGTATGTCATTTTTAGACAGGTGTCCGCATACTTTTGATCACATAGTATAGGTCCACCGGAGTCCTGCACCCTCATTTATTTCTCATTGTGACAGTACCGTGGTGCTATTTTCTCACAGGACAATTCTCATTCACATACGGCATGTGTCTCTGTGAACTCTGCGTGACGTTGGTGTACTCCGGCAGTCGGTGGGACCAGCTCGGATGTCAATTCCGCCCAAGTGCCAATATCCAGCACATCAGGAACTATAGTACAATCCACGAACGATTGCGGTTCACGCATGTGGAGGCACGGTCGAGGACTGCAGTGTTGACGATTCCAGTTGCGACAGTTGCTATACGGGAATCCGCCGGCTTTCCACTTGAAAATGGATGTCCTGCAAATTATGTCTCTCGCTAACTTATGCAGCATTTGTCACTTATCGCTACAATCAGCGATAACACCTCGCAACATATCGAATCTAAATTCACTAAACAACTCCCTTCGATCACGTTTCATGCTCACAATAGCTATGGCATTGAGAGCAGAGCGCTGAAACATACTGAACGCTCATGGGATGTCTTAGCATACGTCACGTGGGTGCTCAGAACAAGCCCAAACTCTACAGCCACCGTTCGCAACTCCAGCTATAGTTACAAACAACTCCAGCTATAGTTACAACAACTGTGGGCCAAAATGCCTCAGGTATATTGATAAGTTTTTTGTAACTTTGACTTGAATTTGTAATCACTGAAACAACATAACTTTTTTTAGTCTGAAACATTGATCGAACTTAAAATGTTAATGTTATATAGTAGATTTCCTAAAACTTTATGGAGCTGCAACTATGTAATAAAAAAATTGTTGAATATTGAAGAGTTAAAAATCAGAAAAGCAACATGCAGGGTGAGTCACTGTTGCCACCAAGAATAACTTCGAAAGTATGATAGGATGTGAAAAATTTGTGGGAGGAATGTTGCATGGCACCACAGGGGCCATAATATGATGTTGGTTTTTTGTTGCTAGGTGGGGTGGCGTCAGAGATATGAAGGTTACCTTTGTTTTTTTTTTAATGGAATGCTGTAGTTTGGTACTTATTTTCTGATAGCGGCTATTCAGACGAATCCATTGATGTGGAACAGTAAGATCTTTGAAGGTCAACGAAGGTCAAAAAGGAGGCATGAACGTCCATTTACAGAATGTTTTCGAAGTGATGAGCATTGGTATCAATGCAGTGTTGCAATCTTCTTATCATGGGTTGAATGATATTACTTATCACTTGGGCACTTATCGAAGCAAATGCTCTGAAAATTCGCTCTCGCATATCTTCAGGTGTAGTTAGAACGTCTTTATAAACAATGTCTTTTACGAATCCCGATAAGAAAAAATCAAGGGGCGTCAAGTTTGGTGAACGATCCGGCCACGACACATCTCCTCCACGTCCAAACCAACGATTTGGGAATTGTCTCTGCAACTCATTTACAGCCATCAGCGAAAAATGTAAAAGGCACCCATCGTGTTGATACCACATTCTGTTCCTAAAGATATTTCTTCCAACAACAGACCTAATATTTATTGCAGGAATGTGGCGTACTTCTTACCATTAAGATTTCTTTCGATGACATAGGGGCCTATAATTCTGTCCTCTAGAATCCCACACCATACATTCATCGATCACAATTTTTGGTGTGCAATTTCCAGCAGCCAACATGGATTTTCAGTTGCCAATAATGCATACTATGCAAATTAACATTTCCTTGGTTCGTGATTGTAGCCTCGTCTAAATAAAATCAAATTAATAAATTTGTCATCCCTCTGAATCGAAGGTGAGCCATCTGCAGTATTCAATCCGTACCAGATAATTCTTGGTGGAGACTGATGTGGTAAGGATTATATTTATGGCGATGCAGAACACGAACAACACTACTCTGGCTCATGACAGATTCTCTTTCGATGTGACGTGAACTAACACAAGAATCTCGAACAACAGTGGCAAGAGTAAGGATTTCCGTTTCCTCGTTAATAACTTTCCTTAGCCGGATATGTTTCTGATGCGTTAAAATTCCGTTGTTCTCAGTTTATCATGAACATATTTAAATGTATGACGTGTAGGGTGAGTAGGTTGAGGATATCTTTCAGCTGAATTTCGTGGCATTCTCCGTAAATGAGAAGCATATCGAATTGTTCTTCGAAGGAACACATCATTCACATTCACTTGATTCGACGATACTAGTCTTACCGTTCCTATTAGTGTTGTATTGTAAAACCGTCCAATGGTGTTTACATGTCAATGGCACATTAGATGGATACGCCGTATTCGGCAAATTCTTACTATTTGCACGATATACCAGATAGACTTGACAGAGAATATGCTTCGATAAGTTCCGAAGTGATAAGGAGTACCACTCAGTCCTTGATAAGAAGATTGCAGCACTGCATTGATACCAATGGTCATCACTTGTAACACATTCTGTAAATGAACGCAGGGTGGCCGTACGGTTCTAGGCGCTACAGTCTGGAACCGCGCGACCGCCACGGTTGCAGGTTCGAATCCTGCCTCGGGCATGGATGTGTGTGATGTCCTTAGGTTAGTTAGGTTTAAGTAGTTTTAAGTTCTAGTGGACTGATGACCGCAGAAGTTAAGTCCCATAGTGCTCAGAGCCATTTGAACAATTTTTGTAAATGAACGTTCATGCCACTTTCTGACCTTCATTGACCGTCGAAGACATTACTGGTACACATCACTGAATTCGTGTCGATAGCCGTTATCCGAAAATAAGTACCAAACTATAGCATCCCATTAAAAAAAAGTTCATCTTCATATCTCTGATGCGACCCCACCTAGCAACAAGGAACCAACTCATATTATGGTCCCGTTATTCTAGGTGGCAGTAGATAGTGACTCACGCAGTGTTTTACATATTTTCATTCACTGAATTCCTGCATCATAATGTTTTATGAGAACTTCTGAATTAGGCTAGAAGAAATCACTGACAAAAAAGAAATTTGCTAAAGCTATGTGTAGCATTCTCGCAAACACCTCTTATATGCTTCTGTAAAGTGAATGATTGTGACAATGTAACGTCATTACTGGGCTACTGAGCGGTAGAAAACTAAGTTACATATATCTTACTTAAACCATTAAGGTCTGGTAAGAATTTAACAGAGATACTGAAATGAAACATTCTGTAAAATAAATACATAAATACAGAATAGATCAAGACAGAAAACAGAGATCTACTGTACGTAACAAAGTGCCAAAATGGTCAGTAAATGAAGAGGACTGTTTAAAATACAGTGAGAAACGTTACTCCACCAACGTGTAGCCATTAGAACCTCACAAACTTCTGGCGTGTGAAGCGGAAAACTAAAGGAAATCTCAGTGCTATCAACAGCAATTACAATTATTACTTTAAGTAATGTTCTTCATACGTGTCATTCTATGCGGCCTCCTAAGTTTCAAACGCGGTGAGAACATTAACAGCAAAATTCTAAAATATTTTAATTTTTTACAGATACAGAAGTTCCAAAAAAACATTTATTCTTTCTAGCTTATTTCTTTAAATTTGCAACTTTTTGACATAATGCAAGTACATGTTGTATACATTCTTTGTAGTTTTTTCGTTTGACACTTATTTCGTGATACATATACACTACTGGCCATTAAAATTGCTACACCACGAAGATGCTGTGATATGCATTTGATTAGCTTTTCAGAGCATTCACTAGGTTGCCGCCGGTGGCGACACGTACAAAGTGCTAACATGAGGAAAGTTTCCAACCGATTTCTCATACACAAACAGCAATTGACCGGCGTTGCCTGGTGAAACGTTGTTGTGATGCCTCGTGTAAGGAGGACAAATGCGTACCATCACGTTTCCGACTTTGATAAAGGTCGTATTGTACGAGATGCTTTCAAGTTCTAAGGCCGACGACTTTTTTTCTCTGGATTGGAAAGAGATAGAAAAATGCGCATTGTTTTAAAATGACGTCGCGTTCATTGTCAATACGTCCCAGAGATGGCAGCACCGTACGGCAGATGGAATTTTACCGCCAGCGGCGAGAATGAGAACTGTTTTAAATACTTAAAATGGCGACGTTTTCCTTACTTGAACAGCGTGCGATCATTCGTTTTCTGAATTTGCGTGGTGTGAAACCAATTGAAATTCATCGACAATTGAAGGAGACATGTGGTGATGGAGTTATGGATGTGTTGAAAGTGCGTTCGTGGGTGCAACAGTTTAATGAAGGCAGAACATCATGTGACAACAAACCGAAACAACCTCGGGCTCGCACAAGCCGGTCTGACGACATGATCGAGAAAATGGAGAGAATTGTTTTGTGGGATCGCCGAATGACTGTTGAACAGATCGCCTCCAGAGTTGGCATTTCTGTGGGTTCTGTGCACACAATCCTGCATGACAACCTGAAAATGAGAAAAGTGTCATCCAGGTGGGTGCCGCAAACGCTGACGGACGACCACATGGCTGCCTGTGTGGCATGTTGCCAAGCAATGTTGACGCGCAACGACAGCATGAATGGGACTTTCTTTTCGTCGGTCGTGACAATGGATGAGACGTGGATGCCATTTTTCAATCCAGAAAAAAAGCGTCAGTCAGCTCAATGGAAGCACACAGATTCACCGCCACCAAAAAATTTTTGGGTAACCGCGAGTGCTGAAAAAATGATGGTGTCCATGTTCTGGGACAACGAGGGCGTAATCCTTACCCATTGCGTTCTAAAGGGCACTACGGTAACAGGTGCATCCTACGAAAATGTTTTGAAGAACAAATTCCTTCCTGCACTGCAACAAAAACGTCCGGGAAGGGCTGCGCGTGTGCTGTTTCACCAAGTCAACGCACCCGCACATCGAGCTAACGTTAACAACAGTTTCTTCGTGATAACAACTTTGAAGTGATTCCTCACGCTCCCTACTCACCTGACCTGGCTCCTAGTGACTTTTGGCTTTTTCCAACAATGAAAGACACTCTCCGTGGCCGCACATTCACCAGCCGTGTTGCTATTGTCTCAGCGATTTTCCAGTGGTCAAAACAGACTACTAAAGAAGCCTTCGCCGCTGCCATGGAATCATGGCGTTAGCGTTGTGAAAAATGTGTACGTCTGTAGAGCGGTTCCGTCGAGAAGTAACGCCAGTTTCATCGATTTCGGGTGAGTAGTTAATTAGAAAAAAAATCGGAGGCCTTAAAACTGGAATGCACCTCGTAGCTTATCGCGATTGCGGTTTATCGTATCGCGACATTGCTGCTCGCGTTGGTCGAGATCCAATGACTGTTAGCAGAATATGGAATCGGTGGGTTCAGGAGGGTAATACGGAACGCCGTGCTGGATCCCAACGGCATCGTATCACTAGCAGTCGAGATGACAGGCATTTTATCCGCATGGCTGTAACGGATCGTGCAGCCACGTCTCAGTTCGTTTGCAGCAGCATAGACTATTAATTCCGAGACCATCGCTGCGGTTACCCTTGATGGTGCATCACAGATAGGAGCGCCTGCGATGGTTTACTCAACGACGAAACTTGGGTGCACGAATCGCAAAACGTCATTTTTTCGGATGAATCCAGGTTCTGTTTACAGCATCATGATGGCCGCATCCGTGTTTGGCGACATCTTGGTGAACGCACATTGGAAGCGTGTATTCGTCATCGCCATACTGGCATATCACCAGGCGTGATGGTATGGGGTGCCATTTGTTACATGTGTCGGTCACCTCTTGTTCGCATTGACGGCACTTTGAACAGTAGACGTTACATTTCAGATGTGTTACGACCCGTGGCTCTACCCTTCATTCGATCCCTGCGAAACCCTACATTTCAGCAGAATAATGCTCGACCGCATGTTGCAGGTCCTGTACGGGCCTTTCTGGATACAGAAAATATTCGACTGCTGCCCTGACCAGAACATTCTCCAGATCTCTCACCAATTGAAAACGTCTGATCAATGGTGGCCGAGCAACTGGCTCGTCACAATACGCCAGTCACTACTCTTGATGAACTGTGGTATCCTGTTGAAGCTGGATGGGCAGCTGTACCTGTACACGCCATCCAAGCTCTGTTTGACTCAATGCCCAGGCGTATGAAGGCCGTTATTACGGCCGTAGGTGGTTTTTCTGGGTATTGATTTCTCAGGATCTATGCACCCAAATTGCGTGAAAATGTAATCACATGTCAGTTCTAGTGTAATATATTTGTCCAATGAATACCCGTTTATCATCTGCATTTCTTCTTGTTGTAACAATTTTAATAGTCAATAGTGCATATATATATATATATATATATATATATATATATATATATGTGTGTGTGTGTGTGTGTGTGTGTGGTCCATTGATCGTGACCGGGCCAAATATCTCACGAAATAACCGTCAAACGAAAAAACTACGAATAAAGAAACTTGTCTAGCTTGAAGGGGGAAACCAGATGGCGTATGGTTAGCCCACTCGACGGCGCTGCTATAGGTCAAACAGATATCAACTGCGTATTTCAAAATATGAACCCCATTTTTTATTACATATTCGTGTAGTACGTAATGAAATATGAATGTTTTTGTTGGACCACTTTTTTCGCTTTGTGATAGATGGCGCTGTAATAGTCACAAACATATGGCTCACAATCTTAGACAAACAGTTTGTAAGAAGTAGGTTTATTAAACTAAAATACAGAACGTAGATACGTTTGAACATTTTATTTCGGTTGTTCCAATGTGATAAATGCACCTTTGTGTACTTATAATTTCTGAGAACGCATGCTGTTACAGAGTTATTACCTGTAAATATCACATTAATGCAACATTTGCTCAAAATGATGTCCGTCAACCTCAACGCATTTGTCAATACGTGTAACGACATTCCTCTCAACAGCGAGTAGTTCGCCTTCTGTAATGTTCGCACATGCATTGACAATCGCGCTGACGCATGCTGTCAGGCGTTGTCGGTGGATCACGGTAGCAAATATCCTTCAATTTTCCCCGCACAAAGAAATCCGGGGACGTCAGATCCGGTGAACGTGCGGGCCATGGTATGGTGCTTCGACGACCAATCCACCTGTCATGCTATTCAATACCGCTTCAACCGCACGCGAGCTACGTGTCGGACATCCATCATGTTGGAAGTACATCGCCATTCTGTCATGCAGTCAAACATCTTGTAGTAACATCGGTAGAACATTACGTAGGAAATTAGCTGACATTGCAACATTTAGATAGCCATCGACAAAATGGGGGCCAATTATCCTTCTTCCCATAATGCCGCACCATACATTACCCCGCCAAGGTCGCTGATGTTCCACTTGTCGCAGCTATCGTGGATTTTCCGTTGCCCAATAGTGCTTATTATGCCGGTTTACGTTACCGTTGTTGGTGAATGACGCTTCGTCGCTAAATAGAACGCGTGTAAAAAATCTGTCATTGTCCCGTAATTTCTCTTGTGCCTAATGGTGCATAGAAATATGGTACGGGCGCAATCGATGTTGATGTAGCATTCTCAACACCGACGTCTTTGAGATTCCCGATTGTCGCGCGATTTGTCTGCTAGTGATGTGCGGATTAGCCGCGACAACAGCTAAAACACCTACTTGGGCATCATTGTTTGTTGCAGGTCGTGGTTGACGTTTCACATGTGGCTGAACACTTCCTGTTTCCTTAAATAACGTAACTATCCGTCGAACGGTCCGGACACTTGGATGTTGTCGTCCAGGATACCGAGCAGCATACATAGCACACACCCGTTGGGCATTTTGATCACAATAGCCATACATCAACACGATATCGACCTTTTCCGCAATTGGTAAACCGTCCATTTTAACACGGGTAATATATCACGAAGCAAATACCGTCCGCACTGGCGGAATGTTACGTGATACCACGTACTTATGCGTTTGTGACTATTACAGCACCATCTATCACAAAGCGAAAAAAGTGGTTCTACTAAAACATTCATATTTCTTTACATACTGCACGAATATGTAATAAAAATGGGGGTTCCTAATTTAAAAAAAAAAGCAGTTGATATCCGTTTGACCTATGGCAGCGTCATCTAGCGGGCCAGCCATAGAGCCATCTGGTTTCCCCCTTCAAGCTAGACGAGTTTCGTTCTTTGCAGTTTTTTCGTTTGATGCTTATTTCGTGAGATATATGGCCCGGTTACTATCAATGGAACACACACACACACACACACACACACACACACACACACACACACACACACACATATATATATATATATATATATATATATATATATATATATATATATACGGTGTATCATAATTATGGCCTAAATGCGTGCAGTTGAAAGTACACGATACTAGAAAGAAAAAAAGCTGAGAAAACTACGGTCGAAAATGCATACCTTAAGAGCTACGAGCAACTTTTCATCTTCGATACTGTGAAACAAATCTCTCCTAGTGCAAACTCTTTTTGGAAGTGTCAGTATGGACCAAAACAAGAAAGGGGTGTTTCGAAATGCCATCCCTAAGTGGGGCAAATGAGACTGAAAGGACTTTGGAAGTATGTCGATATTAATACAATTTTGAAGCTGTACCTACGCGATACTTGGTTTCTCAGTCAGAAATAAAGAAATACACGCTTCAGCATTTTTGGGAATTAAGCCTCTATGGGGAGAATGGTGGATGAAATTCTTTCTGGAAATAAATCGTTATTAAAGAACTACTACGTCATTGTCAAAACTACAACTGCAAAAATTGATGTTTGTCTTTTCAATTAGAAATTAAAAAAATGTGTCTAAGTGTTTTTGTAAGTTCAACCCCTAGGAGGGTGAAATAAGGGATGAAATTTTTTGTGAAAATATTTTATTGTGAAATCATTTTTAAAGCTAAATCTGTAAAATTTGGATTTAGCTTCTCCGTTACAAATAAAAACATAAGCGTTCCACTGTTCCGAAATACAGCCCCTATGGTGGTAAAATAAGGGATGAAAGTTTTATAGAAATATTTCATCCAGCGAGCATTTTTGTAGCTAAATTTATGGGAATTTGTATTTGGCTTCACTGTTAGAAATACAGAAAAACTGCATACAGAAAAACTGAACCCCTAAGGGGATGAAATAGAGGATGAAGTATTTAAGAAAATATTTCGTTTTAAAAGCATTTTTGAAGCTAAATGTTTGAAAACTCATGTTTTCTTTCTGGGTAAGGAATGGAAAAAAACACTTGTTTCGCTGTTTTTGGAAATTTAACACCGAATGTTATGAAAAAGGTCTGGACTGATTCACTAACTCATTATCGCTCAACTCAAAGCGCCAAGCAAAGAAATTTGGAGAGGTTGTGGATCTTAAACTCTAGGCGTCATTTAAGAATGGATCGTTCGAAATCCCACTCCTAATGGGATGAACGAGGGAGTGAAAGGATTTTTGAAAAATATGTTACCATTATGGTAATTTTGAACCTAGAACTAAGAAAACTTATATCTGGTTTACTTAGTCAGTAATAAAAAAGTTACGTCTTTCAGCATTTTTGGAAATTCAACCACTGAGGAGCTAAAATGTTGGGGAAAGACTTTTTTTAAAATAAATGATTACTAAGGAACCAATAAAAATTTTTCAAGGAAAGTACTTCACACTGTGTTTGAAAATTCAGTCCCTAAGGGAGTGAAATAGAGGATAGAAATATTAACAAAATATTACGTTAAATAAAAAACATTGAAAGCTAAATCTATGAAAATTGGTACTGTAAAGCAGGGCTACTTTGCTCCTACGTGGTTAACTTCGCTCCTACTATGAAATGAAACGTGAAACATGAGCTATGACGCTGTCATTATGCAGTTTACACCACTGAAAATCTAAAAGAATGTCTCGATCCATAAGATACGGGACATTTGCTTGGAGTGTCACAATATGCTTCTAACCCAGTATCAGGAACTAGTAAATTAAGAAGGGACAATTCTAGACAGTGCTTGATTATCGTAGTAATGAAGACCCATTAGAAGAACAAATTCCCGATGAAATTTCGAACGAAGATTGGGACTTATACAGAAGACGTCAAATGGAAGTGTCACGAACATCTACTGAGAACGAAGAGGAGCTATCAAAACCACAGGGAAAACCGAAATCCGTCATCAAGGAGATCGGTGTGTTTGTGGCTACACAGTATAAAATACATACCCAGGTATTATCGGCGATGGTGCAACCATTAATACCATGATGCCATGTCTTGACAGTTTGAAATTTCGCAATGGATTGCTGCAGTTGAAGATATAAACCACCGAAAAAGCTTAAGCGAAAGAGATATTTTCTCAGTTGGTCGAAGGTGATGAATTTGGGCAAAATGTTTTCCTGGTATAGTCACTCATATTTTGAGGCACCAACTTATGTAATGAAACTTTGGCCTTTTGTACAACAAAACAAACCTAAATTTTGTTCACGTTTGTTACCCTTTTATGTGTTAAAAAAAGACTGTTGCAAGTCCCTGAGTTTTTATTATTTTTGTTCGTGCATAAATGTTGGTTTATATTGATCCTGTAAGATAATACTATAAATTTTAAAGTGGACAAACATTGTACCAAGCTTTTATCCAGTATTAAAATAATATTTATATTACGTGGGACAAAGGATCCAGTTTTTAAAACACTATAAAATACACCTTTAATATCTTTATATGTTACTAGATGGTTTTAAACTGTTTTATGACAGCTAAAATCATTTTCAAAAGTCATTTGACAAAACTTACATGATTTCGTTGAAAACCTGTCCAAAAGTGGAACAAAGTAGCCCCGCTTTACGATATTTCACTTCTCGGTTAGATATAAAGAAAGGCGTGTTATGGGATGAAAGTTTCTATGATGTCTCGACGAGAGCGTAAAACCATGATTAACAAAAACCTTGGACTGCAGCTGCTAGAACCGGATTTGGTCAGAAATACATTCGGAAAAGACTACGCTCCTATGACCTTAACTAGCGTAAAAAGTTTAGTGGGTATTAAAATTTGTGAACAAAGTAAAAATTCGATTAAAAAGAAGTCTGTGCATATTGCACTGTTCACATGAGCGAAACAGACGGTGCTGAGCTACTTTTTGTAGATAAAGATATACAGGGTGGTCCATTGATAGTGTGATAGTGACTGGGCCAAACATCTCACGAAATAAGCATCAAACGAAAAAACTACAAAGAACGGAACTCGTCTAGCTTGGAGGGGGAAACCAGATGACGCTATGGTTGGCCCGCTAGATGACGCTGCCATAGGTCAAACGGATATCAACTGCGTTTTTTAAAATAGGAACCCCCATTTTTTATTACCTATTCGTGTAGCACGTATAGATATATGAATGTTTTAGTTGGACCACTTTTTTCGCTTTGTGATAGATGGCGCTTAAAGGTCGCAAACGTATAAGTACGTGTTATCACATAACATTCCGCCATTGCGGACGGTATTTGCTTCGTGATACATTACCCGTGTTAAAATGGACGGTTTACCAATTGCGGAAAAGGTCTATATCGTGTTGACGTGTGGCTATTGTGATCAAAATGCCCAACGGGTGTGTGCTATGTATGCTGCTCGGTATCCTGGTCGACATCATCCAAGTGTCCCGACCGTTCACCGGCTAGTTACGTTATTTAAGAAAACAGGAAGTGTTCAGCCACGTGTGAAACGCAACCACGACCTGCAACAAATGAGGATGCCCAAGTAGGTGTTTCAGCTGCTGTCAGGGCTAATTCGCACATCAGTAGCAGACAAACTGCGCGAGAATCGGGAATCTCAAAGACGTCGGTGTTGAGAATGCTACATCAACATCGATTGCACCCGTACCATATTTCCATGCACCAGGAATTGCATGGCGACGACTTTGAATGTCGTGTACAGTTCTGCCACTGGGCACAAGAGAAATTACGGGACGATGACAGATTTTTTGCACGCGTTCTATTTAGCGACGAAGCGTCATTTAGCAGCAGCGGTAACGTAAACCGGCATAATATGCATTATTGGGCAACGGAAAATCCTCGATGGATGCGAGAAGTGGAACATTAGCGACCTTGGCGGGGTAATGTATGGT
Organism: Schistocerca cancellata; assembly: GCF_023864275.1. Taxonomy (NCBI): domain Eukaryota; kingdom Metazoa; phylum Arthropoda; class Insecta; order Orthoptera; family Acrididae; genus Schistocerca; species Schistocerca cancellata. The sequence goes on along the minus strand of NC_064626.1, from coordinate 264,392,959 downwards.
GCGGCATTATGGGAAGATGGATAATTGACCACCATTTTATCGATGGCAATCTAAATGGTGCAATGTATGCTGATTTTCTACGTAATGTTCTACCGATGTTACTACAAGATGTTTCACTGCATGGCAGAATGACGATGTACTTCGAACATGGTGGCACATAGCTCGCGTGCGGTTGAAGCGGTACTGAATAGCATATTTCATGACAGGTGGATTGGTCGTCGAAGCACCATACCATGGCCCGCAAGTTCACCGGATCTGACGTCCCCGGATTTCTTTCTGTGGGGAAAGTTGAAGGATATTTGCTACCGTGATCCACCGACAACGCCTGACAACATGCGTCAGCGCATTGTCAATGCATGCGCGAACATTACGCAAGGCGAACTAATTACTGTTGAGAGGAATGTCGTTACACGTATTGCCAAATGCACTGAGGTTGACGGACACCATTTTGAGCATTTATTGCATTAATGTGGTATTTACAGGTAATCACGCTGTAACAGCATGCGTTCTCAGAAATGATAAGTTGACAAAGGTACATGTATCACATTGGAACAACCAAAATAAAACGTTCAAACGTAACTACGATCTGTATTTTAATTTAAAAAACCTACCTGTTACCAATTGTTCGTCTAAAACTGTGAGCCATATGTTTGTTGACTATTACAGTGGCATCTATCACAAAGCGAAAAAAGTGGTCCAACTAAGGCATACATATTCCTTTACGTACTTCACGAATATGTAATAAAAATGGGGGTTCCTATTTTAAAAAACGCAGTTGATATCCGTTTGACCTATGGCAGCGTCATCTAGCGGGCCAACCATAGCGTCATCTGGTTTCCCCCTTTAAGGTAGACAATTCTCGTTCTTTGTAGTTTTTTCGTTTGATGCTTATTTCGTGAGATACTTGGCCCGGACACGATCAATGGACCACTCTGTATAGATAAGAAAGAATTTCTAGGACTACTCCTATGCTACTATAAAATGAGGATGTGGGCGCACAAGACGAAATCCTTACAGGCCGCACTAAACCAGCCAGAAGGTTGATAAAAGTAAGTACTCTGACTATATGCCTTAACATGTCTTGTGTTTCTGTCTTGATCTGCGAAGTTCAGTCACTTCATATATCGGTCTACGTCTCTTAGTGTGTGTGTGTGTGTATGAGAGAGAGAGAGAGTGCGTGTGTGTGCGTGCGTGCGTGCTGTTGAGCTTTCACTGGGACGGCAAGCAGAAAGTCTCGTGGGAGCGAGCCAGTTGCTCGCCGCGCTTGCGGTGCGGTTGTATAGCAGTTGGCGAACGATGCAAACGTGCCCGGCGCCCCGGCGCTGGAGTCTTTGGGTCTGTGGTTTCCAAGTTGCGACGAACGGAACGCCGAACAGCCCCTTCGGGCAGCACGCTCTTCAGATGAAGCCGCAGCCAGTAGCGTCCCAAGTTTTAACAACTTTAGCCGCTGACCGGCAGTGTGCTGCAAGTTCCCTCGGCGAACGCCCGTTACTAGGCATTCACACGTTCGTATGCAGAAACGTCACTCACAGCATGGAACTGAGAGTTTTCGCAAAATAGCTTTTAGGACATTTGTAATTGAGATGTTCTAAGGTAATGCAATGTCCCTAGCTTATTTTGGGTGGTCTATGAGACCTATCTGAGTTGATAAGCGTACCTCTACTATTGCAATTTAGTATACTTTTACCTAAATAACAGAAAACACTACCCCTACGTTGCCACATCTAACTCTCTTATTAAATTTAGTTTATTTTTCAAATAAAGTACACCATGGGAGGATAGTCCTGTTAATAGGAAAAACTGATCTCTAGTGTTACCCTTTTTACAGGACTTGACCATGTGTGGTGTGTAATGGATAAGTAAATCAGACTCATTTATTTTCCTAAGATCTTACCCAACGGTTAGATAAAAACGCAGAATGAATAATATTATATTGAAGCTAGGACAAGTCAGTTCCAAGTTCATTTAGTGGTTTAAAACGTGAACTGATGGTCTCCAGCCTATCCGGGAAATGAAACGTTGGAAAAGATGACGTATCAATTTTGCGTACTTTCTTACTACTGTTTAAGTTGCTTCATCAAATAGATATTACTTCACGTAAACAACGTTAGAGTACACGGTTATACATTACGTTTTGAAAGAGAAAAATCCCAATAGATAACTTCAAGGAAACCAAAAAGAATTGGCCAGTTGGGGACCTTTAGAAAAGCACTTTCCATAACAAACAAACTCAGATACTAAAATACTTAGACACGAAAGCACACACTTTTTATACTGAACATTTTAACTTCAAGAAAACCTCTTTCTTATTGGAATTTACTTGCCACCTTTTCATCTCCGCAGAGCCACTTTTGTTTTGAACAAAAACACCTACTTCTTACATTGTTCTTAAGCGTGACCCTTTCTTAAATTCTCAAATTCACATCAGCATGAACACAAATACTTATAAATACAGAATGTCACCAGAAAATTATTTAATGTAATAAACAATTTACATAGTATTTTACATACATCACTAGCATACAATGCAAAGAAGTTCAAACTCCTACAGAAAATGTAGTACCATTATGCGAAAATTTTAAAGCAAAAAAATTATAAAAATTTAAGCGAATCATAAACAAATAATTTTTTATATGCCCATTTTTCAATTATGTGTCCCTGCAGGTAAACATGATTGAAATAGCCATAAATAATATTTTTTATTGGTTCAATTACATTAAAGCATTGTCCTTCTGAGCAAACAATATACACTTAAGTCTACTACAAGTAACATCATAGAAACACACTTTACACATAAACGGTCTTAACATGAATAATTCATAATTACTATACTTTAATAGAACAATTTGCTGCCTCCAGTATGGGTACTATGGCAGTCCTTCTTGGCTCCTCTGAAGCAATAGCATACACTTTTCTTTTGGTTGCCTCTTTACGAGATCAAAAGCAGTCCATTTTACACTTTCTTTAAGAACAATTTGTGCATTCTTCCTTGTAGGATGCCCCTTTTATCTTTGGCAGTCCTTTTTTCTTCAAAAACTATGGGTTTGTTGTGCTCCTTAGGGTACATTATTTCACTTAAATGTCCTCTAGGTGACACATTTGTTTCAGTTTTCCATCATTGCACATTTATACAAAAGTATCTCAGAACCAGAAAGTTAACAGTTATTAATATGGTTGCAATAAAATTTATACATATTACAGACATTGTATAATAATAATACTAAAATTTTGTATACATTTCTGGGTATATGCTTCTCTAGGTCAACAGTTTTTCTAGTTCTGAGTGGTTTTGTGGACTTAGAATAAACCAGAAAGTATGCATTAGGGTGAGGTATTTCTCGAATTTCAAAAGGACCATAGTAGACTTACTCAGATTTTGAAATCTCGTGATTTACCTCACTAGATTTTCATTGAGTTTGATCAACTAGCAGTAAACCAATGTTAAATTTTGAAAATGTTATCTTTTCACCGTGCCGTTTATCTTTTGCTTCTGTTTTCGTCTACTTAGTTCTCTCACTATTTCCTTTTTCTTTGCCAAATCTATTTCTTTACCGGGTGGGTATTCTAACACTTCTTCTATCAAACTTTTACCTGTATGACCTGATATAATTCCTTCAGGGGTGAAACCAGTGGTTTCATGTTGTAATGAATTCATGATTACATCAAATTTTGGAATAAATTTGCCATAAGATCTATGGTTTTTGCAACACTTTGTGATGCATAGTCTTCCTAAGTCTAGCATATAGCATCCTTTTGGATTACTAGATGGATGGTAGGCTGAAATGGATGTTACTTTTATTCATTTTGCTCCATTCCTTCTAAACATAATTTTGCAATAAATTGCAGACCATTGTCAGATAGACTCTCCTTGGTATTCCATCTCATTAAAGTATTTTAACATTTTATGGAAAACTGCTTTAGCTGTGGCTTTCCTGACTGGATGCAGTTTAATAAATTTTGAAACTACATCTAAAATTATTAGAATTTAGGTACAATTTACAGTGGTTTTATGTAGGGGTCCGTATAGGTCCACAGCCAGTAGCTCTAAGTTATCTAGTGGTTTTAGACTCTACATAGCACCTCTGTTGTTGGACACTTCAGCCCTTTGACAAACATCGCATGACTTTGAACGTTAAGTAACTTTTTCAAAGCGTCAAATTTTAATAACCCTTGCAATTTTCTCATCGCACTTTTTCGCCCCACTATGTCCATATGCCAAATGAAAGTAATCCATTAATTCCATTTCAAACTGTGTTGTCCAACAGACTTGCCACTCTTCACTATTTTTTCTTTTTCTAATAAACAGTACCCCTTTAAATATTTTGTAAAATTTTGGTATCTGTGGACAACCATTACTGTCAAATTTGACCTTCACTTATTCCCACACTTCACCTTTGTTTTGAAATCTCCTAATATTTTTATATATATTGACTATTCTTTTACTACCAGCTACCTCTTTTAAGTATAACATTTTAAAACTTCCATCCTCATTGATTTGTTTCTCTCACAATAAGTCTTGATCTACCTTTACATCTTCCCATGGAACGGCATTCATCTCTGTACATTCTATGTCGGGCCGTTCTTTCTTCTTTCCAATCGCAAACTCCGTTACGATCTTTAGTTGCTGCTGTTTACTAATCATTTCGTCCGGTGGGTCCTTTTTCTTAGGATCCGTTATGTCTTCAGGATCCTGTATTGAGATTACTGCTTCTTCACAGGTCTCGTCACTTACAGTTTTTATGTCCTCTTGACTAACTTCTTTTTCCTGTTTACTGTCCAGTTTTGGCAACTTTTCACACGAAATATTCTCATTCTCTAATATTCTCATTTCTATCAGACAGAAATTTACAGTAAGTTTCGTTTTCTCCGATTCTGAATCACTAGACTGCTTTATTTGTCAATTTACATTTAAGTCGGCATCTTCACTATCACTGTCACTTTCTAACATGAAAGCCCTTCTCAGTTTCTGTGAGAACTCCGGATCGTGACTAGTCTCGCAATCCATGCGTTTCTGGATTCGTTCCGTAATAACGAGTTCCTCTTGTCTATCTTTTATAGCATTCAGATGGTTTTCCTCTGTTGGTAGTTCATCTTCGTGAGAACTGTCTTCCTTAACTTCTCTGACATCATCAGCTTGCACTTTATAAACATTATAATCTTTGTGGATTTCTATTAATCGCACAAATTCGTTTTCCTTCAAACCAGGTTTATAAGTGACAGAAACGTTATCTGCAGATTCGTTGACATGGAATGATTCTTCAGCAAAGTGTAAATCTGCATCTCCTAAAATTTATCTACTTACGACCACTTCATTTTCCCTGACATTTGCGACACGCGTCCTCTGAGCGGCACTTTTTGATTCAATTGTGTTGGCAGCAAGCGTACTCTGCACAGCTCCAGACAATAAACCTCTCTCATTTCCGGTTGTAGTAATGCTTTCTTTCTATTCGTAATCGCTCTTCTAACTGGTTTGAGGCGGACCGCCACGAATTCCTTCCCTTAGCCAACCTCTTCATCTCAGAGTAGCACTTGCACACCCACGTCCTGAATTATTTGGTGGATGTATTCACAATCTCTGTATTCCTCTACAGTTTTTGCCTCTAAAGTTCCCTCTACTACCATGGAAGTCATTCCATCAGGTCTTCAGAGATGTCCTATCATCCTGTCCCTTCTCCTATCAATATTTTCCACATATTCCTTTCCTTTCCGATTCTGCGCAGAACCTCCTCATTCCTTACCTTATCAGTCCACCTAATTTTCAACACCCGTCTGTCGCACCACATCTCAAATGCTTCGATTCTCGTCTGTTTCGGTTTTCCCACAATCCATGTTTCACTGCCATACAATGCTGTACTCCGACGTACGTTTTTAGAAATTTCTTCCTCAAATTAAGGCCTATGTTTGATACTAGTAGACTTCTCTTGGCCAAGAACGCCCTTTATGCCACTGCTAGTCTGCTTTTGATGTCCTCCTTTCTCCATCTGTCATTGGTTATTTTACTGCTTAGGTAGCAAAATTTATTAACTTCATCTACTTTGTGACCAACAATCCTGATGTTAAGTTTCTCGCTGTTCTCATTTCTGCTGCATCTCGTTACTATCGTCTTTCTTTGATTTGCTCTCAGTCCATATTCTGTACTCATTAGAGTGTTCATTCCGTTCAGCAGATCATGTAATTCTTCTTCACGTTCACTCACGATAGCAATGTCATCAGCGAATCGTATCATTAACATCCTTTCACCTTGAATTTTAACTCCACTTCTGAACCTTTCTTTTATTTCCGTCATTGCTTCTTCTATGTACAAATTGAACAGTAGCGGGGAAAAACTACATCCTTGTCATACACCCTTTTTAATCGGAGCACTTCGTTCTTGGTCGTCCACTCTCATTATTCCCTCTTGGCTCTTATACATATTGCCTGTTACCCATCTCTCCCTATAGTTTACCCCTATTTTTCTCAGAATTTCCACCATCTTGCACCATTTTACATTGTCGAAGGCTTTTTCCACGTCGACAAATCCTCTGAACGTGTCTTCATGTTCCTTTATTCTTGCTTCCATTATCAAATGCAACGACAGGATTGCCTCTCTCGTTCCTTTACCTTTTCTAAACGCAAACTGATCGTCATCTTGCTCATCCTCAATTTTCTATTGTTCTGTATATTATTCTGGTCAGCAACTTGGATGCATGAGCTCTTAAGCTGATTGTGCGATAATTATCGCACTTGTCAGCTCGTACAGTCATCGGAATTGTGTGGATGATACTTTTCCTAAAGTCAAAGGGCATGTCGCCAGACTCATACATTCTACACACCAACGTGAATAGTCGTTTTGTTGCCACTTCCACCAGTGATTTTAGAAATACTGATGGAATGTTATCTATCCCTTCTGTCTTATTTCATCTTAAGTCCTCCAAAGCTGTTTTACATTCTAATAGTGGGCCCCCAACTGGACTCCTGTTTCCTCTTCTATTAAATCATACAAATCTTCCCCCTTATAGAGGATTTCAATGTAATATTTCAACCTATCTGCTCTCTCCTCTGCATTTAGCAGTGGAATTCCCGTTACAATCTTAATGTACCCCACTTGCTTTTAATGTCACCGAAGGTTGTTTTGACTTTCCTGTATGCTGAGTCTGCCCTTCCGACAATCATTTCCTTTTTCGATTTCTTCACATTTTTCATGCAGCCATTTCATCTTCGCTTCCCTGCATTTCCTATTTATTTAATTCCTGCTGAGGAATTGTATTTCTGTATTCCAGCATCTCGCAGAACATTTTTGTACTTTCTCCTTTCATCGATAAAATGAAGTATGTCTTCTGTTATCCATGGTTTCTTTGCAGCTACTTTCTTTGTACCGATGTTTTTCTTTCCAACTTCTGTGATGGCCCGTTTTTAGAGTAGTCCGTTCTTTTTCAACTGTACTGCCTACTGAGCTATTCCTTATTGCTGTATCAACAGTCTTAGAGAACTTCAACTGTATCTCGTCATACCTTAGTACTTTCATATCCCAGTTCCTTGCGTATTGATTCTTCCTGACTAACGTCTTAAACCTCAGCCTATTCTTCATCACTACTATATTGCGATCTGAGCCTATATCTGCTCGTGGGTACGCCTTATAAACCAGTTTCTGATTTCGGAATCTCTGTCTGACTATGATGTAACCTAACTGAAATCTATATTGCGATCTGAGCCTATATCTGCTCGTGGGTACGCCTTATAATCCAGTTTCTGATTTCGGAATCTCTGTCTGACCATGATGTAACCTAACTGAAATCTTCCCGTATCACTTGGCCTTTTCCAAGGATTCCTCCTCCTCTTGTGATTCTTGAACACAGTATTCGCTATTACTAGCTGAAACTTGTTACAGAACTCAATTAGTCTTTCTCGTCTCTCATTGCTGGTCCCAAGCTCATATTCTTCTGTAACCTTATGTTTTACTCCTTCCCCTACAACTGCATTCCAGTATCCCATGACTATTAGATTTTCGTCTCCCGTTACGTACTGTATTACCCTTCAATACCCTCACATATTTTCTGAATCTCTTTATGTGCAGCTTACGACGCCGGCATGTACACCTGAACTACCGTCGTCGATGATGGTTTGCTGTTGATTCTGATAAGAACGACACTATCACTGAACTGTTCATAGTAACACTCTCTCTGCCCTAACTTCCTATTCATAACGAATCCTACTCCCGTTATACCGTTCTCTGCTGCTGTTGATATTACCCTATACTCATTTGATCAGAAATTCTTGTCTTCTTTCCATTTCACTTCACTGGCACTTGCTATATCTAGATTAAGCCTTTGCATTTCCCTTTTCAGATTTTCTCTGTTCCCGACTACGGTCAAGCTTCTGGCAATCGACTCTCCGACTCGTAGAACGTTATCCTTTCGTTGATTATTCAATCTCTTTCTCATGTTTTAACCTCCCACTTGGTAGTCCTCTCCCAGAGATCCGAATGGGGGACTATTCCGGACTCTTTTGCCATTGGAGAGATCGTCATGACACTTTTCAATTACAGCCCACATGTCCTGAGGATACATGTTACGTGTTTTTAATGCAGTGGTTTCCATTACCTTCTGCATCGTCATGCCGTTGTTCACTGCTGATTGTTCCACCATTAAGGGTATTTTCCCATCACTAGGACAAGAGAGTACCCTGAACCTCTGTCCACGCCTGTCCTTTTTGACAAGGACGTTGGCAGAGCGAGGGTGACTTCTTATGCCGGAAGTCTTCTGCCGCCAATGCTGATTATTAATCAAAATTTAAGCAGTGGCTTATACCGTCATACAAGTTACTCATCTGTATACACCAATTATCAATTGCATACAAACCCTCCTCCATATCAGTTACTGCACGTTGTCTGTCCGTAGCCCTTGAATTGGCTACAGTGGGTGATGGCCCGTCTACTGGTTTAGACACAGCCTAAGCTGATTGCCCTGTGACATCACTCTCCATTGGCACTGCTATAGAATTAATTCTCACTACCAGCGGTTTGCTGCAGCGGTTTGTTAGCGCACGAAATACGTCAATTGCTAGTCAACTGAGATTCATCTGCAGTACCATCTGTCGTGACAGGCCTAGCGCCTGGCCTCTCATCTGCACTGTACTGCAGTGTATCGAAGCTTCTTTGTCTATTTTGAGAATATTTCTTGCATTTAGGCCTCCTGTATTCTCGCGTTCAGCCAACCCTCAGAATTAGTGTTATTGGTTTAACTCCTCTCTATAGGAGTTACTTCGCGGCCTATGACCTCTTCTGCCATTGTTAGAAGAGAGTCTTCCTCTGCCTCTTCCTCTTTGAACAGTATTAACATGATACTGGTTATCATTCTGCTCATCATTGCTGTTATTCCTACCAAATGTTCAAATGTGTGTGAAATCTTATGGGACTTAACTGCTATGGTCATCAGTCTCTAAGCTTACACACAACTTAACCTAAATTATCCTAAGGACAAACACACACACACACTCATGCCCGAGGGAGGACTCGAACCTCCGCCGGGACCAGCCGCACGGTACATGACTGCAGCGCCTTAGACCGCTCGGCTAATCCCACGTGGCTACTCCTACCATTTCTTTCATTATTCCAGTTATTATTCTGATGGAAGTTGTTTTCTTGCCAGTGGTCTTCGCCACATCACTTTTCCTAAAAATGCAGAAAGAGTACGGTGGTTACTGCTCACATATCTTTTGGGGTCTTCTGGTAATTTCTTCCAGAGTTCCCATATGATCTCGGAATCACTCCTCCGATTCCTCAAGTGAGCCAATCTCCTATCTCATGACTCATAAAATTCTTTCACGTTCGTTCGGTCTTTACTTTCGAACATTTTCACCATTATAAACTCACGCCAGAGGCTACTTTGTACCTGATCGCACCAACATTCGTCCAAGAATTTCTGTCTAATTTCACTGAAGGTCATTGCTTCAGCAAGTTAATTGCCCATCGTGTAGCATCTCCGGCTAAACCACTAATTATGATATTTATTTTTCCTGATCTGTGATATTTTCAAGAAATAGCCTTCCGCAGTTCTTAATAAAATCCACAGGGGATATCCACTGTGTTTTCGGTAAGGGTCGAATTTTTCTCCGCCTCTAGTACCTTGTACATTGGTATTCTGTCTACCACATTAGGGCCATTACACGTAATCTTTCTAATAGGGCACTAACTTTTTCTTGTATACTGGAAGTGTTATTGCAACATTTCTCTCTGCAAAACTCTACTTTCCTTTCTGGGTTTTTCTCGGTCTCTTGAGCAGTCATTCTCCGTTGAGAAACCTGTTGTTTGTTCACTTTCGTTATTGCTCTCTTAACACGGGAAGACTTTTCATCAACCTTTGACGCTACCACAGGTTCGAAATGTTCCTATGTTCTCTACTTCGGTTTCAAACCTGTCACTGATATACACAATTTCTGCCATTATATTACTAAGAGTTTCACCTAAACCTATCACTTCTTCATGTTAATAAGTTCCTTGTTCAGAAAACATATTTTATTATTAACTTTCTCTAACTTTTGGTTATTCCTTTCCATTTGTTCACTGTCTTTCCTAGGTTTTTCGTTTATACCACCAGTATTTTCAGACAGACTTTAATTAAACTTATCCTTTTCCTGACTAATTTTATTTTGACTTTCATTTTTTGCATTTTGAGCCTGCCTTTGTTCGCTTAAAATTGAAAGGTTCTTGTTTTGTGCAATCAGCTGTGTATGCATACTTTGTAGTAATGCACACAAATCAATCGGCCGGTGTTCATTTTGTTGATTGTTGTCTGCCCCTTCGTCTTCCTCCACTGAATCTAGTTCTTTCTTAATCTGAAACTGGCTTAACAGCATAGAAATCTCATTCCCAAGTCAATATTTTCAGCCTGCTTTTTCATCAGTAAAATCGATCCCTTTCTGCCCTGCTCCTGATCACTGTTTTCAGAAGTGTCATCACTGTTATCCTCCTGAGTTACTTCTCTATACTGCATATATTTCTCTTTATCAATTTATAATAATTGCTTAAACCACATATATACCAATTTATACTGTTGTACCTTTCTGTTAACTGCTATAACAAATCCTTCCACGTGAGGCCTTTATACATCATCCAAAAGACTCCTACATATCTGTAAAATGTATAACTGTGCTTAAATACTTATGGACTCTTAGCTGCTGTGAAAGGTCCTGTCACCAGACTCCACGTATAACTCTACCACTACTATTGTAATTTAGTATACTTTTGCCTAAATAACATATAATCCTGTCTCTATGATGCCACACTTAACCCTCGTACTAAATTTAGAATATTTTTTAAATAAAGTACACTATGGGAGAATAGTCCCGTTCATAGGAAAAGTTAATCGATAGAGTTACCCTTTTTACAGCATTTGACTGTGTGGTGTCTAATGGATACGTAAATCAGACTGTTCACTTCTTTTCCTAAGACCTTAACCAGCGGTTGGATAGAAACGCAGAGTAAATAATATTACACTGAAGCTAGGAATTTTCAAGTTCATGTAGTGGATTAAAACATGCAGTAATGGTCGCCAGGCTACCCAGGCAATGAAACAGTGAAGTATTGGAAAATTTTGCCTACTTTCTTGCTACTGTTTAAGTTTCTTCTTCCTACTGGGCTTTACTTTCAAAAGCTATTATTATTTGAATTATGTATAGTTATTTAATAGATTGTAGTAACTAGACTTCACTATGGTTGAGTTTTACGTAAGAAAATTTTTACTATTACACTTTGCAATAGTTAAGAATATAGAGCTGACCGAGACGTGTAACCAATGGCACCCCATACCATCACGCCGCGTAATACGCCAGTATGGCGATTACGAATACACGCTTCTAATGTGCGTTCAAAGCGATGTCGCCAAACATGGATGCTGTAAACAGAACCTCGATTCATCCGAAAAAATGACGTTTTGCCATTGGTCCACCAAGGTTCGTCGTTCAGTACACCATCGCAGGCGCTCCTGTCTGTGATGCAGCGTCAAGGGTAACCGCAGCCATGGTCTCCGAGCTGATAGTCCATGCTGCTGCAAACGTCGTTCAACTGTTCGTCAGATGGTTGTTGTCTTGCAAACGTCCCCATCTGCTGACTCAGTGATCGAGACGTGGCTGCACGATCCGTTACAGCCATGCTGATCAGATGCCCGTCATCTCGACTGCTAGTGATACGAGGCCGTTGGGATTCAGCACGGGGTTCCGTATTATCCTCCTGAATCTATCGATTCCATATTCTGCTAACAGTCATTGGATCTCGACCAACAAGCAGCAATGTTGCGATACGATAAACCGCAATCGCGGTAGGCTACAATCCGACCTTTATCGAAGTCGGAAACGTGACGGTACGCATTTCTCCTCCTTACACGAGGCATCACAACAACGTTTCACCAGGCAACGCCGGTCAACTGCTGTTTGTGTACGAGAAATCGGTGAGAAACTTTGCTCATGTTAGCACTTTGTAGGTGTCGCCACCGGCGCCAACCTTGTGTGAATGCTCTGAAAAGCTACTCATTTGCGTATCACAGCATCTTCTTCCTGTCGTTTAAATTTCGTGTCTGTATCACGTCATCTTCGTGTTGTAGCAATTTTAATAGCGAACAGTGTATGAACTTGGCACTTCATAAGTCTGTAAACAGGATACTCGGATTAATCAAACACCAGGAAGGAACCCTATGTAGGTGTATGATTAAGATGAAATATCAGGGTGAACCAGTTTCTTGAAAGTTTAAGAATGATTATACAAACACAGTTTAAATTAATGGTACACGATGTGCAAAAGTAAAAAACAAAAAACACTTATCTGGTGGCTGTTTTCTTGAGAATGGCGAACAATTATGACGGCTACACTACCCACAGTAGGACCTGCAAGTATGTTGCTGCATGGGATCAATTTATCTTCTTGGCGTCGTTAATTTTATATACAGTAGCCCAACATCTTTCAGGTATGCCGTAAGCCGTTAGTATTCATCCGAGGCATTTTTGTGCAAATCTGCAGGCAAGGCTTCTCCTGATCCGCAAGGGCGTTGCCTCAATCTTTGCTGCCTACAGACTGTGTGACTTACTTCCCGGTTCCAGGCGCTACAGTCTGGAACCGCGCGACCGCTACGGTCGCAGGTTCGAATCCTGCCTCGGGCATGGATGTGTGTGACGTCATTAGGTTGGTTAGGTTGAAGTAGTTCTAAGTTCTAGGGGGCTGATGACCTCAGCAGTTAAGTCCCATAGTGCTCAGAGCCATTTGAACCATTTGAACTTACTTCCCGCACTTGGTCTAGGTAGCGCGCCAATTCGCCCTTGCCACCTTTTCCACACACCAGAGCCACTTTCGTTTCAAACAAAAGCACACTGGATTTTACATAACACCTTTTTCTTAATTTTTTCCTAAGCGCGGCCATTTATGAAACTGTCAAATTTTCGTCAACATGAACACAAATATTTTTAAATACAAAATGTCGTCAGAAAATTATGTAACATAGTAAACAATTTACACAGTATTTTACATACATAACTCACATACAATGCAAAGAAGTTCAAACTCCAGTATAACACACTTTACTTTACATCTACAGGAAAGATAGTACCAATGCGAAAGTTTTAAAGCAAATAAAATTTTAAAAAATTAAATGAACCATAAACGAACAATGTTATATGTTCTCTTTTTATTTGATGAGTCACACTTCATACTTAACACTCAATATTGTTCAGACAGAGGTCTTTAATAGTTGTTATGTTACGGCACAGAGGTTCTGAGTACAAGCAATGTGAACTTTTGCTGTCAGTAGTTTGACGTTGCCGGTGTAGCATTTGCGTGTATTAAGTGACAGAGCTTCGTGTCGATCATGCTGCTGGGCGGTTTGGAGAAATAAGTAACTGAACACAGAGATGCAGACGCAGTGTTCCTTACTTGTCTTCCGCATGTCATTGCATATGTTTCCGCAAAGTTTCGTTGTCCTACGGTCACTCGTTTGTCACCGGTGCCGTCTCGTGTCACACTGTAGCCGCTCAATCCGTCCTGTGAACTCGTTTGAGGTGGCCGTAAAACCATCCATGTCCTTTGCGGATTGTTTTGCAGTTTTCTTTATTGTACAATAGACTTTATTGTTGTGTCTTTATTGATGGATCTGTTCTTGTAATCCTATCCCACGATGTCACCATGACTCTGCGCTCTTCTGTTTCCGGTTCTGTAGTCAATAATAATGAATTAATAATAAAGACTACTGTACGGCAAGAGCCACAATAGAAAATACAACAAAACCTTTGAAGGGAAGTTAGGAGAAACTATAACTAAAACAATACATTAATGAAACAAAACTAAAGACAAATGTGAGTACTTTCGTAACCTTCTCGCTCTTCGGAATGCGGTTATGTGGATATGTCTACAGGTTTTCCTACGCCATGAACAAGCATGTTCCACATCTGCAGCTAAATCTACATTCTCTACGTGTACTGTCAGTGAACACCACTACAGGTATTATTCCGTTGCAAATAGTTCTCTGTTATGCGTGAGCTGTCGGCTCCTTGGAAGAGTACAATTTTCGTACTATCTAGATTACACAAGTTGTTTACTTGAAAACGCTATACTGTGCGCGATTGCGCAACTATGTCATTACAGCACCTGAAGAATACTTCCCTCGTTTCCGTCAACGTCCCACGATATGAGATACGTCAGCTTAAAGTAACAATAAAACTTAACCAAAAGTTAAAAAATGCAAGTGTATAAAATGCAAGCATATGAATATGTAAATTAATGTCACACTGTTTATTGACATGTCGTTACGTATCAGTGCATTCACATACTTACTGTACACACTAGATAATCTTCCTTTCGGTTGACATCAGAAGCATTATGATATTACTGCCTATGCATTTTTAATGAGTCTTCATTTGTCTCATCTACACATTGTATTATTCAAATAATCTTCTAGTACATTCTCAAGTAACATGTCTCACACAAGAAGTATGTTTGAACTGATTTTTCTAAACTCGTTCCAATTATCTCTTTTTCTTGAAAAGTTTTGACAATAATCCTAATTCGGTCTCGGAAGAAGTTTTGGGGGGTTTCAAGTCCCGCAGTAGTTATTCGGTGTTTAGATGTCAGGAGTGTAATTAGTCGACAGTGAACCTTTCGTATCTCAAAACAACCTCATGATCAACTTCCCTAAAGAAATGGAGCGTTTGGTCTTTAAGCTGAAGGTTAAGGCGGAATTTTACGTACTATGCTCTGAAGTCTTTTGGATTCGTACTGACGGGCCCCCATCTACCCACTGAAAAGAGCTTTTATTTCTTTTCAAACGGTGGTAAGTGTAATTTTGACATTTACAAACGTTTCTGTTTTTGTTTGCGCGTTATTTGACATGATACGCAACGGGCACAAACTTCGCAATACTTTAAAAATTCATACACCTTTGCAAGCTCTGAACTGTCCCTAACGTTCAGCTCAAGTCAAATATAATCAGTTTTGGCTATTCATGAAGAATCATTCGCTCAGCTGCATGTCCCTGTATGTTTTCTAAGTGGATGTCCTTCCCGAACGCGCTTCGTCGCAGACAGATAGATGAATACTTCTAAAGCGATTTATCCACTCGCAAATTTTTCATTCAGGACGTCGATAGCACAGCTGCATTCTGGAAGGAATCTTCGCTGCTTCAGTCCATAGAGAGTGCAGAAAATCATTCACTTCCCTCCTTTCCCCCTTGTATCATCGCGATAACAGGGCACCCATCATTAGCACGCAGATATTGATGTCGTAAAGAAGCATGTTAGGCGACTGAAATAGGCCGTAAAAATATTACGCAGAAAAAATAAACATAACTTAAAACATACAGGGTTGACATATGGGCGTATTATTATTAATTAAAAGAATGGAAATGAAAATATGCACAGTTGCAGAAGACAGCAAACAATATATTACTTTAAGTGATCCCAAATATTTTTAGTTTTTCCAAAATGAAAACGTCGTATAAAATGTATGTAGCCATTTGTTGACATACGTGTAATATATACACTCCTGGAAATTGAAATAAGAACACCGTGAATTCATTGTCCCAGGAAGGGGAAACTTTATTGACACATTCCTGGGGTCAGATACATCACATGATCACACTGACAGAACCACAGGCACATAGACACAGGCAACAGAGCATGCACAATGTCGGCACTAGTACAGTGTATATCCACCTTTCGCAGCAATGCAGGCTGCTATTCTCCCATGGAGACGATCGTAGAGATGCTGGATGTAGTCCTGTGGAACGGCTTGCCATGCCATTTCCACCTGGCGCCTCAGTTGGACCAGCGTTCGTGCTGGACGTGCAGACCGCGTGAGACGACGCTTCATCCAGTCCCAAACATGCTCAATGGGGGACAGATCCGGAGATCTTGCTGGCCAGGGTAGTTGACTTACACCTTCTAGAGCACGTTGGGTGGCAAGGGGTACATGCGGACGTGCATTGTCCTGTTGGAACAGCAAGTTCCCTTGCCGGTCTAGGAATGGTAGAACGATGGGTTCGATGACGGTTTGGATGTACCGTGCACTATTCAGTGTCCCCTCGACGACCACCAGTGGTGTACGGCCAGTGTAGGAGATCGCTCCCCACACCATGATGCCGGGTGTTGGCCCTTTGTGCCTCGGTCGTATGCAGTCCTGATTGTGGCGCTCACCTGCACGGCGCCAAACACGCATACGACCATCATTGACACCAAGGCAGAAGCGACTCTCATCGCTGAAGACGACACGTCTCCATTCGTTCCTCCATTCACGCCTGTCGCGACACCACTGGAGGCGGGCTGCACGATGCTGGGGCGTGAGCGGAAGACGGCCTAACGGTGTGCGGGACCGTAGCCCAGCTTCATGGAGACGGTTGCGAATGGTCCTCGCCGATACCCCAGGAGCAACAGTGTCCCTAATTTGCTGGGAAGTGGCGGTGCGGTCCCCTACGGCACTGCGTAGGATCCTACGGTCTTGGCGTGCATCCGTGCGTCGCTGCGGTCCGGTCCCAGGTCGACGGGCACGTGCACCTTCCGCCGACCACTGGCGACAACATCGATGTACTGTGGAGACCTCACGCCCCACGTGTTGAGCAATTCGGCGGTACGTCCACCCGGCCTCCCGCATGCCCACTATACGCCCTCGCTCAAAGTCCGTCAACTGCACATACGGTTCACGTCCACGCTGTCGCGGCATGCTACCAGTGTTAAAGACTGCGATGGAGCTCCGTATGCCACGGCAAACTGGCTGACACTGACGGCGGCGGTGCACAAATGCTGCGCAGCTAGCGCCATTCGACGGCCAACACCGCGGTTCCTGGTGTGTCCGCTGTGCCGTGCGTGTGATTATTGCTTGTACAGCCCTCTCGCAGTGTCCGGAGCAAGTATGGTGGGTCTGACACACCGGTGTCAATGTGTTCTTTTTTCCATTTCCAGGAGTGTATTATAATAAATGCCGGATAAACCAGTGGTATCAGACATTCAAACCCAATTGGCTCCACAGTAAGTAAGTGAAACCTCTAGGTTTTTCGCAGAAAAGTTATGGTGCTTGTCCGGCAGTATTAATTTATATACTGAAAAAGAACGCTCTACGTATCGAATGCGACAGGGGCGTACTTCACTTTCGGCACATGTTGCACAGATCATGGGAGCTGGATTTTCCGCTAAGTATGTATCTTGCTGTGCATAAGTCCTCTAGGCCGATGTTCTTCAAAATCTTTTGCAATTTTAACTTACTTTTCTCCTACTTCACCCTGTGCGTCATTACTTTTATTTTCAGCTTTTTCCAGTAAAGAATTGTTCTAGTTAATAGGTTTCCCTGATAGTTCTAATTCGGAAATAATAACTGCCGTTAATGTTTAATTGGCTCTAATATAAGGCAAGTACTGTTGGATTGAGGGATATTTGAGTAACTGTTTTGCTGAAGTTACAGAGACGCCACCCTGATAGGTTTTCATTTATCTTCTGGTCTGTTTGGAGGTGCTTAATGTAATATTCCACTTCTGCTTACTACTTTCCCTTGAGGGTAATAACAGGTTCAGGTGAAAAGAGGGGATCTAGAAGGTCTTCTTTGAATGCCTGTATTCCTCATGGTGTCTTAACAAAACTTCCTTTACCGCGGATATTAATGTATTTACCTTAGGCAGTTATAGCCCCATCTGCTCTGTATACGTTTAAGATCAACTGCTACACAAGTTACATGCAGCATCAAAATATAGAATACTTGTAACAACTGAAACGCTGAAATCAAGTATGCAGTGCCATCTGTGAAGGCCAGAAGCACCTTGCTTTCTTCTTCGCCGTTTGAATGTAGCACCTTCAGTCCATTGTTGACAAAGTATACAACTGTTTGCTGGATAGTCTCTGAGAGTCGTTGTGAACAAATCAGATAAGTCCTCGATGGCATATTTGGCTTCACAATGCCAACAGTCAGATTTACAGTGTACCGATCAAGATTGTCAGTAGTTTCATCAACAGATACTCCTGTGCAAGACTCGCAAAGATCTCGGATTCTATTTTCACATTGCCTACATGTCCTTTATATCAAAACTGAGCTCATTAACTTAAAAATTATAGTGAAAGTGAACAGTTGACATGGGTGTGTGTGTTGTCCTTAGCGTAAGTTAGTTTAAGTTAAAGTAAGTAGTGCGTAAGCCTAGGGACCTATGACAACAGCAGTTTGGTCCCATAGTCCTTACCATAAATTTCCAGATTTGAACAACTGAGTCGCAGTGTCTGTTAGGATAATTTCAAACAATATTTAAAAAATAATTTGCTTAAAAATGCTCTGATATCGAAACATGTGAGAAGAAATTCGCAATTCCGAAATGGCAGGAAAGACTAAGAAGCATAAAACGTAAAAAAAAAAAAAAAAATTGTAGCAACTAACCTTTTAGTTGATGCTTGGCAGACTATAGTTCTTCCATCTGTCGTGTAGTTAAGGCTGACAAGTATCCGGTTTCAGACCAGACAGTCCGGTTTTTAAATAAAATCATTTTCGCTAATTTCATATTTTAAACATTTTCACAGAAAACAGATATTAAAATTTACTTTTTAATTTGATTATTCTTTGGTTGCAGTATTATGTACCAGATAGTGTCACAAGTTCAGAGCATTGTGGATTTGAGGCAACGAATTCCAATGTATTTTAATATATGCTGGCGCGTTTTGTTCGAAAAGCCGTGTCAAAGAGGTAAAATAGGCTTTATATTTTCATTTCACCGATTTTTATTGCACCACGGTGTTCACTGTCGTCCATTGCTAACAGTTGTCCAACATGCGACAGCAGTGCCACCGCCCACTGGATTTGTAGAGTGGATTTGCAGTATGATGCTAAATATATGGAGCAATGAAGGAAACAGACTGAAAGTGAAAATGGGGAAAGCCGAATTACTTGCGAATTTTAACTACCGTATTAAATATGCTGAATCTACTAAATTTGTCAAATGTGACAACTGGAAAGAACTCGCTAAAGCTGTAAAGTCGGAAAAGAAGTATGACTTCAAAATATAACTAGCAAAGAAAGCAGACACTTGCAGAAATGGCTGGATTAGCAGTATTAACAGTCAGTATCTTGTTGAATAAATGCATGCTTCCGGTTTAGCAGCTGTAATATATATACTGTGTAACTTGTTGTGAATGAAATAATAATGATAATAATAATAACAGTAATATAATAATAATAATAGATTTTGGTGTTGTCCGATCTTGGCTCGAGTTGAGGTTGGCAAACCTTCGCATAGTGCAGAAACTCTGGCGGCCTTATACGGTTGGACTTTGAACTAAATGTTTTCGCGCTTTCTTCTGTTGAACTATTCACGCATTGAAACTAGAATAGATTTTGAGCAATGAATATGTTACACTTTATATGTCCTTTGGTACACCACTCAATAGCTTGCGGAGTATTAACAAAAATTCGACAGTGGCCTAGTTTTCCTACAATGAAGTGCCGTCTGTAACCAATGAGTAGGGTAAGATTTTTTTCTACAATGTCTAGGCAGCTTGAACTCTACCCTTTTGTGTGTGTGTGTTTTCTTCATCTGAAGTCAGTTCAAGGTCTTTGTGGAAACAAGTAGTTGCCGGCAGTTTCTCAGCTCTGAGCTACATATTTAGTTTTTACAAAATATCGCCTTCAGTCCTCCCACTACCGAGTCTTGCAACCAATTCTAAATTCTATTAAGGAAATAAGGGTATTTCAGGATTTTAAAGCTAAAATAGGCAAAAATTGGCGTTATCAACGAAATAGACTGTTTTAGGTGCTATAAAATTGACGGTCTCGAGTATGATTAGTCATGGAACACAGAAGTAGAATATTATTTAAAACTACAAACTGAGGAAAAGAATAGGCTTTAACGCAACGGTCCGCGGTCTATTCATAATGAAATCGAATGAAATCACTGAACTATGACAGCTAATGCACAAGAACAACACTGAAGTTAACACCAGCAACACAATTTTTTTTTTATTTCTGTTGACATCCTAGTTTTTAAAGAGTTATTATATCGAATCCATAAACTGAATTAGACTTAATTCTTTGGAATAAGTTTACTGGAAACATTAAAAAGTTATAGAATGTGATAGAATAATTCAATAAAAGCAATAAATAGTTTTTTAAAATTTTAAAGTACGAAGTACACTGCTAGACTAAAATATTTACAAATGGTGGACACCAATTACAGCACCATGCTGGTATTACGAGGGTAGAGGTATGTCGTTGTTATGTCAGTGTTGTCAAAATATGGAGCAGAAAAGAGTGCCATTGCTTATCGATTTGTATTCGTAATTATTGACGCATTTCTAGAGTGTGTAATGGATTCGAATATGTAGTCAGCTGATGCACCTTAGTACTTAATTAGATAGTTACAATAAGCCTAATTACAGGTCTTCTTCTGTAGATTGTATACTATCCTATCATGTGATAAGGTAACTAGTATGAAAGACGAACCATGAGCTCACGTCGATATATCACTCTGCAGGCACTGTGACGTCAAGGAAATGATGCCATGACGTTGTAAAGCTCAGTTATTCAGCTGAGAGACGACACAGGAGTTGAGGGCGTGCATCAGCACCCCATGGGAACAACGCAGCCGACTGGGTAGGGGTGGCATCCCCCGTTGTGATGCGAGCCGTGCTCGATATTAGTTTTTCAAACTTTGCGCTCCGCGCCGTGCCATGCCGCGGTGTCAGCTGCGCCGCGTGTGCTCAGAGGTTGGCTGCCTGCCAGGGGCTTCCCCGCCGCTGCCACTTTAAACACCTCACGCGGGGACTGGCTGGGCCAGGCCGGGCTGGGATTCCATTATTGGGCGCCATCTATCAGCAGGATTGCGCTCCGCGGCGCTCACGATTCACCGCCTTGGCAGACAACTACGTACCACCCCCCACTCCTCCACCCCTCCACTCCCCTCCTCCTCCTGCTTTCCACTTTTTCCCTCGGTGAGTCTCCCTCCCACCCTTCCCGTGTCGCTCCTTGCACGTCTGCAAAGGCTTCCGCGCACAGATCTCCCGGTCCATCCGTCTTAACAACGTCCGTTGTTAACGCCGCCGCTATCGACAGTCAGTACGGAATGGCTTGTCGTCCAGTACGGATCGGGCTAGTGGTGGATACCACCAATAATTTCTCAAGGCGGGAGCAGCTTCAATGCAATGCAGTACCAGCTCTTTACGTTTCTTACTCATGTCCTTCCCTTCAGAGCCTATCGCAACTTCGACAACTAAAATGGAGCTACTTTATCGACACGAAGCAAAATGATACATTTCCAGAATGGGTAAATAAATTTTATTTCATTTTTAATATGCAAGTTGGCGACTTCGATACAATACTAAAGTAGATTAGTTACTGAAGAGACCCTCAGAATTTAGTAACATCTCAGAAAAAGAAAAACACATATTTGCCAAAGAAATGCTACGCAAATAATTTTTGAATGCATGTTAGGAAAAGCAATGAAAAACAGTCGGACAGATCGCAGTGGTGTCTTATTTCATTACTGGATTACTGGTGACCGGTTTGTCTTTGTAAACCATCTTCAGACGATCGAGTGACACTGAAACTTTATAAAATTCTTGGGTGGGCAGAAACTGCATAACTATTCATCTTCCATGGCAACCCAAACACAAGCAAGTTATAAAAACAGAATACAATGTTTATATAACCACTGTCGACGTGGGAAAATATAATATCTGCTGGGAGGCGCCAGTTGTCACCTTCTTAGTAGCAAACGAGTACTATGAGGTACAAAGCTCTGTGCGTGACACAAAACGAATACAAAAAATGAAAATTTGCATGATGCATCTACAAAACCATAAAACAGAATACATTGGCCTAGGTAACACATTTAAGTGTTTACCATTGCAGGCTCACAGGTTAATACACACATCAAAAAAAGTTTTGCATCACCTCAGTTCCGAGAGTTCCGAAACCTGTACAGAAAATTGGGAAGAGATCAACATAAACATCATTTCCGCCCTTTTTATTGCTCACGAAAACCACAAATTGCATGTTGTATCATCATACAGTGAGACCATCAGAAGTGGTGGTCTAGATTGCTGTACACACCTCTACCTCTAATACCCAGTAGCACGTCCTCTTGCATTGACGCATGCCCGTATTCGTCATGGCATACTATCCACAAGTTCATCAAGACCATGTTGGTCCAGATTGTTCCACTCCTCAACGACGATTCGGCGTAGATCCCTCAGAGTGGTCAGTTGGTCACGTCGTCCATAAACAGCCCTTTTCAATCTATCCCAGGCGTGTGCAACAGGGTTTGTGTCTGGAGAACATGCTGGCCGCTCTAGCCGACCGATGTCGTTAAATGGTTCAAATGGCTCTGAGCACTATAGGACTTATCATCTGAGGTCATCAGTCCCGTAGAACTTAGAACTACTTAAACCTAACTAACCTAGGGACAGCACACACAACCATGCCAGAGGCAGGACTCGAACCTGCGACAGTAGCGGTCGCCTGATTCCAGACTGAAGCGCCTAGAACCGCTCGGCCATACCGGCCGGCCGATGTCGTTATACTGAATGAAGTGATTCGCAGGATGTGCACAATGGGGGCGCGAACCGTCGACCATGAAGACCAATGTCTCGCCAATATGCTGTCGATATTGTTGCGCAATCCGTTGGAGGGTGGCATTCATGTATCGTACAGCCGTTACGGCAATTTCCATGACCACCAGCGGCGTACGTTTGCCCCACATAATGCCACTCCAGAACAGCAGGGAACCCCCACCTTGCTGCACTCGCTGGACAGTGTGTCTAAGGCGTACAGCCTGACCTGGTTGCTTCCAAACACGTCTGTGACGACTGTCTGGTTGAACGCATACGCGAAACTCATTGGTGAACATGATGCCAATCCTCAGCGGTCCATTCGGCATTTTGCTGGGCCCATCTGTACCGCGCTGCATGGTGTCGAGGTTGCAATGATGGACCTCGCCACTGAAGTTGAGAGTGAAGCTGCGCATCATGCAGCTTATTTTGCACAGTTTGAGTCCTAACACGACATCCTGTGGCTGCACGAAAAGCAGTATTCAATATGGGCGGTCTGAGCGAGGCATGTCATCCACAGTTCTTGTCTCTCTGTATCTCCTCCATGTCCGAACAACATCGCTTTGGTTCACTCCGAGACGCCTGGACACTTCCCTCGCCGAGAGCCCTTCCTGCCACAAAGTAACAATGCGGACGCGATCGAATCGGGGTTTGACCGTCTAGGCATGGTTGAACTACATACAACACGAGCCGTGTACGTCCTTCCTGGTGGAATAACTGAAACGGATCGGCTGTCGGAACCCCTCCGTCTAATAGGCGCTGGTCTTGCATGGTTGCTTACATCTTTGTGCGGGTTTAGTGAGATGTCTGAACAGTCAATGGGGCTGTGTCTGTGATACAATATCCACAGTCAACTCCTATCTTCAGGAGTTCTGGGAACGGGAGTGATGCAAAACTTTTTTTGATGTGTGTATAATCGCAAGTACATTAACGACCAGTGAAAGTACCAGAATGTTGAATGCAAGCATGAAGGCGTGCTGGATGGGGCTGGGGTTCCGTACCTGTTGCTCTTGACCGGCTAATAAAGAGGCAGTTAATTTGTTTGCGAATGACGCTGGAGTTGTCGTCGGATCACGTCCCATATGTACTCGATTGAGGACAGATGTGGTGATCGAGCAGGCCAGGGCTCCACGTCGACACTCTGTGGAGCATGTTGGGTTGCAAAAGTGGAACGTGGTGAAGCGTTACCCTGTTGGAAACACCCCCTGGAATGCTGTTCATGAGCACCATACTGACAATCAAATTTGCAGAGCACCAGATTGACAATCATATTTGTAGCCATGTTGCAGGGATAATCAAGAGAGTGCTCCTGATTTAATACGAAATCGCACCCCACAACATAATTCCAGAAGTAGGTCCAGCGGGTCTACTGTGCAGACAGGTTGGTTGCATTCTCTCAAGGGAGTTCCTTCTAACCAACGCACAGCCATCACTGGCACCGAGTCAAGAATGAGCTCCTACGAGCTCTTGCTTGACATGACTGACGTCGCAAATGGCGGTGGTTTGGCGTCGGCGGAATGCACACTGTAATAGGCCATGTACTTTCTGTCATGACTGTAGTACAGGCAATACATACACCTATGCATAGATACATTTAGGTTTTCTGTGATTTACCTAAACTGCTCCAGGAAAATGCCAGGATGGTTCCTTAGATTCCTACCCCAGCCTTGACCCAATCCGAGGTTGTGCTCTGTCTCTAATGACCTCAATGTCGATGGGATGGAAGCTAATGCCAATGTCTCTTTTGCAGTTAGCAGAAGTTTGATTGAGCCAAGTAACAGCAATGGGAGCTCACACAATTACGTAAGAAGTAAAAAAGAATTATTTTATTTGTACTAAATAGGAAAGTCCTAATACAGGGATAAGAATTACAGCAAATACTGTATTGCAAAAACGCATGTGTGAACGTTAACAACGCGACTAAATATTGTAAAATCTCCACAAATGCTTTATGGCAAGTAAGAGTTTGACACGTGAGAAAACATAAAACATAAAAATCTTGAAACGAAAGAGCACTAAGACTTCATAGTAGATCTTAAAAAACACCATAATAAGGTTCTCTTTGAAATCAAGCTTTAGGGCTGTTTTTTTTAACTTTAGAGGCCTCACGCAAAATATAAAGATTATTACCAATGCTAACTTTGTAATGAATGTTCCTGATCATGTGCAACGCCCATTGTTCGTTATTTGAAGCGAATAATAAAGTAACGACCCATATGACCTAAGTATTGCTTATCGTAATCACTGCAACTAATTTTATAGACACCGGAATTGTAAAAACTGTTATGGTACTGCCAGTAGCGTGTTTGAGTTCTTTTCAGATGTGAATCATTAGTTGTTTAATTATACAACGCCTTTGTTCTTAAATAATCTATGTATTTTATCTGGAACACAGCTCATGCAGGTCATCCTGGCAAACCTTGATCTTAACTCGTTGCAGTGTTTGGAGGTTCCTGTTTTATCTTGTTATAATCGCATCAACATCATTAGTATAATAAAATTTCGCTCTTGTTATCTATCTTAAAATAGACTTTTTTTAATTTCATTCCCCGAAGGACGAGTCGTGGCGTTCCAGTAATCACTGAAGTAAAAAAAAACAGTTTTTTGTATTTATGTGGATGACACGACTTAATGTTAATGAAGGTATCCGTTGTCGTAACTTGTCTATAAATACTAAAATATTGCACTGAGTAACAGTCAAGCCAAGAAAATTTTCTTTTCGCATTCATGTTTCAGTGTAAATAATAACTTACGATATACATGTCACTCCGTGTGTCTACCAAACTATTTATGTCATCGTTACCACTTCTGTACATCAGTAATGTGTCACCAACGTATCTTTCATAGTATATGATTTTATGATTGAATTCTGGTTTTCTCTGTAAAACAAAGTTACTTCATTATTTCAAATACAGGGTATCTGCTACAGTTGCAACCAATGAGTTTCCCACCGTCAACCAGTCTTTTCGGTAATATTACTTGTCAGTAAGTGAAAAACAATTATATTGCCGTACATTTTTTAGTAGTTCAATGAATTCTACTAATTGTTTAGTACTTATTCCTTCACTTTTAATTAAATTAGCATAGTAATATTTTTTAGTTTCTGTAACCGGAGTGTTAGTGCAAAGATTTTTGATATATGACGATAGAAACCTAGCAGTATCAGGAATATCGAATTTAAAAATTGCCTGGCCCATTTCATAGCTGTTTCTAACGGGGAAATTTTGTTCATATACACATGCTGTTTCGTTTTTCAGATGGTGTTTAGTTCTTTGTGTATTATGAGATATTTCATGTTATACATGCGTTATTTGTCGTGTTTTAATTCTCATTGCTTCTTCATTGATCACGCGCAGCGTAAGTTTTACACTAGCATGCCACTCAGCATGCTGGGGACTGGTACCTCCCAGTATAAATCACAGCTATGCTCACTGTCTACGTGGATCGCCAACGGGTATAAACTTTGTATTCTATTTTTGTAACTTTATTGTGTCGTGACGGCTATATAAGGAGAATAGTTGTGCAGTTCCTGACGACCTCCACAGAAGTTTCAAGATACTTTACAAAGAGTGAATCTGGCTACCAGTAATGAAATAAAACGTCATTGCTACCGCGAATGATTATTTTCCATTAAACGATTTTTTACATCAAAATAAGATATGCTAATACTCTCTCCACACACCCCATGTGACATAGTTGTCAATAGTGTAAAAAAAAATTATTTACAAAGCTTCAAACACTGAAATCTATTCACATTAAAGTGCGTAAGACAATGTACGAATGTTTACAGTATTGTCCAGAGTGTAAGAGTATAGGGCTAAGCTGTAGGGAGGGACGGGTAATATACAGGGGTATTACAAATGATTGAAGCGATTTCACAGCTCTACAATAACTTTATTATTTGAGATATTTTCACAATGCTTTGCACACACATACAAAAACTCAAAAAGTTTTTTTAGGCATTCAAAAATGTTCGATATGTGACCCTTTAGTGATTCGGCAGACATCAAGCCGTAATAAAGTTCCTCCCACACTCGGCGCAGCATGTCCCCATCAATGAGTTCGAAAGCATCGCTGATGCGAGCTCGCAGTTCTGGCACGTTTCTTGGTAGAGGAGATTTAAACACTGAATCTTTCACATAACCCCACAGAAAGAAATCGCATGGGGTTAAGTCGGGAGAGCGTGGAGGCCATGACATGAATAGCTGATCATGATCTCCACCACGACCGATCCATCGGTTTTCCAATCTCCTGTTTAAGAAATGCCGAACATCATGATGGAAGTGCGGTGGAGCACCATCATGTTGAAAGATGAAGTCGGCGCTGTCGGTCTCCAGTTGTGGCATGAGCCAATTTTCCACGGGCTACGCGTGAAACTTGCCCGCACGCGTTCAAACGTTTCTTCGCTCACTGTAGGCCGACCCGTTGATTTCCCCTTACAGAGGCATCCAGAAGCTTTAAACTGCGCATACCATTGCCGAATGGAGTTAGCAGTTGGTGGATCTTTGTTGAACTTCGTCCTGAGGTGTCGTTGTACTGTTATGACTGACTGATGTGAGTGCATTTCAAGCACGACATTCGCTCTCTCGGCTCCTGTCACCATTTTGTCTCACTGCGCTCTCGAGCGCTCTGACGGCGGAAACCCGAAGTGCGGCTTCAGCCGAACAAAACTTCGTGAGTTTTTCTACGTATCTGTAGTGTTTCGTGACCATATGTCAATGAATGGAGCTACAGTGAATTTATGAAATCGCTTCAATCATTTGTAATAGCCCTGTACAATATTTACCAGAGCCAAGAGGGAGTAATAAGAGTGGACGACCAAGAATGAAGCCCTCGGATTAAAAATGGTGTAAGACAAGGATGTAGTCTTTCCTCCCTACTATTCAGTCTGTACATCGAAGAACCAATGATGGAAATAAAAAAAATCCAGGAGTGGAATTAAAATTTAAGGTGAAAGGTTACCAATGATAAGATTCGCTCGTGACACAGCTATCCTGAAGGAAAGTGAAGAAGAATTACATGATCTGCTGAATAGAATGAACAATCTAACGAGTACAGAATATGGAACGAGAGTAAATTGATGGAAGAAATGAGAAGTAGCAGAAAAGAGAACAGCGGGAAACTTAACATCAGGATTGATGGTCACGAATTAGATGAAGTTCAGGAATTCTGCTACCTGGGTAGCAAAATAATCAATGATGGACTGAGTCAGGAGGACATCAAAAGCAGACTACTTTCTTTTCGTCATCACCACTCTGCACAGCTGCAGACAATAAACCTGTCTCCTTTCCGGTTGTAGTAACGCTATCTTCCTATTCGTTACACTGCTTTTTCATATTTTTTTGGTAATCGCTCTTCTAACTGGTTTGATGCGGCCTGCCACGAATTGCTCACCTGTGCTAACCTCGTCATCTCATAGTAGCAGTTGCAACCTATGTTCTCAATTATTTGCTGGATGTATTACAGTCTCTGTCTTCCTCTACAGCTTTTGCTCTCTACAGCTCCCTCTAATACCGTGTAAGTCATTCCCTCACGTCTTAACAGATGTCCTATCATCCTGTCCTTCCTCCATGTCAGTTTTCCACATATTACTTTCCACTACAATTCTGCGTAGAACCTCCTCATTCCTTACCTTATCAGTCCACCTAATTTTCAACATTCGTCTGTAGCACCACATCTCAAATGCTTCGATTCTCTCTGTTCCGGTTTTCCCACAGTCCATGTTTCACTGCCAAATAGTGCTGTACGTCAGACGTACAGTCTCAGAAATTTCTTCCTCAAATTAAGGCCTATATTTGATATTAGTAGACTTCTCTTGGCCAGGAATGCCTGTTTTGCTATTGCTAGTCTGCTTTTGATGTCCTCCTTGCCCCGTATGCCATTGGTTATTTTACTGCCTAGATAGCAGAATTCCTTAATATCACTACTTCCTCTCTCATGTCTCTACTTTTCCTAATTCCAAACTGATCGTCAACTAGCGCATCCTGTTGTAACTGCGAACGGAACGGTCGGGGGGTCGACGTGACGGAAAGCGCGGTGGGACCCACGGTGCGGCCCGCGAACAACTAACACAAACGGGAGAGGACGGACACGACCAACGAAGGACTAAACGAACAACAACAAGAACGAAACAACAGAACCACAAGAAAGCCACGTCCACTCGTACACAGAACAAGAAAGTAAAGACGCTGGCTAAGGCAAGGCCATATGGCCAGAGACGCACGCAACATTAGACAGGCTGGCTGAGCTTTTTTTTTCTTTATTGTTGTGTAAACACCTTTACAGGAAAGGTAGGCCGGCAGCGGCCTATCTATGCCACTTTTCGGCCACGGATAACACATATAGCATGATGAGACGAAAAAAGAAAACAAACATGGTGGATAAAAAACGGTAGTCAGACACATTAAAATACATGGAGTCGTTCACAGGCGCAATGTCCGAATAAAAAACGTTCAGCACTTGTTCACAAACAGAGAAGACAGAAATTACACATGTGAACGGTGGAGCACTAACACGAGGAAACACACAGGTACTGGCGACGATCTCCGGCGCACAAATATTCACTGTTCACGCACATGAGCTAGCTGAGCGCAGACGCAGACGCACGTGACTGAGGGCTGTACCCTCTCCTGTGGACGAAGTTATAGCGCTACTGGCTAGCTGAGCGAGAGGCCGGCGCTTAGATACACGACCAGGGGCGCCGCTATTGGCCGCTCGGATCACTTGTTCCACTGTGGCGCCCTCACACTAAACGTGGGCCAGGATGACGCGCGCCACCACGGCTTACGGCGATATGGTGCAGAGACCTCTAAGGGTCTTCGACCTCCATGCCGCCTGGCGCGGATTCAAATTCTGCGGCGCGCGGTACCAGACATCCTCAAGTTTCTTTTCCATTCTTCTGTATATTATTCAAGTAAGCAACTTGGATGCATGAGCTGTTAAACTGACTGGGCGATAATTCTCGCACTTGTCAGCTCTTTCCGTTTCCGAATTGTGTGGATGATGCTTTTCCGAAAGTCAGGTGGTGCCTCGCCAGTCTCATATATTCTACACACTAACATGAGTAGTCGCTTTGTTGCCACTTGCCCCAATGCTTTTAGAAATTCTGATGGAATGTTGTTATCTATCCCATCTTCCTTATTTGGCCTTAAGTCCTCCAAACCTCTTTTAAATTCTGATTCTAATACTGCATCCCCAAACTATTCTGAATCGTCTCCTGTTTCTTCTTCTATCACATGAGACGAATATTCCCCCTCATAGAGGCTTTCAATGAATTATTTCCCCCTACCCACTTCTCTTCTCCATTTAACAGTGCAATTCCCGTTGCACTCTTAATGTTACCATTTTTACTTTTAATGTCACTGAACATTGTTTTGGCTTTCCTGTATGCTAGTCTGTTCTTCCGACAATCATTTCTCTTTCGATGTTTTCATATATTTCCTGCAGCCATTTCGTCCTAGTTTCCCTGCATTTCCTATTTATTTCATTCCTCAGCGACTTGTATTTCTGTATTCCTGAGCTTCCAGGAACACTTTCGTACTTCCTCCTTTCATCAATCTACTGAAGTCCTTCTTCTGTTACCCATGGTTTCTTCTCAGTTACCTTCTTTGTACCTGTGATTTCGTTCCCAACTTCTGTGATGGTCCTTTTTAGAGATGTCCATTCCTCTTCAACTATACTGCCTACTGAGCTACTCCTTATTGCTGTATCTATAGCTTTAGAGAACTTCAATCGTATCTCGTTATATCTTAGTACTTCTGTATACCACTTCTTTGCCTATTGATTCTTCCTGACTAATGTCTTATTCTTCAGCCTACTCTCCATCACTACTATATGTGTCTATATCTGCTCCTGGGTACGCCTTACGATCCAGTATCTGATTTCGTAATCTCTGTCTGACCATGATGTAATATAACTGAAATCTTTTCCAAGTATACCTCCTCCTCTTGTGATTCTTGAACAGGGTATTAGCTATTACTAGCTGAAACTTGTTAAAGTGTCTCCTCTCTCGTTCCTTGTCCCCAGCCTATATTCTTCTGTAACCTTTTCTTCAACTCCTTCCTCTACAACTGCATTCCAGTCCCGCATGACTATTAGATTTTCATGCCACTTTACACACTGTATTACTTTTCATTATCCTTATACACTTTCTCTATCTCTTCAACTTGCGACGTCGGCATGTATACCCGAACTGTCGTTGTTTGCTGTCGATAGTGATAAGAACAACCCTGGCACTGAACTGTACACAGTAGCATACTCTCTGCCCTACCTTCCTATCCATAACGAATACGACTCCCGTTATACCATTTTCTGCTGCTGTTGATATTACCCTATACTCATCTGACCAGAAATTCCTGTCTTCTTTCCACTTGACTTCACTGACCCCTACAATATCTAGATTGAGCCTTTGTATTTCCCTTTTCATATATTGTAGTTTCTCTACCACATCCAACCTTCTGACATTCCACCCCCCTCACCCCCACCCCAACTCGTAGAAAGTTGTCCGTTCGTTGATTATTCAATCTTTTTATCATGGAAACCCCCACCCCCCTCCCCCCTTGGCAGTCCCCTCTCGGAGATCTGAACGCGTGACTATTCTGGAATCTTTTGCCAAAGGAGAGAACATCATGACAATTCTTCAGTTACAGGCCACATGTCCTGTGGATACAAGTTTCGTGTTTTTAATGCTGTGATTTCCATTGCCTTCTCCATTGTCATGCCGTTGGTTATTGCTGATCCTTCAGCCTTTAGGGGCAGTTTACAACCCGTAGGACAAGAGAGTGCCCTGATCCTCTGTCCGCCACTCCGCCCTCTATGACAAGGCCGTTGGCAGACTGAGGGTGACTTCTTATGCCGGAAGTCTTCGGCCGCCATTCCCGATTATTAATAAAAATTTAAGCAGTAGCGAATTCGAACTAGGGACCGAAAACATTTTGATTATGAATCAAAGATGCTACCCTTCCCCTTGTCTACTAGCATCAAACGGAGGCCTTAATTTGAAGAAGAGATTTCTGAGAATGTGTGTCTGGTGCACAGCATTGTATGGTAGTGAAACATGGACTGTGGGAAAACGCGGAACAGAGAGAACGGAGAGAATCGAAGCATTTGAGATGTGGTGCTATAGACGAATGTTGAAAATTAAGTGGACTGATAAGGTAAGGAATGAGGAGGTTCTACGCAGAATCGGAGAGGAAAGGAATATGTGGAAAACACTGATAAGGAGAAGGGACAGAGTGATAAGACATCTGCTAAGACATGAGGGAATGACTTCCATGGTACTAGAGGGAGCTGTAGAGGGCAAAAACTGTAGAGGAAGAGAGAGATTGGAATACGCCAAGCAAATAATTGAGGACGTAGGTTGCAAGTGATACTCTGAGATGAAGAGATTGACATAGGAGAGGAATTCGTGGTGCCGCATCAAACCAATCAGAAGAATGATGAATCAAGCCACATTTATTCCCCACATTACAGTGTGACTTACCTGTGTGATCTTGAAATTACCCGTATATCGTTTCAGCATGGAATCTTCAACTGTAACAATACCACTAGATTTTGTAAATTAATCGTTCTATGTGAGGCAACATTTTTACCGCCTTCCATTGATGACTTGTGATTACTATCGTTCTCACTGTTCCAGCTATTTTACAGCACAGTACAGGCGCAGTTTTTTTCTAACTGTAAAGTGAAATTTAGTCTTCACCAATGAGAGATTACGTCGATAGAAACCTTGACAAACATCAAATTTCAGAGCAGATGATGAAAATTCCAACTTCTCGGTTTCTCCTTACGAGAAGAGTAGAAATAATAAGTTTACACCAGTACCTAATGCCAAAATGATGAG
Organism: Schistocerca cancellata; assembly: GCF_023864275.1. Lineage (NCBI taxonomy): Eukaryota > Metazoa > Arthropoda > Insecta > Orthoptera > Acrididae > Schistocerca > Schistocerca cancellata. The sequence goes on along the minus strand of NC_064626.1, from coordinate 264,360,096 downwards.
AGACAATGCTAACACTGGTGCAAGAAATGCCACGAGTATATGTTACTGTGAAATCGGAGATGATTGTGTTTAGGATGCTAGTATTTCAGCTTTATGAAAACTTGGCAGGATGTCAAGTGGTGATAATTCCGTGACACCTGAATTATTGAAGTACAAGAAATGTGTTCGCAGTTGCGAATATGATCAGACTCATGGTGCACAATGAATTGGTGACAATCAAAATCTGTGCCGGATCAGACGGATTTCTCGCTCTACGCAAGCGGTCGCCTTAACCGTCTCGCAGCCACCCGAGCGAGCATCCAAGCCCGATCCGAACTTTCATATGTTACTGTGCCTACGTCCAGTTCTCGCACAGTAGCTGTGATTCCCGCACTGGAAGATACTTATGATTGTCGCGGTCTTGTCTTGGCGTGAAATAGTCTACTGCAATGGTTGTGTTTTTGTGATGTACTGCATGCATATCTGAGGAACGAGGAAGAGAGCACAGTAAAAGCATGGGCGCTGCAATATAGTAAGACCGCTCGTTTAAAGCGAGAAATTCTGGTTCGAGACCCGATCCCTCATAGATTTTCATTGTCACCAATACAGTATACATGCACGCATGAACATGTGATGGACGTTGCAGAGTATATTGTACACTACTGGCCATTAAAATTGCTACACCACGAAGATGACGTGTTACAGACGCGAAATAAAACCGACAGGAGGAAGATGCTGTGATATGCAAATGATTCGCTTTTCAGAGCATTCACACAAGGTTGGCGCCGGTGGCGACACCTACAACGTGCTGACATGAGGAAAGTTTCCAACCGATTTCTCATACACAAACAGCAGTTGACCGGCGTTGCCTGGTGAAACGTTGTTGTGATGCCTCGTATAAGGAGGAGAAATGCGTACCATCACTTTTCCGACTTTGATAAAGGTCGGATTGTAACCTATCGCGATTGCGGTTTATCGTATCGCGACATTGCTGCTCGCGTTGGTCGAGATCCAATGACTGTTAGCAGAATATGGAATCGGTGGGTTCAGGAGGGTAATACGGAACGCCGTGGTGGATCCCAACGGCCTCGTATCACTAGCAGTCGAGATGACAGGCATCTTATCCGCATGGCTGTAACGGATGGTGCAGCCATGTCTCGATCACTGAGTCAACAGATGGGGACGCTTGCAAGACAACAACCATCTGCACGAACAGTTCGACGACGTTTACAGCAGCATTGACTATCAGCTCGTAGACCATGGCTGCGGTTACCCTTGACGCTGCATCTCAGACAGGAGCGCCTGCGATGGTGTACTCAATGACGAACCTGGGTGCACGAATGGCAAAACGTCATTTTTTCGTATGAATTCATGTTCTGTTTACAGCATCATGATGGTCGCATCCGTGTTTGGCGACATCGCGGTGAACACACATTGGAAGCGTGTATTCGTCATCGCCATACTGGCGTATCACCCGGCGTGATGGTATGGGGTGCCATTGGTTACACGTCTCGGTCACCTCTTCTTCGCATTGAAGGCACTTTGAACAGTGGACGTTACATTTCAGATTTGTTACGACCCGTGGCTCCATCCTTCATTCGATCCCTGCGAAACACTACATTTCAGCAGGTTAATGCACGACCGCGTGTTGCAGGTCCTGTACGGGTCTTTCTGGATACAGAAAATGTTCGACCTTTGCCCTGGCCAATACATTCTCCAGATCTCTCACCAATTGAAAACGTCTGGTCAATAGTGGCCGAGCAACTGGCTCGTCACAATACGCCAGTCACTACCCTTGATGAACTGTAGTATCGTGTTGAAGCTGTATGGGCAGCTGTACCTTACACGCCATCAAAGCTCTGTGTGACTCAATGCCCAGGCGTATCAAGGCCGTTAATGCGGCCGGAGGTGGTTGTTCTGGGTACTGATTTCTCAGGATCTATACACCCAAACTGCGTGAAAATGTAATCACATGTCAGTGCTAGTATAATATATTTGTCCAATATTTGTCCAATATAATATATTTGTCATCTGCATTTCTTCTTCGTGTAGTAATTTTAATGGCCAGTAGTGTAAAAACACAGGCTCTAATGTATATTGTCTGAAGTATTATTTTAATATTTTTTGCTTCGGTGTATAGTTGCATTTGCCTTTAATATTATACACCGGCTTCATTCACATTCTGAACATCTTCAGGTCTGCTAAAACAGGAAAAGGACATGCTATGTTTGACCTCACATACCTAGTAGTAACGCTATCTAACCGTTGTAGTTGCCGTCTGTCTATGTACTGTGTCCGGTCTTCGTAAGTCACAGATCTACATAAATCACCATGTCGAGAATTATAAAGGAGTGTGAGCAATCGCGTTAACAGGTGCAGCCCTCTATATGTGGTACATTAAGATTATAGTTATTAAGGTAAAACAAAAGAGTTACAAAGGTAAAATAAAATTGTGGCCAGAGTTTAAAACTAAGGAGTCCCGCAGTTCACTTCTCAAACAGATTTTCTTCAGTCTTGCTTATTTGCTTGCTTGTTTTGCGAGTATTTAAACAGGGTGCGTCTTTTTTCTTGTTTTGGGGACTCACAAAGCCTGTAATTCAACTCTGATGTATTTTTTGTTTCTTTGTTGTTACCTAAGAAACATGCTTTTTTATCGTTTTTTTATTTTTTACTTTTTGTAAATCGGAGGAGTTAAAGCTTCTTTCCGCCTGATGTCTTATACATGATTTATGGGCTGCTACTGTTATGCCCGACAAATTGGCAAGTACACTTCAAAGACAGCGCTGTAGCGAAATGATAAATTAAAGAGGACTTCCCTAAGAAAAACCTTATTTGTAATTGCTTCGTTGTTTGGCAATTAACCGCAGTTTTTGCGTTTATCCATGTTGCACTATTTTTAGTCGTGTATAAAGATTGCTTGAGAAAACACAGTTTTTGCATGGTCTGTGCGAGAAATGTATTATTCCTTGTCAACAGAGTAAAGTGGGACGACATGTGCATGCTGATATTGGGAGATGTTCAAGGTACCTCTGCTAGATTCGCACACGTTCACGTGGACCTGGTTGGACCTCTCCCACAGTCAGAGGCTTACAGATATTTGTTTACGGCCATAGATAGGTGCAGAAGATGGGCAGAAGCAATTCCAATAGTCGATATTTCAGCCGAAACTACTGCGAAGATGTTTCTGTGTACGTGGGTTGCCCGTTTTGGATACCCCCTTCATGTCACAACTGACCAAGGACGTCAGTTCGAATCTACGTTCTTCCTCGAGCTTTCCAAAATGTGCGGTTTTCCAACGCCACCACACGACTACCTATCACCCTGCCAGTAATGGTATGGTCTAACGATGGCACAGAACACTCAAAGTAGCATTGATGTGTCATCAAGAGAGATGGACGGAAGCATTACCATTAGTGTTGTTAGGCCTCCGGACAGCTCACAAACCCGATATTGGTGCATCAGTTGCCGAGATGGTTTACGGCGAGCCGCTACGGATTCCTGCAGATTATTTAGTACCAACCTCACTACCTGAATCAGAGGGCCTCACACACTGTGTGCCGCTGCTAAAACGTCACTGCACAAACATACGTTGCCCGCCCACCTCCTCGCCATGGCAACCGTAAGGTGTTTGTACACAAAGACTTGTACAATTGCTCTCACGCAATGTTGCGAACAGACTCAGTCAAATCGCCTTTACAACCACCATATACGGGCCCATTTCAGGTGCTGAGTAGAAATAAGCATACCGTGGACATAATGTACAATGGTGTTCCGACAAAGGTATCGATTGAACGTGTAAAGCCAGCATCGGTCTTACCCTCTCCGACCTCTGACACCACGCCTGTGCATCAACACATGATGGACGCAGAGCATACCGAAACACCGCTCAGTACATCGTCCGAGACAGGTGAATCACCACCACAAACAACAACATCACCGTCCCCGAGACACCCGACGCACACCAGAGCTGGACGTCGAATAAAATTCAAGTATCAAGATATCCCTGGGGCTCCGCACTTTAAGAGGGGGGGGGGGGGGGGCTGTGGGGTAGAGATATTTTTCATGTCTGGTGCAAAGTGAAATCAAAAGTGCGAGAGAGTGTTTTTTGGTCATGTGTTGTTTTTTATCTTTGCCGTAAGACTATAGAGTCTCCTAGTTTTTGTTACTTCTCTTTTGTTTTTTTGTTTTTTTTTTTTAGTTTCTTCTCATTGTGAGTTTTTGCGAATAAATATTTTTTCGTTAACTCATTATACCGGACGGCTATGCAATTATTTGTTGTAGGCAAGTCGTCTACAACTTCCTCTTCACTGACTTCCGAAAGGATTTCTTCATTGCTGAGGTGTTATAATTTCTAGAAAGTCTCGAAGAGATCGGTCAAAAAGAAGATTTTCTGCGTAGAGTTCGTAACAGTGATAATTCTCATACAGTATCTCCTTCCGCTGTCTGAGTACTATGCTATTTTAGTTCGTACTTTTAGTTCGTATTTCTTCTTATTTCACACTACTTGAACATAACTAACCTAAGGACACCACACACATCCATGCCCGAGGCAGGATTCGAACCTCCGACCGTAGCAACAGCGCGAGAAGTAGGGGTAATGAAGGAGTAGCTTTAATAATAAATAAGAAAATTGGAATACGGGTAAGGTACTATGAACTTACCGAGATAGACACGAAGCCCACGTCTACCACAGTGGTACAAGTTTGTTTGGTTGGTTGATTTGGGGGAGGGGACAAAACAGCAAGGTCATCAGTCTCATCGGGTTAGGGAAAGATAGGGAAGAAGTCGCCCGTGCCGTTCAAAGGAACCACCCCTGCATTTTCCTGATGCCATTTAGGGAAATCACGGAAAATCTAAATTAGGATAGCCGGATGCGGGTTTGAACCGTCGTCTTCCCGAATGCGAGGCCAATAGCTAACCAATGCGCCACCTCAATCGGTATGAAAAGTTTACATACAACCTAGCTCTGCAGATGATGAAGAGATTGTAGAAATGTATGATGAGGTAAAAGAAATTATTCAGATTGTTACAGGAGGTGAAAATTTAATTGCGATGCGGTATGGGATACGATAGTAGGAAAAGAAAGAGAAGGAAAAATAAGAGGTGAAAAAAAAGAGAAAGCCGAATGGTAGAATTTTGCACATAATTTAATCATCATTTAGACTTGGTTTAAGAATCATAAAAGAAGGTTCTATATGTGGAAGAGGCCTGGAGATGCCAGAAGGTTTCACATTGATTATAAAATGGTTAGACAGAGATTTAGGTCCCAGATTTTAAATTATAATACATTTCCAGGGGCACATGTGGACTCTGGCCACAATTTATTGGCTATAAAGTGTAGATTAAAACTGAAGAAATGGCAAAAAGATAGGAAATTAAGGATATGGGACACAGATGAATGGAAGGAACCAGCTTCAGAGGGAGCATTAAACAATGGTTGACTAGAACAGCGGCAAGTAATACAGTAAACAGAAGAAGAATGGGTAGCTTTGAGAGATAGCGAAGGCAGCAGAGGATCAAACAGGTAAAAAGACAAGGCCTAGCCGGAATCCTTGCATAACACAAGAGATATTGAATTTAGCTGTTGGAAGGAGAAAATTTAAAATGCAGCAGATCAAGCAGGCGAAAAGGAATACATACATCTAAACAATGAGATTTACGGGAAGTGCAAATCTGCAAGGCAGGAATGGCTACAGCACAAATGTATAGACTTAGAAGCATATTTCACCAGAGGTGGGACAGATATCGCCTTCAGGAAAATTAAAGAAGTCTTTGGGGAAAAGAGAACCACCTTTATTAATATCAAGAGCTCAGATGGTAAACCAGTCCTAAACAAAGAAGGGAAAACTAAAAGGCGGAAGAAATATATAGAAAGTGTATACACGGAAAATGAAATTGAAAGCAGTATTATGGAAATGAAAGTGGACGTACATGAAGATGAGATGGGAGATACGATACAGCGAGAAGAATCTGATAAATCTCTGCAAGATCTAAGTCGAAACAAGGCTCCGGGAGTAGACGACATTCCATCAGAACTACAGATAGCCTCGAGAGAGCCAGCACTGACAACACTCTTCCATTTGGTACGCGATATATGAGACTGGTGAAGTATCCTCAGACTTCAAGAAGAATGTAGTAATTCCAATTTCGAAGACAGAAGTTGATGACAAGTGTGAAAATGACCGCACAAGCAGTTTTATAAGTCACAGTTGTAAAATACAAACACGAATTCTTTACAGACGAATGAAAAACTGATAGGAGCAGAAAAGGCAGTTTTTATTTACAAAACAAATATTTCTGTGCTTGCTGCGGAGGATGGCCACGCAAACAAACTTGAGGTCAAGGCAGTCTGAAGTGTAATTAATCAATTCATGCTAACATGTAAAGTTCGGAAGAAATAGACCAATATCAAAATTAGTAACCTCACCTACATATTTATCAACTCGACAAATGTTAGCACCCCTTCTTTAAGGCAATTATACAGTATCAAAGTCAGTAGCCGTATGAGGATCAGTATTCAGATATAGCCACGTAGGAGGTTACCCATCAGCTTAATTTATTAGCTGTGATGTATCCCATGACCTATCATTAAACAAAATATGTAACATTCAATTGTAAGTACAGGGTGATAAATATTGAACTATATGAAATAAAATAGTCGTAACTTCGGATCGGTTTGCGTTAGGGCGTTCAAACTGAACGGTTGGCAGCAGGGCAAAATCGGAATTTTGGATACGAATATGGTTTGGTTTAGCGACGCAGCTCACTTTAATATGGATGATTCAGTCAATAAGCAAAATTGGCGCATATTGGGGACTGAAGCTCGGCATTTCGCGATTGAGAAGTCTCTTCACCATCAATGGGTGTCCAATGTACATTCACTGAATAATCGGTGCGATATTCATTGATGGCACGGTGACTACCGAACGGTAAGTGAAGGTGTTGGAAGATGATTTAATCACCGTTATCCAAAGTGACGCAGATTTTGACAAGATGCGGTTCATGCAAAATGGATCCCGATCCCTCGAAGCAGGAGAGTGTTTGATGTCCTGGAGGAGCACTTCTGGGACCGCATCCTGGTTCGGGGGTACCCAGATGCCACTGGCATGGGCTTCGATTGGGCACCATATTCTCCAGATCTGAACACACACGACTACTCCTTGTGGGGCTATATTAAAGACAAGGTTAACAGCAATAACCCAAAAACCATTGCTGAGCTGATAACAGCCATTCAGGAGGTCATCGATAGCATCGGTGTTCCGACACTTCAACGGACCATGCAGGATTTCGCTTTTCGTCTGCACCACAGCGTACCCAATTAGCTAGGCATATGGAACATGCCATAACTTAAATTCGACTATCTCTAGTGACGCGTACACGTTGAATAAAGTGCGTGAATGTCCTAGTTTGTAAATAATTTACTTTTTTCATATAGTTCGATAATTGTCAATAGATATTAAAGGAAATCTGTGTAATTTTTGTCACAAATAGGTCTCACTTGGTGTCATCTATCACCCACATGGGTGGGAAAGCAACTACATTTTCAAGTAGAACGAAAAAAAAACACACAATCAGTCAACTAAAGGGTGACTTAATAGTATAAATTATCAAGTCTTAATAACAAAGTCCAAGAAGCAAAATTCTGCTGACAAAATCATTGAGAAAAGTTATTGTCAGTTAAAAATATTTACCTTTAACTAGCATACTTAAGCGACCTACAGCTAAAACAATCAGACATAATCAAGTTTTTTCTTGTTACTTTCGAAATAACTTGTGATCTTGTAGGTTGGTTCCTTTCTGCACTTTGACATGGTTTTTGTTTTGAATTTTGTACAGTACCGTCAACATGGTTTATAACCGATGCCTGTCGGAGTAAAATACAAGTAATTCTGGATTTGTGTGTCATCCATTTTACAAAGTAGGTATTTACAAGCTGATAACTTCCTTAACAGGATGTTTCCAACAATTATCCTACGTTCGAATTCACTTAGTTCTGACATAATGCACTCACAGCTACAAAGAACACTATTTTGACCACGAATGGCTCTTGAAACTTATTAAGGGCACTGTACAGGTGAAGTTCATGATCAAAAACAACAGCGCAAGCAGCAGGCTTCTCTAGTATCTTCATTTAGTATGTTCAAACACGCATTTCCGCGGTGTTTCCACATTTTTGTCAAAGCCCCGTACACATCAGATATCACTATTTTCGTTAAGAATTCGCCTTACAGCATTAGTTATAGATATTGAATCAGTGAGAAGACTGATAACTTTAAGAAGATGTAGTCAAATAACGGGAAGATGAAACTATCGATTCATATCTGCCCGGGTAATTAATTTGAAATTTCAAAACATTGTAAACACTGGTTTTCTTCTTTGTGATGTAACTCCATAAATCTGCGAGGTGCGTATATCTTTTTAGACTCAGCGAAAAGCTGTTATGCATGTTGCGTTATTACCATGGAGAGGGTGTAGTAAGTGGAAAGGCTGTTCGTCTGAAATAAACGGTGGGCCTCACTCCGCTGAGTTTCCTTCTCTTAAGTAATTCGGCTAAATGATTTATGAGCAGCAATAAATCACTGCTGTGAAAAGAATATTAATAGCATCGGCGGTTAGGTGGGCACAATGGCGAAATGCGTCTATAAATCTAGTCTCCAAGGACACCTAGAGCTGCCGCCCTTTTAGTGAATTCGGCCGCTCGCTTACGCCTTGTTTTAAGCAACAAATTATGGACGACGCGTACCAAAAAAGGAAAAAAAGCTGCTTTGCTGACTACATTCATTAAGTGCAGCTGGTATTAAAATTTTCGCTGTTAAAACGAAAAAATGGAAAGCTCATACATTTTACGATAAATTAATGCCTCTCTTTGTTCTGCTAAACAAGGGCGGAGTTTCATTGCGTGCGGTAAAGAGGACGTAACTTTCGCAAAGAGAGATATGCCAATGGAGTCTCATCTACTGCACTCATTTGTTTCACTGGCCAGGTAGATATTCATTCACTATGTCGTAACTGTAACAGTTCATTTACTTACACTGGTGTGCAAAACTTACAGGCGAAAAAAATTTTCGCTAAATGTGTCACTGCTAAGTAAAACTGCTCTACGAAATTTGAGCCACACGTAGAAAGAACTGGTACAATACAGTACAGAAGGTTACTGAAAGAAATACTCCATGAGATGAAACACAATAATTAGACTCAACTCACCACATTTTATGATGGTCACCTAGAGACTATGTAAGGCGGAACATGGTTTTTAATACTGAAATGATAGTTAAATCAAGACCGTAAGCTGTCGACAGGGGTTGATATACATCGCCAGGGAGAGTTGAAAATGTGTGCCCCGACCAGGACTCGAACGCGGGATCTGCTGCTTACATGGTAAACGCTCTATCCAGCTGAGCCACCGCGGTCACAGAGGATAGTGTGACAGCAGGGATTTATCCCTTGCACGCTCCCCTTGAGGCCCGCATTGCCAACTTACTGCCCACACACTACATTCGTAGTGCCCCTGCCCATTACACTCATTACTCACGGCAGACAATCTTACCGAGACTCGTAAGAGTTCGGGCAATGCGTGTGCATCAAGCACAGAAGAAGAAGGTCAATGACCGGTTAGCATTGACTATATGAAGATGGTATCTGATCCTTCGGACATGTCCGAAGGAACAGATACCATCGGTGACCATACAGCACTCTTAGAAAGAAATGATAATTAAATCAAGACCCTAAGTTGTCGACAGGCGTTGATATACATCAATGGGGACATGTCCGAAAGAACAGATACCATCTTCATATAGTTAAAGCTAACCAGCTATTGACCTTCTTCTTCTGTGCTGGATGCACACACATTGTCCGAACTCTTACGGGACTCGGTAAGATTGTCTGCCGCTAGTAATGGGCAGGAGCACTACAAATGTAGTCTGTGGAAGTTAAGTTGGGAATGTGGGTCTCACGGGGAGCGTGCAAGGGATAAATCCCTGCAGTCGCACCGTCCTCTGTGCCCTTGGTGGCTCAGATGGATAGAGCGTCTGCTATGAAAGTCGCAGATCCCGGATTCGAGTCCCGGTCGGGGCACACATTTTCAAGTGTCCCCGTTGATGTATGTCAACGCCTGTCGACAGCTTAGGGGCTTGATTCAATTATTTCATCCTAAGAGAGGTTGAGGTTACAGATATGAAAGTAACTAGGATGATTGCAGGTACTAGTAGATGGGAACAATGGCAGGAGGGTGTCCACAATGAGGAAATCAAACAAAAACTGGGAATGAACTCTATAGATGTAGCAGTCAGGGCGAACAGGCTTAGATGGTGGGGTCATGTTACACGCATGGGAGAAGCAAGGTTACCCAAGAGACTCATGGATTCAGCAGTAGAGGGTAGGAGGAGTCGGGGCAGACCGAGGAGAAGGTACCTGGATTCGGTTAAGAATGATTTTGAAGTAATAGGTTTAACATCAGAAGAGGCACCAATGTTAGCACTGAATAGGGGATCATGGAGGAACTGTATAAGGGGGGCTATGCTCCAGACTGAACGCTGAAAGGCATAATCAGTCTTAAATGATGATGATGATGATGATGATGATCTAAGAGAGGTGCATGGTCACCGATGCTATCTGTTCATTCGGAAATGCCCGAAAGGTCAGATACCATTTTCATGTGGTTTTCAATAGGATGCGTGACCTCCACGAACGGCAGTGCATGTTCTGCAACGTGTTCCCATACTGGCCTCGAGTTTGGTAAGGCGTTCTTGTGGTAGGGCGTTCAAGTTATCTACCACCGCGTTTGACAAGCGCTAGATGGTCGTTGGTGCATGTGAATGTGCTGATAAATGGCTCCCCAACGCATACTAGGCCTGATCGGTGAGGTTTAAGAAGGGGAAATGGGCAGGCAAGTCCAATCGCTTAATATCCTTTCGTTGTAAGAGTTCCTCAACCTGCACAGCTCGACGCGGTCGCAGTTTGTCAGACATAAATATGAATCGAGTGCCGAAGACACCCCAGAAAGACGGACGTGGTGATGGAGTAGTGTCACAATAACATTGACCGGTGAATTTATGACGTTCAGTGATTTGGAGATCAGTACCCTCATTAAACGCTCTGTCTGGTCGCACTTTAACACCTGCACCGCCATTGTTTGTTGGTGCGTTATGCAGTCCCACCTCTCGCAACATGAAGGTGCGTAGTGCACCCATGAAGGCTGTCGAACATTAGCTTTTGTTGGTCCAGGCGTTATGGTTATGCGAAGGCATTATACTGCAAGGGCATAATGACATCATATCTCTGAAAACGTTACATTTACCGGTTAACGTTATTGCGACACTATCATCTTTCCTCATTGGCCTCTTTTAAGAGTGCGTTTTTGACTTTGTTTTTACGTATGGCGGTGCTCGCCCACATCGAACTGAGTCAAGTGGAGGAGCTATCGTAAGGAGAGGATACTCGGTGAGTGGCATGGGCTCTCTGTTCCCCTGACTTAAATCCCAAAGCACCCATGGGAGGTGCGCTAGACAGACGTACTGCAGTACGTCCACATGTTGTTAACAACGCTGGTGGATGAACGGAACGCCATACCACAGGAACTCATTACCAACCTTGTGACCTGCGTGGGAGTTCGTTGCAGAGCGTGTATTGCCGTCCGTGGTGATCACATTCACTATTCAGACCCATGCACCACCTTTTGTTTTGTCCAGGAGGCCATCGTAAATAGCTGTGACATCAGCTTAATTGTTGTCTTCGAATAAAAGTGAAATTTCTGTTCTTGCCATTGCGTATCTCTTTCAGTTACCTCCTGTACTATAATGAAGTAGTTCATTCTATGTGTGATCCAAGAAACATCCAACTATGTTACTTAGCAATGACCATCGTGCGAAAGTTACTTCTTTCCTTTGTTTTTGAACATCAGTGTATAAGCTCCCATGGTTTAACCTTTAAATTAACTACTTTGCTCAGTATATACTGTGCCCACCACAAGGCCAGTTAAATTATCAAACGAAATGCGTAGCAAAACACATGTCTTTCAAACAGTCAGTTCAGGCCAGGAATTCTCAAACAGCTTTTTTCGTTGTAGCACATCCTGCCATGGTACTGCAAGTAGTAACACACTAACATTAAATAGCTAACTTTCATTTGATGAAATTAACGTAGAACTTATAAACCTGTAAGTAGGCTGTTTATGTTTTCTTATTGGCAACGTTACGTAGCGCTCTATATGAAAATAACTGGCTGTGCTGTGTGCAGTCTGTGGCTAGTTTGCATTGTTGTCTGCCATTGTAGTGTTGGGCAGCGGCAGCTGGATGTGAACAGTGCGTAGCGTTGCGCAGTTGGAGGTGAGCCGCCGGCAGTGGTGGATGTGGGGAGAGAGATGGCGGAGTTTTGTAATTTGTCATGAACTGCTGTATATATATTATGACTATTAAGGTAAATACATTGTTTGTTCTCTATTAATATCTTTCATTTGCTAACTATCCCTATCAGTAGTTAGTGCCTTCTGTAGTTTGAATCTTTTATTTAGCTGGCAGTAGTGGCGCTCGCTGTATTGCAGTAGTTCGAGTAATGAAGATTTTTGTGAGGTAAGTGATTTCTGAAAGGTATAGTTTAAAGTTAGTCAGGGCCATTGTTTTGTAGGGATTATTGAAAGTCAGATTGCGTTGCGCTAAAAATATTGTGTGTCAGTTTAAGCACAGTCGTGTACAATTGTTCTAAGGGGACGTACGTTTCAAACCTTAAGTGAATGCTGAAAGACGAAGGTGGAACGTCAACCGTGGAACATAGTGGGGGTGATAATGTCCTAGAAAAAGAGGAGGAAAAAAGGTCTGGCGAACTATAGAGGAAAGAGCCTACCCAGTACTGCTTACAAACTACAAAAGAATTATTAACAGCAGAACGAGAAATATTGGTTATGCCTTCATAATGGAGGCACATAATGGCACACACTCGTTCGCGCTGTAATTTACCTACCATAATTTACCTATCACCTGTCCTGAATTATACATTTTAAATGTTGATATTTGTGGGTGTCTTGCACGTTATACTAGACAAGAGCCTTGTGGCTTCATTATCCGTTTATGTCAATATGTGATTTTACGAGTATGCTCCTCTAAAAATTATTGTAGTTATTGTTTATGGACTTTTGTTCCTTCTCTGGTTGACATTTGTAACAAATTTGTAATAATTTGCCGGCCGGAGTGGCCGTGCGGTTCTAGCCGCTTCAGTTTGGAACCGCGCGACCGCTACAGTCGCAGGTTCGAATCCTGCTTCGGGCATGGATGTGTGTGATGTCCTTAAGTTAGTTAGGTTTAAGTAGTTCTAAGTTATAGGGGACTGATGACCACAGATGTTAAGTCTCATAGTGCTCAGAGCCATTTGAACCATTTTTTACCATCACTATGAAAACTATACTGATTTGAATTATCATAACGTATTGTCCTGGGGAGCATTGTTTCCATGGAAACTGCTAATGTTATAATAGTTGTTTCTTCTATTATACTTGTTTCTAAAATTTTTCTTACCATTAAAGTATCTGTTCTGGAAATTTCCATTCCGTCTGTTTCTTCGGATATTACCAGAGTTGCCATTGGATTTTTGATGGATCATACTAACTTGATCATAATGCGTTGATGGTTTTGTTGGTCGAAATTGTTGTACTTCTTAGGACGACTGTGAAAACCTTGGAAAGGCTGTTTGTTCTCCGCAGACACTGGGTACAGTACAAATTGTTGCTATTAATCATGTTCGAATGCATGATTTTAGTAATTGTAACGGCCATTTGAGAGGTCGTTATAGCAGAACTGGTTCACAGAAGCTTGCATTTGCCAATTATTTCAGCTTTTGTAATTATTAGAACCCTGTCTATTGAGGTGATTGTCATCATCGTCTTCCAGTTCTTACAAAAGTACATATGAAGATAGTAACTGTTCTCGAAAGAGCAGATACCATTGATGACCGTGCAGCTTCTCTAGAAAAAATGATAATTAATTGAAACCCTCAGCTGCCTACAGGTGTTGTTGATATACGTCGATGGGGACTGCTGAAAACGTGTGCCCCGACCAGGACTGGAACACCGTATCTCCTACTTACGTGGCAGACGTTCTATCCATCTGAGCCACTGAGGACACAGATGAATAGCGCGACTGCAGGGACTTATCCCTCTCACGCTTCCCATGAGACCCACATTCCCAACTGTCCACAATCTACATACGTGATGGTCCTAATAGATATTTGCCCATCCACTCATTTCGCGATCCAACTATGGTGACGATTCCCGTAAGAGTTCGGGCAACCTATGCGCATTCGCACAGACGAAGGTCAATGGACGGGTAGCCATTTAACTGTATATGAAGATAGTAACTGTTCTCGAAAGAACAGATACCATTGATGACCGTGCACAGGGATAAGTCCCTGCAGTCGCCCTGTTAATCTGTGTCCTCGGTGGTTCAGATGGATAGAGCTTCTGCCACGTAAGCAGGAGATCCCGGGGTCGAGTTCCAGTCGGGGCATACATTTTCGGCTGTCCCGATCGAGGTATATCAACACCACCTGTCGGCAGCTGAGGGTTTCAATTAATTATCATTTTACAAAAGACCTGTGAACTCGTCAACATCATCTTTGCATCTACTGACAAAAATGACATGTTCTGAGTAAGTGAGAAGTTTTGTTATGCAAATACCGATAAATTCTGCTGGACTTAAACAGTGGCAACTATTTATTCACAACCAATACAAAAGAATTACATATTTGCGACTGTTACTGTCCTTCAAAGTAGTCACCATCGTTGTGTAGAACCCGTTGCCAGCGATGTGGAAGGCGTAGTATACCGTAAGCAGGACCTGTTCTGTTGATGGTGCGAATGGAACTCTCTACTGCCTGTCGAATCTCTGGAACAGTTCTGAAGCGAATGTCACGGAGACAAAACTGAAACGCCAATCCCACTAATGGCGTCATTATGGATCACCGCGAAAGTCGAAAGTGCATCAGAGCCCCAGAATGGTGAAAGTTAAATTTCAAAAATTAAGTCTTTTTATAAACTTCAGAAATCAGAATGACCAATAATTGTTTGACAATTATTAACAATGGCGGAATTACTGACAGTGACATAAGTATCAATAATGGCTGAGTGCCAGATTAAAAAATTAAATCACTTTCAAAGTTACAAAAAAATGGCTCTGAGCACTATGGGACTTAACATCTGTGGTCATCAGTCCCCCAGAACTTAGAACTGCTTAAACCTAACTAACCTAAGGACACCACACACATTCATGCCCGAAGCAGGATTCGAACCTGCGACCGGAGCGGTCACGCGGTTCCAGACTGAAGCACCTAGAACCGCACGGCCACACCGGACGGCTTCAAAGCTACATTTACATTTAATAACCACAGCATTTTTGTGAATTAGATGTGGATACCGAGTGAAGTGGCGCAGTGGTTAGCACACTGGAGTCGAATTCGAGAGGACGATGGTTCAATCCCGCGCTCGGCCATTCTGATTTAGGTTTTCGTGATTTCCCTAAATAGCTTCAGGCAAATGCTGGGATGGTTCCTTTGCCAGGGCACGGCCGGCTTCCTTTCCCATCCTTCCCTAATCCGATGAGAATGATGACCTCGCTGTTTGGTCTCTTCCTCCTAATCAACCCAACCCAATCAACACACTAGATTTGGAGAATAAATATTACTATTTAGAGGATAATGACGCTTTTTTAACTGACAAGCAAAATATTTGATTATTGAAAACTTGGACAAACAATCACGAGCCTGACCCTGCAATTGCGCTTTACGCTATGCCTGCGAATTTTACCTTGAATTCCATCTTCAAGTGTAGTTAAGCCATCTAAATCTCCCCTGGACATGTGACTGAAATCAGGCCTTTAGTGTGGTAAGATCTGCCATCACCGACGTGAGGGCAGTGTGACACGTCTTCTGTCTCCGAGATCTCAACCGAAACCACTGACACGTCTCACAACAATGCTTAAAACCGCGCTCCCATGTTTCGCCCTCAGATTGTTACTATCGATATCTGAGTGCTTACACAATGCAAAGAATAGCCTTAAGTTGCTATATTGTTTTCGATGCTCAGTGTGATATTTAATCACTGTAATGAATAGTTCTGACACACTTCGTACAATGGTTTTAATCAGATCAGGTTAAATAAATAAATAAATATTCGCACCATTTCCTGCATGAGAAATTGATGCATCGCTAAATTTGACATCTGTGTGTCAAAATTTGCAGACAGTTCCATCTGTAACCGTCAAGCTTTAGCTAGTAAGCTTTCAGAATAATCAGTTAATACGTACTGAATTACACTGAAGTGTCAAAGAAACTGGTATAGGCATTCGTATCCAAATGTAAACAGGCAGATTACGGAGCTGTGGTAGACAGAACCCATATAAGACAAAAAGTGTCTCGCGCAGTTGTCAGATCGGTCACTGCTGCTACAAGGGCAGGTAATCAAGATTCGAATGAGTTAGAGCATGGTGTGGTGTTCTAGTCAGCACACGAGCAATGGGACACGGCATCTAAGACGTGGCGATTTAGTGGGAATCCTCTCATACGACCATTTCAGGAGTGTACCGTGAATATCAGGATTCCGGTAAAACATCAAATATCCGACATCGCTGTGGCCGGAAAAATATCCTGCAAGAACGGGACCAACGACGACTGAAGAGAATCGCTTAACGTGACAGAAGTGCAACAAGTTCGCGAATTGCTGCAGATTTCAGTTCCGGGCCATCAACAAGTGTCAGCGTGCAAACTAGTCAACGAAGAATCATCGACACGGGCTTTCATAGCGGAAGGCCCACTCGTGTACCCTTGGTGGCTGCAAGACACAAGACTTTACGCTTCGCCTGGGCCCGTAAACACCGAAATTGGACTGTTGATGACTGGAAACATGTTGGGAGACAACCTCATGAATCGATGAACCTGCATATCAGCAGGGGACTGTTCAAGCTGGTGGAGGTTCTGTAATGGTGTGGGGCGTGTGCAGCTGGAGTGATATTAGGCCCCTGATACGTCTAGATTCGACTCTGACAGGTGACATGTACGAAGCACCCTGTCTGATCACCGGCATCCATTCATGTCCATTGCGCTTTCAGGTGGACTTGGCCATTTCCAGCAGGACAATGCGACACCCCACACATCCAGAACTGCTACAGATTGGCTCCAGAAACAGTCTTTTCAGTTTAAACACTTCCACTGCCTTACAAACTCCGCAGAGATGAATATGAGTGTGCATATCTGGGATGCCCAACCTCTTGTACTCTTTCGCATTTATGGACTGCCTTGCAGGAATCAAAGTGTCAATTCCCTTCATCACTACTTCAAACATCAGTCGAGTCTGTGATACGTCGTGTTGCGGCGTTTCTGCGTGCTCATGGGGGCCTTACACGATAGTAGGCAGGTGTACCAGTTTCTTTGGCTATTCAGTGTATTTTCAGTCGACTTAAAGTCTTCATTTATCGTATCAAAAACGAGCACCAGTACTGTGTCTGCGGCTCTATCAATATACACTACGTAATGTTCACGTTGTTAATTTTACTCTCTGTATTGTGATGGTCTTCAGACCAAAGACTATTTTGATCCCATTCTCTATGCTATTCTGTCCCCTGCGAGCCTCCTCGTCTCTGCAGAGAATGACAACCGACATTCATTTGAACCTAATTAGTCCAGAAGCTTGTACTTCCGCTACAATTTTTGGTACTAGATCGCGTCATTGTGAAACACTAAAAGACCTATAGCAAAATACCGACATGATGAGGACAGCTGCGGAATCTTTTGAAATGTCGGTATTTCAGTTGTCTTAATGTCTCACGATAATGCAGCTTGATACGCAAAGTGATTTTATTTCAATTAACAATGGCTGAGGATGCCTACGAATTTATATAAATTTTTTCTTGGTGCTTCAGCAAATTCTCTAACAGCCGATCTCTTCGTTTAGTCAAGCAACACAATGACGCTTTTTTCTCTCCCATTAGGTTCAGTACCTCTTTATTACGTATTCTGGCTGACCATCTAATGTCTAGTGTTCTTCAGCAGCATCTAAACGTGGAAAGCTTCTGTTGTCATCTTGTCTGTATTGATTATCGTGCACGTTCCACGCCAGACCAATACTTTAAGAAAATAACTGCTAACACTTAAATTTATATTAGATGCTAATAAACACCTTTTTTTAAAAAAGAAAAGCTTTCCTTACAAATTTCCGAAGTGCATTTTATGTCTTGCACGCTTCGCCCATTGTCACTATCATGCTGCCCAACTAGCAACATGGGTACGTAACTTTTAGAGCCTCAGTCCCTAATTTAATTCTCACAGCGTCGCCAGACTTAAATTTATTTGCCTACGAAAAATCACACAACAACAAATCACTTTATTTTTACCAAAGTTATGAGCAGAAGTAGGCACTTGGTATAACAGGCGGTCGCTATGGTATGCCAGAAGCTCCATGCCAGTGGACGTCATGGAGCTATGGAGCACGTGGTGTTCAGGTGTGGATAGTTAGCCATGACCTCTAATGTGAACGGAACTACTTCAACTAGAATAAATTATTAGCGTGCTTCGATTAGTCACGCACTAACAGCAGTCGGTGATTGGAAGAAAACAAGGACCATTCTTGTCTACAAGGGAGGTAACAGGAGTAATCCACAAAACTACCATCAACTTTCATTGACGTTGCAGTAAATCGACGTGGGTCACAACATACTTGCTAAGAAGCTCACGTTCATATCAGAGGTGACGCGAGATTGGAGGTGATCCATTACTTGGTACACTAACGGCTTTGTTCAGGAGTCACAAGACGACGGAGTCAAGCTGAGATACTTCAGGTCCCTATGATAGGAGACAGTACAGAATGACTCTCTTGTTTTGCTAAGAAGGTAGATGTGGTGATGATAATGACATGAAATTCGGGATTGTCTTACTGATCTGCTCTTTATTGCTTCTCCACGAGTTTGCAATGAACGTGTAGAAGAGCACGGACACATATTCAATTGCGCTAATCGAGCCCTTATCTTCAAGTACTCGTCGCAGTGAAACTGACATACAGACACATCGAGACAGATGTACGACTGAAAACAATAACCCTAGGCCAGAGGTACGTAAAGGGAAGTTTTGCAAGTCCTTCTTGGTGAACAAGCTTAATTGAGTATAATGCTGACAAAGTATGTATAGTGGGGTGTTTGTCATCCGAAGTTCCTAGATCTGGACGTCTTGTGTTAGCTCGAACTCTCCTCTGACCGGCACTCTTTCTGGAACTCTGCCTTGCTTGACCTTTCAGCTATATGGGACTGTCTGCTTACAGGCTGTACGTGCCTTCATCACTTTTACCTTCAATTCGCAATCAGTGAGCGTAATATCAGCTGTTTCCCAATGTATTTGTATGATCCCTTAATGGACTGACGGAAGTGGCTTGCACTTGATATGTCTACCTACGTTACAAGGCTTACTACTAATGTTCATCCTTAGAGGATTTTTCTTTTTTCTCTGGCTACACTTCATAATTCGGACATTACAACGTATAAGTCTTGCAGAATAACAGAACATTTTCTGGTCTCAAACACAGTGACGTATCTAGAACAGAGTGACTACTGTGTGGACCAGCACAAATTCCGAATACATCGATCATGTGAACAACAACACATTCTTCTCTTATGGTATTCTGGAAGCCATGGATCAAGGAAATTAGATATAAGCAGTGTTTACTAACTTCCAAACAGCATTTGACACGGCACAACGTAAATATTTATTAACGGAAGTACGATTGTAAGGATTCTCAACAAAATTTGTGGCTGGGTTCAGGAGTTCTTGGTAGGCAGGACGCAGCGTGTTATCTTGAAGAGACATCGACGAAAAGAGAAGCGCGTGACCCAGGGAACTACGTTAGGACCATTGTATCTCATCGTGTATTGTACAAGTCTCGCAGACTATATTAATACGCTCTGAAGTTTCGCAGGGAATGCAGTTAGCTATAATGAAGTACTGTCTGAAAAAATATACACAAATGCCGGTTCAGTGTACAATGATAGGTAGCTCGTTTTAAATATTTGTAAGTGGGCTAATCTGCACTTTACAAGAAGTATCAGAATATCTTCTGGCTATTGTATCAATGGAACACAACTGGAATGTGTGTACTCATACAAATAGTTGGGTGCAATAGTTGGGATATGAAATGAAACGGTCACATAGGCTCAATCGTATTTGGTTCATTTGTAGTATACTACAAAATTACAACAGTTATACAAAAAAAACGCAGAACACTCGAGCGACCGATACTGGTGTATCACTCAAGTGTTGTACTCATACCAATTAGGACTAAGGAAGGGTGACATGAATGGGTCGTACATCCGACATTGATTCCTGCGGTTGTCACACTGTGTTGCTTGTCTGTTAGCACTTACAGCTAAAAGTAAACGCCTCTGCTCTCGGTTGTTAAGTGAAGGACTTCGGTCACTGTGGTGACCTTGGTGAGAGTTAATCCATCAAATTTGGTATTCTCGGCACATTCTTTGCACTGTGGATATCGGAATACTGAGTTCGCTAACGATTTCCGAAATGGACTGCCCCACGCGTCTAGCTCCAACCACCATTCCGTTTTCAAAGTACGTTAATAACCGTCATGCGGCCATAATCAGGTCGGACATTTTTTACATGAATCAACCGAGTACAGATCACCCCCTCCGCCAATTTACTGCCCTCTTATGCCTTGTGTACGAGGTACTACCTCCATCTATAAATGTGCACATCGCTATCCCACGATTTCTGTGACGATAATGTATAACACTAGACATTAGACGGAACAGGTTTTCCTTCTGTTTGTGGAATGTACATTCTGTATCAGCATCTGTACTCCGAAGCTCATCTTACAGAGTGTTACAGTGGATACTTTGTGTCACTTCCAACTGTTCCCGTTCCAGATTCGAATAGTACGTAAAAGGGTGATTGGTGGCAAGCATCCGATTGGACGAGAATCTCTCTAACGTTACATTACTTGTCTTTGCGCGAGTTGTACGTAGGAGGAAGCAATATTTAGGCTGGTTATTATAGGAACATATGGCATAGGAATTTGAATACTAAACAACGTAGCGATGCACAACGCCTGCATTTTAGCATCAGTCAATTGAGATGGTTCAGCAACTCCTTGACACGTTTGCATTTACTAAATCAACACGCTGCCCTTCTTTGGGTGTTATTTCCTATATCAGTTTCATCTGGTACTGATTCCAGACTGATAGTGTTCAAGGATTGGTCCAACAAATGTGTTATAAGCTACCTCATTTGTAGGCAGACTGCAGTTCCTGAGGATTCTTCTAGTGATTCCGTCAGCAGCTGCCTTACCTCCGATTACTTTTTGTATGTGGTCGTCCCATTTCAAATCGTTCTGTACACACACTCGTAGATATGTAACTGATGTGACTACGCCCACTGATTATTCTGCAATCATGTGATATACAGTAACTCGTATTTTTATCTGCTAAGTGTCAAGAGAGCAGAACTGTGTCTCACACTCACACACACGTACACACACACGCACGCATGTACAATTCCTCTACAGTTTTATGAGCAGTAGAGTACTCGCTGATTTCTAACTCGCTCCTTTTTACTTGGCGGGGAGCTCAAATTTACGCTACAAATATTTATTTTCGTGAACGTGGTTCCTTCCACGACAGCTTCTCACCTTGCACATAATGAGAAGGACAATCAAACAATTCAAAATAAAAGATGGTAAAATATCCTATATCAAACTGGGTGAAAGTCCAAACCGGCAATAGCTGTTTATTGCGTTTTTCCCTGTAAGACGACCGGCTTCATAGTTCCCGGGTATGAAGCCTGGTCGTCACACAAGGGAAGAAACACAATAAACAGCTATTGCCGGTTTGGACTTTCACTCATTTTGATATAGACTAACTCAGTTTAATATAGACTATTTTACCGTCTCTGATTTTAAATTGTTTGATTGTCCTTCACATTATGTACAAGTTCTTTAGCAGTGTTTGCCCGATCTATAAGGTTATTTGTAGCTTTTCACAGATTCTCATTCTCAGAATAATAGTATCTTCCTCTCAACTAAGCATACCATCATTGTAAGGGCGTTTACGTTAGAAAATTTTATAACTTTTTATTTCCTGTGCTTTATTGCAATTCAGAATGAGCCTATTGTCTCTGATAAAGAGCAAATAAATCCTTGAACATGTCCATTCAGAAAATTATTGGGTGCTGTTGCACGCTGACGCATCGTTATCCTGTTATCTGCGGTTGAAATCTGTTTCTCGTCATGAAAACATACGCATGTTATATCAGTCTGCTCAGTAAAAACTCATTAATCTGTATTTCATAAACATCGAAAGCTTGTCCTTTAAGCGGCTAACGTAAACTGTAGCCAACGTGCCTTTTCAAAGAAAGCCATTTCGAGAGTGGGCCGCAGCAACAGACGTGTTTTAATTACTTAACGCGTTCGGCTGAATAAACCTTCCAGCAGGAGGGGCTGAGGGGGCGAGAGCAGATTTGGCGGTGCAGCGGATACGATACGGGGCCCGTACACTTTTCCTTTCAGGCTCACTTTGCAGCGAAACTCGCCGTCCTAATGGTCCGCCGGCGCCTTTGAAGTCGGGGCGAATTTTGCAATTCATACGCGCGCGTCCCTCCTAACCGGACCGCCCCGGCGAAGCCCCACGGGCGCCTTCGGCCAGCAGCGCAAGGGACAAGCCGGGGTCAGAGGGAATGGGCGTGGCGCCGCTCAGTTGTCGGGCCTCCGGCTGGAGACACAAAAGCACCGGTGACGCAGACCACGTCTGGCAGCCGGGGGAGACGCGGAACCGGTCCAAAAAGTCACCTTCCCTTCTCTTGCCACGCTTTGCACTGGGCTCGGGGGCTACAATTAGAGGAGGAAAGTACTGTAGTGCTCGCTTTCGCATATGGAAATATCCAAAAGGTTACAGAACTATATGTACCGGGTAAAAAACAAGTATTCCTTATTTTGAGAAGTAGTAGTATTAGAGAAAAATATCTAGTAAACATAGGGTTTAAAATGCATACTTTAAGACAATGGTTTCCAACCTGAGATAATTACCCTCTGTGAAATTATCTGAGGAGTAAATACCAAAAGAGTCTGATTGTGTTGCAAACATGAAACTAAATTATTTTTAAAAGATCATTACCACTACTACAGATCTGTAACACTAATACAGATTAGGTATACGTATGTACGCATTGAACTGGGAACCTAGAAACGACGGAGAGGCTTCATCCCCGTCGTAGTCCTCATTGGTGCACAGCCTCACAACACGCCTACAGCGGTCCACTCACCCCACTACCGTCCAACACCGAGCCCAGGGTTATTATGCGGTTTGGCCCCCACCAGGGAACATGCCCTCCTCTCCCCCCCCCCCCCCTCCCCCCTGCCCCACCCGGAAATGTGTCATTCCAGACGAGTGTAACCCCAATGTTTGCGTGCTGCGTAGTAGAGTATTTATATTGTGTGTTCATAGATGGAGACAGTGTTTGTGTATCAATCGCCGACGTAGTGCAACTGAGGCAGAATACGGGTAACCAGCCCACATTCGACGAGGCAGAAGGAAACCCGCCTTAAAAACCATCCTCAGACTGGCCAGCAAACTAGACCTCAACACTAATCCTCTGGGCGGATTCGTGCCGGGTACCGGCACGCTTTCCCGCTCGGGAAACGCTGCATTACACTGCACGGCTAGCCTGGCGGGCTTAATTAGGTATAATTTATAAAAAATTACATTTTTTCGATTACCGTAAAATTCGTGATACTTTTAGGTGGGGGTTGCAGGTTCCTCATACAGTCCACCAACTACACAAATATTTTGCGTTTTGTATCATACATCGACAACGGTAAATGTGGGGCATGTTTGTAACACACGCTAAATATCTCAGGATAATGTCTCAGTTTTTACGTAATTGCTACAAGAGACCAGTAACTGCCGCGTTATTCATTACGAAACAGATAAATGAAGACGCTACAGTAACTACATAATGGCTACTATAGTGCTGTAAACACTGATTGAGTACGACTAACTTCAATAACACAATAAACCTTCTGTTGCGCGGACGGCATATTGTGCGAGATTAGCTGCACGCTCCAGGTCAGCACTCGTAGCGACATCAAGCGGATTTTTCTGAAACTCTAAACCACGCCGATTACGACTAGCGCTGTTTCAGTTACCTAGTGACATTTGTCTCAATATTATTACAAATTAAAATGGGGTCATTCTTTTTGAGACACCTTGTACATTGATTTCAATTGAGTATTCTTATTTTATTGGTTATGATCTTGCAGAGGCTCTGAGCATATCCTCTCGAGATTTTAAAATTATAAGAAAGATTTCATTAAATCATTAAAAAATTACAATCATGATTATATTCAAATTAGATATAATGATCCATTAGCTTTAAAATATGGTTATATATAAAATGAAACAAAACAAATAAGGGATATTAAATAATATAAGTAATTTGGATTTTACTATTAGCTAGAAAATTTAAAAATTAGTAATTAATTTAGGAATGAAAGTTGCTGTAGAAATCATGGACAATTACATAGCAATTGAGGATATATTAGTTGATTATCTGAACTGTACAAGAAGTAGAAACAAAATAAAACAAACAAATTTCAATTGATTTTGAAAATAAACAAAAAATAGAACTAGGACGAAAATAACAACAAAAATGCCAATTAAAAGCGAAAGATAATAAATGCCTACAACTAAACTAATACATGAAACTGTGGAGATGAAGAAAGAACAGATAATTGCAAAGCAAAACTATATGAAAGTTCGTTATATTCAGACTAAATTATATTTACTATGTAGATTCTCTACACACAATAATGGTAGGCTATGTGATGACGAATAGATTTATGTGTTGATTCAAAAATGTTATACTTATATGTTTGGTTGAAAGCAAAGCTGAAAAATACTGATGTGTGCATAGTGTATATCAAATGCATCTTTAGTGGTCTATCATACTATATAAGCCAAAATAATACAACAATAAAAAATATGAACAAAATATTTGGATTTCATAATTTCTCATAGAAGCACAACATATTGTAACATACAAATCGAAGAACCTTTAAAATTTGATCCAATTGTCTTTGAACAGGAAGTTGTGATCCAGTTGAAAAATGGAAACAAAACCCATGAAATAAAACATGTTGTGCTAGATGGTTTGCCTCGTAAGAACTTCTAATTATTTCTGAAATCTGTAAAGAAATCCAGATAAAGCTAATATTGTAAGAAAAACTTTCAAACATTCCCATCTTGAATCTAAAGGACACAAAATTAATACAAAGAATTAGATATGGAATGAAGTAAGAAAAGAGAAGCTTATCTAAGTTCGCAAGTAAACTTTAAGTATTCACAGTTTGTTTTTTAAAATATTCATAAACAATAAACAGTGCAAATGAATAAGTCGTATTCTCATCAGATAATTGTTCCATGCATGTGGTGACTGAATCATAAGGGAATCATATGCACAGGAAAAAGTGAAGAGCAAATTTTTCCATCTGTAATGTAACCATTTACAAATAAAATTTTATAAAACAATTTTTTCTTTACTTATCCAACTATTATGTAAATTATCATGGATGTTTTAAGGATACTTACATACTCAAAATGATGTAATTTTGGTTCATTTCTTGTCATAAATGTAAATACTTGTTTATCACAGCATATTAGTCCTGTAGGATCTGTGGCATATTAACTCTATGTGGTACATAATTAATGGATGTGGATGAATTAGTTGCCTTTTTATTTTAATTCTACATGGCAGTCTCTCACATTACCTTCGTTTTCTCAAAATGTGAGCGAATCTTGGTGTACATATCCATTGTGGTAAGATTTTTTAATTCTTTTTCTATATAATTTCTGGTAATAATGTAATTAAATTGTGCTAAAATAATTGTATTTTCAGATTTGGTAACAGGACTGTTTAATTTAACTTCTAAATATCTTTTGTTCCGCTACCTTTTTTTATCAGTTGGATCACTTACAACTACTAATCCTTTATTATTAAAATCACTATAACCTTTAGTTAATTCAAAAATGCTGAGTAATTTCTTGTGAAACTATTTGAACATCTTTGATTCCAAAAACTCTAATTCTTCTGTACTAATCAGCAACCAAAAATCTTTGCTTTTTGATTCTAGTTCTTTTATTACTTTTCCTAGTTTTCCCGTTCTTTACACATGTATAAAGAGGCTGCTGAAAAAACCTTAAGGCTGCACCTTGTTTCCCAAAATGATCATTTACAATATTCAAAATTTCATTAAGCTTGTAATTACCTGACAATAGTTCAAAGCAAACACACAAAAATGGCTACATATTACTTCAATAAAATTTTTCATTCATTTTCCATTAGAGATCAGTTGACCTGAACCAATATATTTAAGCTATTCTTTGTGAATATTTACTCCAAATGAATCAGTCACAATTGCAGTAGAAGCTATCTTAGGGCTGCACCAGATTTTTTTAATAATTATTCTTATAATTACATATCCCATGAGTGTCATCATACATCACAAATGTTGTTAATTTTCAATCGTTTGGCCAACATTTCTTGAACAAAATTACTTAATGCATTAAGATATATATCAACTGTTTATTGCAATATCTTTTAGTCCTGTTCTTTTTCCTCTATTGCTAGATTCTGTCTCTTTCTTCCTCCAATTCCTTGTCACCTTTTATTCTACTTACAACCACATTTCTAACAACAGCTGCTCCACCATCTAATGAACCAGTAGTATCTAAATGTGGCAATGCTGCCAGCAATAATTGTAGAAACCATCTTCCTGTTTTTTTATTCCAGACCAGTGGCCTAAGCCAGTCCCAGCTGGTGCAGAACCTTCTTTCTTATTCGTTAGATATTCAATAATGTATTTAAAAACAGGTGTGTCTAATATTGTGACTAAATTGCCGTCAGTTTTCTTGATATGATCTCTTCTCTTTTTTGAGCACCAGTTAAAAAAATTGACAATTCTATGCAGCTCTTCATTATCAAACTTACTTTTAATTGTTTTTGCTTTCTTTTGCCATTAGGTAGCACAAAATAGTCAATACCGAAATTGTTTATTTATGTAGACAAAAAATTTATAAAGATTAATATTTTTGGTTAGCCCTGAATTGGTGCTACTGAAATTTTTAGATTGCAGCAAAACAAATCTATTGTAATCTTTATAAAGCCAAACTCATTTCCATGAAGTTCAGTACCACTCCCTAATTTTCATATTCCATACATTATTTCTGCAATTGCACATAATTTTTCTCCTAGTGAAACCTCCTTTCTTTCTTTTACAACTAGTTGAAGTCATTTATCTGCTTCATGCCTAGGGCCTTGATTTGTATGGTATGTTATATCATGTTTTTTGCATGCTTCATCTAAGGGGTTTACATGCTTATCACCAAGTGCTAGACATTCTTCTAGTTCAACGAATGGTCTGCAGTTCATAAATCCTGGCAGACACATCTCTGACATTTGGAAATTATTTAAAGCCAAATTTATTAATCCTTTTCCATGCTTTTCTCAGATTTTCAAAATGTATATGGAAGATTATACAAAAATGTAATGAAGCATGGAATTCTTTTAGAATTGTAAGTGATGAAGTCCATAAATATATTCATCAACTTTTATAATATTCCTACTTCTTCATTTAGATAGTTTTTATTTTCAGCTAATTCTATACCATGAATTGCTCCTAATATATCGATTAAATCTCTAATATTATGTAGCCAAACATATTCAACTGGATTTCAGTCTATTTCTATTTATTAAGCCTTCACATCTGCTGAAGAATCTGGATTCTACTTGTTTTAAATTTGCAGGATAGACATCAACCATTTCTGTTACCTAATTATTGTATTTAACACTTTACTTGACTATCTTTCATTAAGATTCTAATTAGATTATAGTGGTCCTGAAAGGACAAAATATCTGTGTAATTTGATATATCAATGCTATTAGATTTTGCGCCTGTTTCACCACTAGTAAGCTGTTTTCTAGTTAAAAGACTCATTAGTCCACATGCAGCATCATGTGGTTTTTCACCACTTGTTAATGTGTGTCCTTTCAATTCAACTGGCAAAACCAGCAACAAATTTAAAATAACCTATGAGACTCAATCTAAAATCTTTATCTTTACTATAGTTGATACATTCAAATACTCTTTTGCTTATATTTATTTTTGTACTGATATTTATCATATATAGTTTTTATTCTGCTGTGTCTTTTACTTCTTCTTCAAACTGCTTCAAACCATCATGTATTTCTGATCCACTTAACATATAAACTGTATGCTCATTACTATGTTTAAACTGTGATATAGCTCCATATTCCTCTAGATGAGGATGATGGGCATAAGCAATCATTTGTTTTTTTCTTGTATTTTCCATATTCTTTCCTTGTGTATTCTTTACAAAGCTAGAACCCTTCTTTCAATTCTTCGATGTTTTCTGTTTTATTTAGTCTTCTTAACAACTTCTGATTCGTACTTATGGATATCCAACAGTAATAATTTAATATCGTGATAATTAGTGGGGTATGACCTTACCCAACTGAATTTGATGTAATAGACTATGTTAAAAACAATCTATTCCTTTATATCTACCTCTAGTGAAGTATTCTCTAACTACATTACGTCTTTCAAGTATGAAGTTGTCGAATACCACAGGTGAAATAATCTTCACAGGGACTCAGTGGTGTAATTTCATCATTATTTTCAAAAAAGGTAGCAATTTGATCATTATTGTGGACTCACCCTGAAACTGCTTTAGCTGACTCTTATTTTCCATGGTTTTACACATTTTTATATATTCTTAATATTTGGTTGATCTAAGCTTTTGGAGTAAACATATAAATATCCATTTTATTCCACTACAACCATCCTGGAGCTCAGAAATAATTTTCAGTCATTAATGTTGTTTTTCCACAAGCAGTTCGTCCTGTTATTACAAACTGAGTAGAATTTGGCAAAATTTAACACTATTTAATTTCTTATTTCTTCTCTGGAATAACTATTTTTGGTCCCCAATTACTTTCTGCTTAACTAGTAATAATTTTACTAGTAATGAGTGAATAATTTCTTTCATTTGAATGGTAAATCATCTCTTCTCTAAAAAAAAGTGACTCACCATACCTAAATGAGACAGCTATAGCAATGTGGCTTTATTGTTATTTATATAATATTTTTCACTCCATGTATTACATTGAAAGATAATGAACTGTATTGCAATGGAGAACCAGTAGAAATTCCTGTAGGGCAGTGTAGTTTAAAACCATAGAAAAATTTATTCATCCAAATAAGTCTAATATACATATTAAAGAATATGAATGCTTAAATAGGACTACTATTGAGAGTGATGTTACATTGTCCATGGATTTAAAAGATAGTATTGGAAGTGTGTTTGGATTTAGTGGTCGAACTATTCTTGGTAGTGGAAAGACTGTCACTAATGATGTTGCTAAAATTATTCTACTTGAATTACTGTATATAAATTTTAATTTTGCTGTTGGATTGTTTGTGAAGTGTAGTGCTCACTTTCATGAATAAACTAATATTATTGTTACTTTCAAGACTAATTCAGAATTTGCTGCACCAATAATTCATAAAAAACTTCATCCTGTATATATTTCAATTTTTGACACTATTCAGGATTTAAAAGTAACTATAACTCCAAAAAATGACAGTTTATTTAACTTAAATAGTGACAGTATGATGGTTGTTTTAGAAATGTCTAATTAAATTTTTATCATTATTAAATGAATAATATTGAGAGCCATCAGTTTTACTCATTGCCTGTGAATGAGAAATCTAAAAATTATCCAAAAATTCTTAATGAGGATACCGAAGTTAAAATTCACATTGGTCATTGTTTGGGTCATTCTAATCATTCTATGTTGTACATGAGGTTTAGTATTGTTGATACCAATGGAAACGATTATCCAGCATATGATGGTAAATTGTATAAAAAAATTATTGATAATTATGTGGCAAAGCTATTTGATTTTATATCCATGATGAAAGGAAATAATATTCTATCTAGACTGTATCATACTTTTATTTTATTATCAATTTTGTTGCATCTGGCTTCATCTCCAGCTGAAAAAATAAGAATGAAAACTAAATTGCAAGGACAATGAAGTGCTTTATCCATTGGAAACGATTGGTGGATTTATTAAAATTATAAAGAAATCATGAAGCTATTCTTAGAGGGGCTGACTACAGTGAAGCTGTAACTGAAGTAAAATGTACTCATCCATAGATATATGTGCTTGAAGAATGAGAAATTATCTTGAAAATCAAAACATTCTGATATCCTTCCCTGAATTGCAAACTGTAGAGGTGCCTGATTTGATTGGTAAGAACGACCTAGATGTCACAAATTACTACAACTCCCTAGAATTTGCTATGCTTTTTTTATTGTCATTATGCTTTGGACTAAGCATAATCAGCTGCTTGATTCATCTTTGTATGATTATGTTAAACCACAAAACATCTGTTTCAAAAATAGAGAAATGAAGTTTTCCCACAGGAGAGGTGGAATATTAATCCACCAAATAATTTTCTCAAAGCTTCTTGATTTTAAGCGTGTCAAACAGTTGAAGGACGATGTAGATGAAAATCTGTATAATTTTATTATGTATTATCCCACTTACACCATTAATATGACCTATAGAAAAAATATTGCTACGGTCAGAAGACGATGATGAAGCTGTGTGCAGCTTTTAATGGTAAAATTTCTGCATACGTTACAGTATATTAAAGAAGTAAAATTTGACATACAATGCACAACATGGAATATTAACTTATAATTTTTAACTGAAATTTATTTGATCTGCTTAGTAGAAATTCTGTCGATATATTCCAGAGCTCAGAAGTGGTGCTGCAGCATACGGGCCTCATCTGCACGAGAGCACTGACTGGACTCGCCAGTTCAGGAAGTGATACAGACCTGCAGTGCTGCCTTCTATACGTCGATATCGCAGCTTCCTGTTTTCTGTGTCTTGCTTGTACAGCCTGTCTGTACTGTTAACACATCGTGACTAAGCAGTTGATAACTTCATTGAGAGATGAGACTGAAGTACTCTCCACTTCCATGAGTACAGGAGACGTTTTCCAGCTAAAACATACTTTCAGAACAAAAACAGCCTCGATTCACAACAGAGACTGGATAAACATGGTGAACCTTTCATGGGATTCCCACGGAAGAAATTATCGAATCCGTGGAAATAGCACTCCGGCAAACATCTGCGATAGAAGGTGAGATAAATATGCAGGAAACCGTTCGAGTTCTACTATATGCCAAGACACCGAAACACAACCTTAGCCAAGAGGAAAGGGCAGCTATCGAGGAAATCAAGAACAACAACGAAATTGTGATATCAACAGCAGACAAAGGCAGTGCTACTGTCATCTGAAACACCATGCAGTACGAAGACAAAATGAATGAATGATTGAATGATCCAATTTAGAAACAACTAAGGGTGGCCCCTGTGGCGAAGATAATTCGAAAGAGACAGGACTCGATTAAGAACTCGAGAATTGACGCTGATACAACCAAGTGTCTTATTCCAAGGGTAGAAGTCTCTCCTAGAATTTACAGTGTTCTAAAGATACATAAGGAAAGTTATCCTTTGAGGCCAATAGTGAATGGGATCAATTCGCCTACTTACAATTTGACAAAGTATCTAGCTTGTAAATTAAGACGTCTAGTTGGCAAGAAGGACTCATGTGAAGAACTCGACGCACTTTATAGAACGCCTAAAGGAACAAACAATTTTACCTACGGACATCATGGTCAGCTTTGACGTGAAGTCACTATTTGCGAAAGTGCCAGTAGATGAAACTATCCGTATCTTTCAGGAGCATTTTGAGCCAGGCATATGCAACCTGGTTGAGTTGTGCCTGACTTCAACGTACTTCAAATAGGAAGGAAAATCGAGCAGACAGAGGACGTGGCAATAGGGTCTCCCCTATCTCCACTGGCTGCCGACATACTCATGGAAGCCTCTGAAGCAATGGCCCTTAGTTCAGCTCCTTTACGCCGACGTTGCTGGTTCAGATACGTGGACGAGACGTTCGCTATATGGCCTCATGGTGAAACAGAGCTACACAAGTTTCACGAATATTTTAACAACACGCACAGGAAGATACAGTTAAAGCTCGAAGTAGAGAAGAATGGTCCAATTCAATTTCTAGACGTCGAAGTATACAGGACAACGGGCGGCATACTGTGGCACAGAGCATATCGCTAGTCTACACACACGCAGACAAATACCTACACGCTTAATCCTACCACCACCCAACGCAGAAAAACTCGGTCATTTGTTCTTTGGTAATCCGCGCGCAGCGCCTAATGATGCTCAAAACATAACAGCGAGCTCAAAAGGCTACGCACAACGTTTCTAGCCAATGGCTACAGCCATAAGTCGATCCACACAGCCTTGTCGACGAACACAATTACGAAAGATAAGCAAGAAACAGACAAACTGCAGCCAACAGTGTGCTTACTTTATCTGAAAAATGTTCAAACAGGCAAACAGCTTCGCCATGTTAGGGTGCAGCTTGTCTTCTATAGTGGTCGCAGGATCCAAGGCGTGCTAGGTTCCACTAAGGACAAGGTGGCTGCATTACACACTGCAGGAGTGTACAATGTGTAATGCGAATGTGGAGAGGCATATATCGGCGAAACTGGCAGGTCAATAGCAACGCGAATTCTCTAACAAGAGCGATATACTCGTCTAGGGCAACACAACAAATCTGCAGTGGCAGAACATCAGCAAGACTGCGGAAAAGAAATAAAATTCAGCGAAGTCTCTGTGTTGACCAAGAAGCCGGTTATGACGAAACGCAAAATCAGAGAGGCCATCGAAATACTTAAACACCGTAATAGCATGAATGGAGAGGATGGACTCAGGCTTGCCCCATATTTACTGCCAGCAATCAGAGCCCAACAGACCGCACTGTCAACACGAGGCACGAGCACTACCGGCGAGTAACTGCCACCACGCGGCCGACTTCCAGCATTTGTTAAAAAGCATGTAACCTCCCAACAGATATTTTCCGTAACCTACCAATAATACAAATATATATAGCATTCACATTCAGCGTAACCTACCAACAGATAAATTCCGTAACCTCCTAATAATACAATGTGACTAATCTCTCAATAAAATTGTGGCTTACAAATAACCTTTCAATAACTGACAGTGAAAACTGGTAAATTTTGAACCTCAGAAGTGCTGCGTCATGGCCCTGAAAGATCATACTGAATAAATTGAAATTCTTACCTCAATAAGATCGCCGGATAACGCATATATATATATATATATATATATATATATATATATATATATATATATATATATATACACTCCTGGAAATGGAAAAAAGAACACATTGACACCGGTGTGTCAGACCCACCATACTTGCTCCGGACACTGCGAGAGCGCTGTACAAGCAATGATCACACGCACGGCACAGCCGACACACCAGGAACCGCGGTGTTGGCCGTCGAATGGCGCTAGCTGCGCAGCATTTGTGCACCTCCGCCGTCAGTGTCAGCCAGTTTGCCGTGGCATACGGAGCTCCATCGCAGTCTTTAACACTGGTAGCATGCCGCGACAGCGTGAACGTGAACCGTATGTGCAGTTGACAGACTTTGAGCGAGGGCGTATAGTGGGCATGCGGGAGGCCGGGTGGACGTACCGCCGAATTGCTCAACACGTGGGGCGTGAGGTCTCCACAGTACATCGATGTTGTCGCCAGTGGTCGTCGGAAGGTGCACGTGCCCGTCGACCTGGGACCGGACCGCAGCGACGCACGGATGCACGCCAAGACCGTAGGCTCCTACGCAGTGCCGTAGGGGACCGCACCGCCACTTCCGAGCAAATTAGGGACACTGTTGCTCCTGGGGTATCGGCGAGGACCATTCGCAACCGTCTCCATGAAGCTGGGCTACGGTCCCGCACACCATTAGGCCGTCTTCCGCTCACGCCCCAACATCGTGCAGCCCGCCTCCAGTGGCGCCGCGACACGCGTGAATGGAGGGACGAATGGAGACGTGTCGTCTTCAGCGATGAGAGTCGCTTCTGCCTTGGTGCCAATGATGGTCGTATGCGTGTTTGGCGCCGTGCAGGTGAGCGCCACAATCAGGACTGCATACGACCGAGGCACACAGGGCCAACACCCGGCATCATGGTGTGGGGAGCGATCTCCTACACTGGCCGTACACCACTGGTGATCGTCGAGGGGACACTGAATAGTGCACGGTACATCCAAACCGTAATCGAACCCATCGTTCTACCATTCCTAGACCGGCAAGGGAACTTGCTGTTCCAACAGGACAATGCACGTCCGCATGTATCCCGTGCCACCCAACGTGCTCTAGAAGGTGTAAGTCAACTACCCTGGCCAGCAAGATCTCCGGATCTGTCCCCCATTGAGCATGTTTGGGATTGGATGAAGCGTCGTCTCACGCGGTCTGCACGTCCAGCACGAACGCTGGTCCAACTGAGGCGCCAGGTGGAAATGGCATGGCAAGCCGTTCCACAGGACTACATCCAGCATCTCTACGATCGTCTCCATGGGAGAATAGCAGCCTGCATTGCTGCGAAAGGTGGATATACACTTTACTAGTGCCGACATTGTGCATGCTCTGTTGCCTGTGTCTATGTGCCTGTGGTTCTGTCAGTGTGATCATGTGATGTATCTGACCCCAGGAATGTGTCGATAAAGTTTCCCCTTCCTGGGACAATGAATTCACGGTGTTCTTATTTCAATTTCCAGGAATATATATATATATATATATATATATATATATATATATATATATATATATATATATATATATCTGCTCCTAGAAGAAATTTTTCTGGCACAGCCCAGTGCAATGCTGGCCGATAGATTTGTCACGTATAAAAAGAAACAACTGATTTTTCTTACCATAATCGGGATGACCATGGATTGGAGAAATTAGTAAATTCTTTAAATTGTGATGAATGATTGTCAAAAGTTACTTTTTATGAGAAAGATTATTATTAAGAGATTTTTTTAAAACATTTACATGGTACTTGTTATAATAATACTATATATGCGCGAGGCTGCTTTTACCTTATCTACAATGCTCAGGCACCGCCAACGCTCCACACGACGGCCCAGCCAACTCCACACACACGACTGCTCGCTACTACTACTACAACTGCTACACAGTTACTACTGCATACAGCACTGCTCTTTGGTCTGAGATTCTCTTACAGCTTAAATATCGCAGGCAGCGCGCGAGCAATCCATCGAAATTACATCTGCTCGAGTGCGCTAACAACAAATTCCTTAATCATACACCTCTTACAAGCAGCCAACTTCTCATTCGTCAGTGACCACCAATCATGGCACGTATTACAATCTGCTCGAGTGCGCTAGCAACAAATTCCTTAATCATACACCTCTTACAAGCAGCCAACTTCTCATTCGTCAGTGGCCACCAATCATGGCACGTATTACAAGAGCCAATAGACGACAAACGTTACGCTCTCCCTCTACCGCAATAACCGATCAAAATAAAGTTCCCTCACCTTCTTCTTCAAGTGACCAATGAAACAAACTATCTTTTTAAAATTATGACGTAATCACATGCGCAGTGAACAGTAACAACAAAATATAAAGGACACGGCATAGCTAGAGCGCACCAGTAGATCCAGAAGAAGGCCACTGCAACCGTGGTTTTTCTCCAGCAGTAGTAGTTTTACACATTATGACACGGTAACAGACCCATAAAACTTTAATGTCGATACTGTTGTTATTCTGAAACACTTTAGTCTCTTCTAAAAAACCGTAATAACGTAAAGAAAATAATGACTTGTACCCAAAACAAGCCAAAGAAGGCAGCACATTTTACAAAGTCTTTTATCCTTCGCTAAATTACTATACAAACAGGCTGCAAATGGCTACATTTGCTCCCAGTGTGCCTCAGGTGGGGAGAAGGCTGGCCATCCAAGTTACTATGACACGCTGATCATTGTTCATTAATTCACCTCTGTCTGAGCTTTGCCCCTAATTACAGAGACAGGTGACAGATACAAGGAGGGGAGCTATTGTCAAGAAGCTGGATCATTGTCAAGACCTGGCAGTGGACTTTCACTTTCCGTTGGACTTCGAAATAACCCCATAGAGATAGAAGATGAGAAATAGGAGAGTGTGAGAGAGAGAGAAAGAAAGAGAGAAAGCTGAAAATCCTCTGGGGTTTCCTTTATAGGTCTGAGGGGTTTACTGAAATTTGTTAAGAAATATTTTTTCTGTGTAAATGGAGGCAGTCTTCAAGAAGTTAGTAATGCAAGCAGTTCTAATTTCCTTACAAATTAGTGATCTAGAAGAAAACATTTTCTACAACATTCTTGCATATGAACACTTGAATACTAGTTGATTTGGTGAAAAAATATGCATGGACCTTAATGAGTTTAAGATTATTTTGCCAGATAGATATTTAAGATCAGTAAGGGACTGAGATTTTCTGATTTTTGCAGATGGACAGTTTAAATTGAAATACAGTGATGAAGTTTAGAAATAAGGATAATGAATTTCTGGATCTGGATTTCACTCTGTGAATTCCATTAAAATTTTTACCTTACTTACTTAATGATGTTAATTTATTTGAAAAGAAAAATATTTAATGTTTACTATTATGAAATACCATGGGGGGGGGGGTGAACATCCTCCCCTAGAATTATTAAAAAACAGAAAATACTAAAAGTAAAAAATAAAAAAGATTAAAAAGAGAAAATGTTATTTTTATCGAATGAGCTAACTCTCATCCCCTTACTTTCTTATAATACCTTAGGAAAATGTAATAAAAAATTGAAATGGCTAAAGATGGGAAAAATGGTAAAAATCATGAAAAAAGCTTATAGTAGAATATATTTGTAGATTCCTTGCAGTTTTTCCCGCAAAATCGGGAAGAAAATTAATTAATTTCGAGGAAAGAAATTTTTAGATTTCCTAATGATTTGGAAGAAATGAGCTTGAATCCACAAATACATGTTACCCACATTGTAATTATAAGTTAAGGAGCCAGATACCATAGCACACAGTCCAACATTAGAAAACCCAAAAAGGTACAACTAAACATGGAATCTCGCACTCGAATAATGTAATGCAAAACTACCCTCTGCACTATATAGGAATCGCAGCTAGATTTAATGAAGGTACTTGTCAAATTTGTTAAAAGTGTTGCCAGACTGCCCTTTTATACCGTAAATACACGGGATGAAATTCAGTTACAGACATTTTGGGTCATTAGTATGCAAGGAATTGCACTGTGATGTCCGAGAGCGAGAATTTTGGTTCTTCCTAATGTGATGAGGTCCCATACTCCGAGGAGCGTAGGGGACGGGGCGCGAAACCCGCACCGCCGTACTAGGTAATGTCTTAGCGGAAGTGGTTTGCCATTGCCTTCCTCCAACCGTAATGGGGATGAATGATGATGATGAAGACGACACAACAACACCCAGTCATTTCGAGGAAGGCAAAATCCCTGCCCCCGTCGGGAATCGAACCCGGGACTCCGTGCGCAGGAAGCGAGAATGCTATCGTAAGACCACGAGCTGAGGACCATCCTGATTTACAGGGTGTTAAAAAAGTATTCCACATTTTAGGTGGTGCTAACACGGCCCGAAACAAGAATCAAACGTCCAGTAGACATGAGCTATGTAATGCCTACCTTAAGACCTTGCTTGCAACTAACGACATATTATTTTCAATGTTATGTTAATGTGTTTTCTTATTTTGCTCTTCAAATTGTGGTTTTCTGTGTTGTCGTGTGAAATATTGTGAGAATAATGGCGTGTGAAAAACGTAATACTAGGCTCCAAAGTAAACTGAGAAATGACAGTGAAGACGAAAACAATGTGTTAGCGCCGCCGAGTAATGAATTAACTAATGTTCAAAGTAGTAATTTGGTAATTGTGCATAGGGAAATGGAGCGGGCTGCAAATAATGGTGTAGGCAGTGAAACAATTAGTGAACAGGGAAGCATTATCGATCGATCGGTCGTCAACAGCTCGCCTCGGGAATCCGAAATGACAGGACACAATCTTGTAAATACTGTAGATTCAGGTTTTGCGTCCTCACCGTTTTCTCAAATAAGTCAAGACACATTTTCTGCTTGTCAAAATGTGAATGTTGCCGGTGCAAATGCACTGCCGAAAAGCATAGAGGAACATATTCCAGCCACTAATACATTATTATTGCAATTAATGCAACAAATGAAACAAAATCAGAGACAAACACAGCAACAGTTAGACACAATGGAACAAAATCAGAGACAAACACAGCAAAAACTTCAAAAGTTAGACACAATGGAACAAAAGCTTCAAAAGTTAGACTCAGTGGAACATACACTTGAACAAACACGTGATGATTTAACTACTGAGTTACATAAAATCGAATCGAAATGTCAAAAAGTCTGTAATGACGTAAAAACACAAATTTGTGAGCGTTTCCAACCAATTTTTTCGTGGCATGAAAATGCATTACAGAATCACGAATTAGCCATAAAAGAACTGCAAACTACTGTTCATGAAAATCATGAAACCTTGCAAGCTAAAATTGACGCAGTTGCATCTACCGATTCGGTTACGCAACTTGCAAAAACTCAGGAAAACTTAAAGGACACAGTAGATACGATTTCAAGACAAATGTACACTCTGATACTTGGTTCAGAAAAACACACGGAGGAAATAAGTATACTATCGGAGAAAGTAGCCGAACTTTCGGATCAGTTCACTAACTTATCTACAAAGGTAGATGTTGATCTGAATGACACAAGACCTGTATCTATCACTGACACAGAAGAGTATGAACAAATTAAGAGATTCAATCAAAATCAGAATCAAATTAATACACAACACAAAAGAGAAATCCGGGAAGTTCAAGATCAGTTGGCACAAGTAATACAAAAATTACATATTTCAGAGGACACTAGCGCGCCAACACTGGAAGAGGGACTTAGAAATACGGAACGGCCACAAAATAATAACACAGGGCATTTCGGAAATTATGAAAGAAATTGGCAAGGTGCACCGAATTTTGAGATGGAACCGCCGACACGACGTAACAATGACCAATATGCTACTCGCCGACACGATGATTTTGACTATAAGCTGTTCATTACTACACGTAAATTCAAAACATTTAAGAATTCTGGCAATGACATTCATCCACAAGCGTGGCTCCATCAATTCTCTCATTGTTTTCCTCCCAACTGGTAATGACTATCACAGAAACAATCAGAGAAACAGACAATATGGGAACCAAAATAATTATTATCAAGGGAGACAGAATAATTTTAGACGCAACGGTCCAGCGCGCAGTTACGACTCAGGGAGAAATTCTCCACCACGTGACCAACAAGAAAGAAACTATGGAATCTACCGACATGATGACAGACGATATGATCGTAACGACAGACCTGAACTGCATCAGAACTGGCGGGATTTAAACAGGGCAGGGCCCTCTCGTCACGGTGAATTTGTAGAAGTTAGGTCTCCAAATCCCAATAACGACGTGCGCCAACAAAGAGACAATAGGCAATGACTCACACCGCTGGCAGCCACAAAACGTACTTATGAAACTGATGACGCCGCTGCCGTAGCTAGTAATTACGTAAAAATGGAAGACATTAGGGACATCTTACTCCAGGAACACGATGTAAAACATAACAACATTGCATATCCTGTGATTCACATTACAGTAATGACGTAAAATTTACTGTAGTACTTGACTCTGGCAGTCCCATTTCAGTAATTAGTGAAACAGCCTTTAGCAAATGCAACAAATCGAACGATTGTCCCACACTTCCGTTAGGTAAGATTAAATTACAAGGTGCAATCTTTGGAAAAAGTGTAGATGTGCGCCAACAAACCAACTTAGAATTCTTTTGTCAAAGCCACCGTTTCTCTATGAATTTTCGTATTGTTCCATTATTGTCGACGGAAACTATACTGGGAGTAGACTTTTTGAATGAAGATAAAGCAATCTTAAACTTTCATGATGCTGAAATATGTTTAGAGAAAGAAGGTAAGTCAATAGCTTTGAAATTTGAAGATTGGCTCTCAAACCATGACGAGGAAATTAATCGGCTTTACCTTCTGTTAGACAACAGTTCGGGATTTTCTACGGAACTAGACACTATCAATCACTCTGCAAGTACTGACAGGGATGATATCGACAGCATATTTGAAATTAATGAGTTAATTCAGAATAAAATTCAAACAATTGAGAATTGTAATGACACAGATAGGCAGGACCTTTTTGAGATTTTACAAGCACATTCCACAGTTTTTGCTCACAAAACAGGAACAATCAAGGGATTTCAATACCAATTTTGTGTTCGTGAGCATATTAAATTTTGTGTTAGACCATACGTAATTCCAGCACATTATAGGGACCGTGTTAGAACAGAAATAAAATCTATGCTTGACGAGGGCATTATTGAGCTTGTAGTAAGCTCATACAACAATCCATTACATGTTGTTGAGAATAAAAATGGATCGATCAGGCTTGTCTTAGATTCGAGACAAATCAATACTATCATTATTCCTGAAACAGACAGGCCGCAAACGATGGAAGAACTTCTTCAAAATTTTAATGGCGTAAAAGTGTTGTCTTCTATTGATCTCAGATCCAGTTTTTATCAGATCGAACTTCATCCAGAATGTAGAAAATACACAGCTTTCCTTTGTTTCGGCGTTTGTTATCAGTTTCGGAAACTTCCTTTTGCTTTGAACATTTCTTCGGCAGCATTCATTTGCGGGCTAAATTCCATATTACCTGAGTTCTTAAAACGTCACATCACCTTATATGTGGACGATATTCTAATAGCAGAAGCTTCATGGGAACAACATAACCGCATCCTCAACAGTTTGTTACGTATTTTTGCAGAATCTGGAATTACAGTTAACTTGGAAAAGTCTGAATTCGGTAGGTCAAAGGTGAGGTTTTTGGGACATATTATTTCTTCTGAAGGTATTCAGCCGGATCCTGAAAAGTTAGAAGAAATCAGAGCCATTCCAGTTCCATCCACAAAAAGACAAGTCCGCAGTTTTCTAGGTCTCGTAAATTTTTACCGTCGTTTTCTGAATATGCAAATTCTTGTTACACCAAAACTTTGTTCTCTCACTGGAAAAAATACTATTTGGAACTGGGACGAACAAGCACAGTTGGAATTCAATTCTTTGAAAGAATCGCTACTTAACGCGCCAATACTAGCTCATCCAGATCTGTCACAAGATTTCTGCCTTAGCACGGATTCTTCTAAAGTCGGTCTTGGTGCCCATTTATTTCAAGAAGCCATAGAAAATGACACTACCATTCAGAAAACCATTGCTTTTGCTAGCCGAGTGCTAAAAAAATCTGAAAAAAATTATTCTGTTACTGAATTAGAAGCTTTAGCTATCGTTTGGGCATTTAACAAATTCCGTTTCTTTCTTTCTGGCAAGCACTTAAAAGTATACAGTGATCATCGTGCATTACAATTTCTTATGTCTTCAAAATTAAATCATGGCAGGTTAAAACGTTGGGCATTGTTTCTGCAAGAATTCCGCTTCACAATAGTCTACATTCCCGGCAAGGAGAACATTGTTGCGGACGCGCTGTCACGCGCACCGGCTGGGCTTGAGAAAAGTAACACCGAAGGCAACATTGAGAAAAATTTCAGTATTCTTTACATTCAGAAAGTCGCCTTTGAATACTTCATCCCCACATCTTTAAAGGACATTGCTCATGAACAAGATAAAGATCCGATTTGGAAAGACATCAAAAGTAAATGGCATGAAAAGACACATTCAGATTCGGCATTATTACCTGGTTAGAAACAACATACTCTCCAAACGCTGCACTGTTGATGACAAGCTATGGGTACTTTGCATTCCAGACGATTTTGTTAATAAGCTCATTTGGTACATTCATTTCAGCTATGCACATTTTGGTCCACGAAAATGTTATCATATTCTTCGGACGACTTGTTATTTTAACAATATGGAAAAGCGAATTCGAAGAGTCTTGTCTATTTGTAAACTTTGTCAAAAGGCGAAACCATCTACTATCTCACATCGTGCTCCGTTGTTTCCTATAATTCCTTCTAAATTAAAAGAATTTGGTGCTGTTGATCTCTTGGGACGCCTTGTCAGAACATCTAATGGATTTTCGTACGTTCTAGTCGCTGTTGAACTTACTTCAAAATTTGTTTCTTTCACTCCGTTACGTAAAGCCACTGGACGGTCTGTATCCAACGCCTTTGTTAAAAATTTCTTACGTGAAATTGGCCATGTTGCTAAAGTCATTTCAGATAACGGACTCCAATTCAGATCTGCTGTTTGGTCACACGTGCTTCGGAATCATAAAATCAAACCTGTTTTTATTTCATTGTACTCACCACATTGTAACCCCTCCGAACGGATTATGAAAGAAATCAATAAGCTTTGCAGACTTTATTGTCACAGATTGGGACAGATATTTACACTTATTTCAAAACGTGCTGAATGAAATGCCTCACGACTCCACTGCTTTACCATCTACTCTTGTACTGAAGAATGAAGAACCACCGAACAGAATCAGAGAGCTTGTACCTTTCCCGAATACACGTAAACTTCGACACAAAGACGTAATTGATTTGGCTCTTAAAAATATAAAATCTGCAGCAGACAAAAGGAGAAAACTACACGGTAAAGCAAATGCAAAGAAATTATATATTGGTCAGAAAGTTCTCATTAAAGCTCATTCATTGTCACATAAGAAGAAACACTTAAGTCACAAATTCTTTCTAGTTTACAATGGACCTTACAGAATCCGACGTATATCACATGATAATTGCGTTGAAGTTGAAACTCTGCGTACTAGGAAGAGTAAAGGTTTACACCACATTTCACATGTAAAACCGTTTATTGAAAAATAATCTGCTTTTTAACTTTGTCTTTGCCATTAAACGTTTCGCTTCACATTTCTAGTAAGCATTGTCACACTTAGAAACTGTTATCATGC